>NW_026000060.1:519732-545405 GCF_001458135.2 Marmota marmota marmota | reverse complement strand
ATATATATATATATATATATATATTCAATTCAGTTCTTCAGTTGTACCAGCTTCATATTGAGGGCTCAACACCCACATGTGGCTACCATACTGGAGACGTCTAGGTCCTGGAGCACAAATATTTTCAGGAGATCTTGTAAATGTTCCAATACAGACTACAGAAAATGCACATGGCAAACTTGTTGCCTTAATTACAAGCTTTGTATAGATTTTATTAAAAAGAGTGAATTTATAAACAGTGATATGGCACTTACTGAAAATTCTGGGGATGAGGATCTGGAGCTAGATTTAGTTTGCTTTAGGAAAAGAAAAAGAAAAATGGTGTGCCTTTATTAAGCTCTGAAGTAGTATTTACTATTTAAACAGCAGTCTAGAACCTTAAGTGTGATTGTTGCTATTTTGTCAGACACT
Organism: Marmota marmota marmota; assembly: GCF_001458135.2. Classification (NCBI taxonomy): domain Eukaryota; kingdom Metazoa; phylum Chordata; class Mammalia; order Rodentia; family Sciuridae; genus Marmota; species Marmota marmota. The sequence continues at coordinate 544,994 of NW_026000060.1, read as the reverse complement.
TTATTTTCTAAGCAGCAGCATAATGGAGCTTTTAAGTTCAACTGCACTTCACTTCCTGCCTTTTCTTTTCAGTCCTTATTCATAAAGCTGTGGGATAATCTTAATGCAAAAGGACACCTGTGCTTGTCAACTGGATGGCACATGTACCCAGCCCCTTCCAGTCAGTGGACTACAAAGATATATGTTAGTGAATGAGAGGGATGCTACAATTTCCTTTGGTCTATTTAGTAAAGTGAATTAGTAATTGTGACAGTTTGGCTTTGTTTTTTAAATTCAATTAGGGAGAAAGAGATCAAAAACCTTTGTGTTTTAGATGAAAAATCATGGAGTCCATTTGCCACATGTTACAGAAATTCTAATCAGTGATTGACAGATGGACTGGGTAATTTGCATATGTTGTCTTTAATGCGCAATCAATTCTATAAAGGGATTATCAATTCTCCACTAGAAGCAAACAGTGTCGATAAGTTTATGTCATTAAAGCATTCAAACTCAATTTAATTGACTACAAATATTTTGCTATTCCTACTATTTTTTGCCACCTCCTAGCCATACTGAAGGGAGTGGTCATAGATTTAAGTGAACTGGCAAACAGATTACCCAAATAATAAAAATCTTTGGGGTCAATGTTAAATTCAACAAATGTGGTTCACACAATAGATGATGGCAGTCCCCAATATATGTAAAACCTCTTGTTATATGCTGGGAAGTCTTCTAAATGATTTGGAGGTAACTAGTCAACTTGATTTTTACAATAACCCTACAAAGCAGATGCTACAAGAATTTCCATTTTTTTTCAGATCTTTAAGAAAACTGAAGCACAGAAAAATTAAGCTACTTGCACAGTAACGATGAAACCAGGACATTCTGGCTTCAGAGCCTGCATTTTATTTATTTTTTATTTTTTATTTTTTTAAATATTTATTTATTTATTTTTCGGTGGACACAACATCTTTGTTTGTATGTGGTGCTGAGGATCGAACCCGGGCCGCACGCATGCCAGGCGAGCACGCTACCACTTGAGCCACATCCCCAGCCCCCAGAGCCTGCATTTTAAACACCTACACTAAGAATCACTGATGGAAAATGTGGAAGGGAGAAGTCTTAACTGTATATTATAGCTGAATCCCTTAAGTCCTTTTCAGCAATATGATCCTCAGAAACTTGGATAGAGGTCCAAGCAGAACTGTCACAACACTTATCTATTAGCTTTACCCTTCACAGTATAAAGTGTAACACTTTTATTCCAAACATAAGCATTTGTCTCTTCCTCAAAGGAAAGTCACCACAATTCCTGGTAGATGTTCAGCAAGGCTTCAATGACCACTCCTTGAGAGACTCTTGGTCTCTGGAGTGTTTGAGTTCTTCTGTCTGAATTATGAAGTAGTGTAGATCCCAGGCATTGATTTTTTCCATCATATTCAAAACATCTTTCTTTACATTCTGTTTTTTTTTTTTTTTTCAAATTCAAAATAAACTCTCTTTCTGCCTCAACCAAGGGTTTTAATTTATGGCTTAAGTCATCTGTGAAGGAATGGGAAATGTTAGTGGTCTACTGCTCTCTGGAGAAAGCCTGTTCCTCCATACTGCCTATATATTAACATGGTGCTAAACATGAGAAGTCAGCAGGAAAGATGAATGAAAGCTCTATTATGGCAGCAGATTTTACTCCTTAGGGTGATTAATAACTGCATTTTTCCTTGAGCACCACCAAAACCCGACCATGACTCCCTTAGAGCACCAACAAAGGTGAGGTTTATCTCAAAGAACTCTAACTTGAGGTTGTAATCCAGAGAGCAAAGTAATAGTGAAACTAAACTCATGTGCTCAATTATTCTTCAGTGAGCTTAAGCTGTTAAGAAAGCCAAGGGAAAGAAACCAGATGTGACCTGTGGTCAGTATTATTTATAAATTTCTCAATATATCTGACAGCCATGGGTTTAGTTTCACATTGCCCATTCCTATGAAGGAGAACGATTTGGATATAGCAATTCTACATTTTAGATGGAGAAACTTCTGGGAATCATGCTTTATTTAATATCTTCTGTTGGCAGCAGGTCCACCCTGGCCCCTGGAGCCCTACCTCCACTAGTTTGTTCTGCATGCCAGTGTGGCCAGCTCACAAGGCCATGGCGAACTTGCGGTTTTTCTGTTCCTGCTTGTCCGTCTGAGACACATGTATCCCACGGGAATGCCTTGACCTTTTCTGGTCTGATGGACTTATTGTTAAGGGAGGTTTCGGTACCTGACAATAATAGATGTTGAAACTAAATTTCTCCCCCCTCCCTCCTGCTTTTGGGTAGTTTTCCACTTCTGCTGCTTGGGGTATAAAAAAGGTGTGTTAGCAATAAAGAGTATTGACTCCTGGATGAAGAACCTTGGTGTCCTGTGTGTCTTTTAACCTCGCCGTCCCTCGCCGGACTCGGCTCCCTTGGCCGGACGCGGCAATTGGAGGTTCCCACCGAGATCCGGAAAGCAGGGGTAAGCGGACGGGGCTCACCTTCTAAGAAAGAAGGGGGAGGATTGGTTTAAAGATAATTTAAAGAGACAGGGTACGTACCATGGGTAACTCAACAGCGAAGGTTCGTCTGGCCAACGAACTGAAAGAGCTGTTAAATACACAAGGAACAGGAATAAAAACTAAGACTGCAACCGAATTCGTTGAAATTATTGCCCAGGCTTGTCCTTGGTTTCTGACAGGAGGATTTCTTAATAATAGTGACTGGGACCTGGTGAGGCATGACCTTCAGAAATTATTGAGGGACCGGGGCTCGGACAGTGTCCCAGTTGCCACCTTTTCCTTATGGAGGTTGGTAAAGGATGCTTTATTAACAGATAAAGTAAAGATCAAGGATCAGCTTGCTGAATGTGAACAGGCCCTTAATCAGGTGCAGGAAGAGCAAATGGCAGAATCCTTAAAGGATGAGGGTCCTCTTGAGGACTCGGGCTCGGGGGGTAGGAAACGCCTCCAGATTTCTAAGCCCAAAAAGGATCCTGAGGACCTCAGTTCTCTCTCTGAGGAAGAGGAGGGATTAGAAAGGGAGATAGAGGAACTAGAACATCGCCTTAAAAGGGCAAATGTGAGGGTGCCTAGGGCCCCCTCAATTGCCGCACCTCCTCCCTATAATCCTGATTGGAATGAGGACGCCCCTACTAGACGGGCGGGGGTCCACTGGGGTTCTAGAGCGGCTCAGGTTTTTCCAATGATTGAAAACGCCGATGCTGATGGACAGCCGGCCAGAGCCCATGTCCCCCTAGCCTTCAAGGACATAAAACAGCTTAAGGAGGCGGTCATTAATTATGGACCTCATGCCCCTTTCACATTGACCCTCTTCGAGTCCTTCTCAGCCAGTCAACTAATACCTAATGATTGGCAGCAACTTTGCAGGGCTGTGTTATCTGGAGGGGATTTCTTATTGTGGAAAAGTGAATATCATGAAAGGTGCCGCGAGCTGGCTCAGATTAACCTGAATGCGGGCCATCAACGGCGAAATGCTGAAATGTTAACAGGAACTGGGCAGTATGCCACCATAGGCCAACAAATTAATTACGACCCAGGTGTTTATGCTCAAATAGCCTCAGCTGCAGTCCATGCCTGGAAAGCCCTGCCCGTTTCTAAGACTGAAGCAAAAATTTCCAAGATCTCTCAAGGGCCCTCTGAACCTTATTCGGACTTTATAGCCCACCTAATGCAGGCTGCTGGAAAAATATTCCCTAATCTAGAACAGGCTATGCCACTTATTAGACAACTGGCATATGAAAACGCTAACACTTACTGCCAAAATGCTATTAAGTCCTCCCGGGCCAAAAGTATAGATGACATGATTCGAGCATGCAAAGATATAGATGGGCCTCATATTACTGGTCAGGTTTTGGCTGCTGCCCTTAAGACTGGAATGCAAAAATCTGATAACAGGGGAACCCGCTCTAAGGGGTGTTTTAAGTGTGGGAAAGAGGGACATATAAGGAGAAACTGCCCGGAAAGGAGCGAGGGTGCTGGCAGAGGGATGCCTGGAATTTGTCCTAGATGTCATAAAGGAAATCATTGGAGCAGTGAGTGCAGGTCAAAATTTGACATCCAGGGTAACCCAATACCGTCGGGAAACGGGAGCAGGGGCCCGCCCCGGGCCCCGGAAGCCAAAGTGTACGGGGCAGTGCAGGGACAGAACAGTGCCCCAGGGAGTGGGCGTCTCCGCCGCCTCCCACTGACCAACCCCTTTCTATCTGGGAACTCCCCAGGGGAACACCAGGAAGCGCAGGACTGGACCTCAGTTCCACCTCCCGAGCGGTATTAACTCCCCAAATGGGACCTCAGACGCTGCCTACTGGGGTTTTTGGACCCCTGCCAGAGGGGACGGTGGGACTAGTGTTGGGACGAGGTAGCGCAACTCAGTGGGGCTTGAAGATTCTTACGGGGGTTGTTGATGCTGATTATCAGGGAGAAATAAAAATAGTAGTAGAAGCTACCCAAGGAATTGTTATTCTTCCCCCCGGGGAGCGTATAGCTCAATTGCTGCTGCTACCCTTAGCTTCCATTCCTGGGCACGCCCTCCGTGGGTCCCGGGGCGACGGCAGCTTTGGCTCCACTGGAACTCCCCAGGCCTTTTGGGTAGCTCATTTGGATTCGCGTCCCAACCTGACCATTGAGATACAGGACAAGGCTTTCAAGGGAATACTAGATACGGGGGCGGATGTCTCTGTCATTTCTGAAAAACAATGGCCACCTGCCTGGCCCCTCCAGAGTCCCTTGGCCATATTACAGGGGATAGGACAAACCCGACCAAAAAGAAGTGCCTCCTTTTTAAAATGGAGAGATGGCGAAGGACATAGTGGCCATTTCCAGCCTTATGTGGTGACTGGACTCCCCACGAATCTTTGGGGGAGGGACTTGCTTCATCAAATGGGGGCTATTCTTACTACCCAGACTTTAAAAGGAAATAATAACTTTGTTAATGATGCAATGCTAGACATGGGGTGGATCCCTGGAAGGGGACTAGGAAAGAGACATGAGGGCAGAATATCACCTGTGGATCCAGCGGAACAGGTTACCCGGCAGGGAAGAGACCGGAGAGGACTGGGAAATTTATCCTAGGGGCCACTGAAGTGCGGCCACCTCCACTGTCCATTACTTGGTTATCAGATGACCCTGTGTGGGTAGAACAGTGGCCCCTAACTAAGGACAAATTACAGGCCGCTTCCCTATTAGTTCAAGACCAGCTTAAGTTAGGACATGTGGTGCCCTCTACCTCCCCTTGGAATACCCCTATTTTTGTTATACAAAAGGGGTCTGGGAAGTGGAGACTTCTTCAGGACCTACGGGCTATTAATAAAACTATGCAACACATGGGACCCTTACAGCCAGGGCTACCCTTTCCTACTGCGATCCCAAAGGATTGGCATCTTATTGTCATAGATTTAAAAGATTGTTTCTTCTCTATCCCCTTAGACCCACGAGACCGAAAGCGTTTTGCTTTCTCCTTGCCTTCAACAAACTTTAGGGAACCTTACCAACGGTATGAATGGACCGTCCTACCTCAAGGGATGACTAATAGTCCTACAATGTGCCAATATTTTGTAGCTGAGGTTTTACGACCCTTTCGACAGCAGTTCCCACAGCTCTACCTCATTCATTATATGGATGACATCTTACTGGCAGGGCCCAAGAAAGAAAGGCTTCTTCAATCTTATGAAGTCCTCCAATCCCTTCTAAAAGGGGCAGGGCTGGTCATAGCACCCGAAAAGGTGCAGTTTCAACACCCTTACAATTATTTGGGATACATCATTAATAACATAGGAATCTTTCCCCAGAGACCCCAGTTCCAGATAAATCAGCTCAAAACTTTACATCAGTGGCAGACATTCCTCGGAGAAATACAGTGGCTGCGCCCGTCCTTTCATATTCCAACTGGAGAGCTCAAACCCCTGTATGACCTCTTGCGAGGAGATCCTTCTCCTACGTCGTGTAGAGTACCTACACCAGAAGCCTTACGAGCACTGAGGCTAATAGAAGAGGCTCTGCAGGACATGCAGATTACGCAGATAGATTATTCTCTGCCCTTGTCATTTATAGTTCTACCTTCTAAAATTACTCCCACAGGAGTGTTCTGGCAAACGGGTCCCATTTATTGGGTCCACTTGCCGGCTTCTAACCCCCGGGTATTGACTCCCTTTTATGAGCTAGTTATTAACTTAATTTGGAAGGCTAAATATTTGGGTGATGCATTGTTTGGAAAAACCTTTGACATACTTATTCAACCTTACACTCAAGATATGATACACAAGTTACAACAAGAACATGACCTTTGGTGTCTTTTCCTGTGCAGCTTTAAGGGTCAGATTGATAATCACTTCCCTAAACATAGACTTTTGGAGGGCTTTAAAAGGTGTCCCATTATCTTCCCAAAGATTATGAAAAGGGAACCTATTCCAAAGGCCCAAACTGTATATACAGATGGGGCCAAAAATGGATTTGCCGTCGTTTTTGATGGATCTCAAATTCTCCGACAACCTGTGTCAGGTCAGTCGGCCCAAAAGGCGGAAGTTGAAGCTTTAATCATAGCTCTCAAAGTCTATAGTTCTATTCCTCTTAATGTATATACTGACAGCTTGTATGTAGCCAATCTGGCTCTAGTCATAGAAACAGCATCATATATTGGAAAGCAATCCACCATCACAGAACAACTACAGGTAGTACAGCTTCTCATTTGGGCTAGACGAGATCCTTTATACATTGGCCACATCCGAAGCCATTCAGGGCTCCCTGGACCTTTGTCAGAGGGCAACGCAAAAGCAGACGCTGCTACTCATGCTGTCGGCCTTTCCTGTGTGACGACCGAATATGATAAGGCCTTACAATTCCATAACAAATTTCATTTAAATGCACAGTCTTTACGCTTCCACACAGGATGTTCACGAGACCAAGCTTTACAAATTGTCTCATTATGTCCAACCTGTGCACCATTTATTCATTCTCCTTCCCTTGGGGTTAATCCAAGAGGATTACAACCTAATGATGTCTGGCAAACTGATGTTACACACTTCCCTAGCTTTGGTAAGCTCTCCTTTATACATGTTTCCACTGACACATATTCTGGCTTCATTTTTGCCACCTTACATACTGGAGAGAAGGCTAAGGACGTAATCAGTCATCTTCTAAAAGCCTTTTCCTCCATGGGCACCCCACGATGCCTCAAAACCGATAATGGTCCCGCATATGTAAGCCAGGCGGTTCAACGGTTTTGCACCCAATGGGAAATTAATCATAAGACTGGAATCCCTTATAATCCACAGGGACAGGCTATCGTGGAACGAGCCCATCAACATTTAAAAACTTATTTACAAAAAACAAAAGAGGGGGAGATATACCGGAATTGTCAGGGACCACAAGCACTTCTAAGCATAACCTTATTTACTTTAAATTTTTTACTCACTGACACTGGAGGGCGCACGGCTGCACAACGCCACTTTTCCCCTCCCACTGTACAAGATGCTCAAATAAGGTGGAAAGATTTATCCACCGGAAAGTGGCAACCCCCGGCTCCACTCTTAGCTAGAGTGAGGGGAGCTGTATGTGTTTTTCCCCCAGGAACTGAGAAGCCCATTTGGATCCCGGAGCGCTGCACCAGACCGGTGAATGAAAATTCAAGACAAAATGAAGTTCCCAAGATGGCTGATCCTGCCACTGTTGTTCTCACCCCTTCAAGTGAGTGCCGAGACACACCTCATGAGCTGGACCCCGCTTGTGGCATTCCTTCTGGACAGGTTTGCTGAAGGAGGGCTTGACCCCCCACCTGGGAATATTCATGAATATCTTTTTGGAGCCCCTTGTGAGTGTAAGGGAGGGCCCCGGCACTCGGCCCCCTCTGGTTATATCCAGAGCATTGATTGTGGGACTAAAGTAGCCTATATGGCGGCTGAACTCAATCAAAACATCGGAGGATTTGAGCAACCAAAATGGGTATGTGTTAATAAGCCCGGACTTGTTGTCCCTAATCCGACCGAGACTCTTGGAAGCTGTCCCGCCACTTGTCATTACACCCCGGCAATGCACATCTCCTGTTATACATCGGCCTCAATTTGTGTTAATAATCAAGGAAAACAGTATTTTGAGGCCATCCTAACTAACACCCGTGGAGAATGGGGGACCACTTATAATTATATTCCTTTTCTTGGTGACCGGGGAGGGGAAGGCATCACGACTCGGTTAACGGAGGCGGGATGTGAGGGCGTCGTGGGTAAACCTTCCTGCTGGCCCATGCAGGCCCCCATCGGAATCTCTGATGGAGGGGGACCCACTGATGCTATCAAACACCTTCAGGTGATTAAGCTTTTAAAGCCGGAGATTCCTAAGCCTACATACCACCCCTTGATATTGCCCAAATCCCAGCTTCCTGATTTAGATGCCAATACATTAGATATCCTAGAAACTACCTTTTCTTTACTTAACAGTTCCAATCCTACCCTTGCTGGTGATTGCTGGCTCTGCATGACGGCAGGTGCAGTCATGCCATTGGCGGTTCCCATCAATTATACCATTGATGATGACAACACATGTCAATCTGGGCTACCCTTTAAGGTGCAGCCTCTAGGTGGTTTTATGTCATGCCTTCTGGGCATGATGCAAAATAATACCTATGATGTTGATGTTGGAGTCTCTTCCTTTGGAAACTGCTCATTAGTAAAGAATTACTCCTCACCTACTCCGCCCATTTGTCCCCCTAATGGTACAGTTTTTATGTGTGGTGGAAATTTAGCTTTTCCCAGGCTCCCAGCAAATTGGACTGGTGGTTGCGTTCTGGCATTACTGCTTCCTGATATCACGATTATCTCAGGAGATGAACCCCTACCCATTCCTAGCCTAGACATCTTAGTTAGAAGACACAAGAGAGCTGTGCAGGCCTTACCACTCCTTGTTGGCCTTGGAATAACCTCTGCTGTGGGTACAGGCACGGCAGGATTGGGTACGGCTATACATTCTTACCGCCGCCTATCTCAACAGCTTATAGATGATGTGCAAACCCTGTCGGGAACCATTAAAGACTTACAAGACCAGATAGACTCTCTAGCAGAAGTAGTTCTTCAGAACAGGCGGGGTTTAGACTTGCTTACTGCCAATCAAGGGGGAATTTGTTTAGCCCTTGGGGAGAGGTGCTGTTTTTATGCTAACAAATCTGGCATAGTTCGCACAAAAATTAAACAACTCCAAGAAGACCTAGAAAAAAGGAGGAGGGAATTATTTGAGAACCCTCTCTGGACTGGACTTAATGGATTTTTGCCTTATCTTCTTCCCTTATTGGGACCATTGTTAGGCCTCCTTCTAGTAGTGGCAGTAGGACCCTGCATTGTAAATAAGATAGTACAATTCATTAAAGATCAAATTAATATCTTAGCCTCTAAGCCGATACAGGTTCACTATCAACGCTTAAAGATGGATGATCGCCTCTCTGAAATATACTTCAGACCGATCCGAAGATGAGTGTCCTCCTTAAAAGAAGAACTCCTGCCATATCTTTTCTCTATGCATACCTCTCCCTCTTGCTTTCCTGTACTAGGATCTTTGCTGTCTAATCTCTCGGTCCAATCACATCTGCCATTCGGCGGTGACGGTCATGGGTCCCGTAGGTGGAGACGGTTAAGCGTTCACCGCAATAATGTCTTGATAGGTCATAACACCTTGAGCTGATCTTGTAGTACCCAGTGACGGGCAACTTTCACGCTTGCTGTGCGACCTAAGACAGGGAATCGGGGCCTTCCCAGAGACGGGTAAGCATCGCAAGGGCTGTGAACGACCTAAGACAGGGGCTACTTGATTCCCACTGGCATGCAAAAAACAAAAGAGGGGGACTTGTTGGCAGCAGGTCCACCCTGGCCCCTGGAGCCCTACCTCCACTAGTTTGTTCTGCATGCCAGTGTGGCCAGCTCACAAGGCCATGGCGAACTTGCGGTTTTTCTGTTCCTGCTTGTCCGTCTGAGACACATGTATCCCACGGGAATGCCTTGACCTTTTCTGGTCTGATGGACTTATTGTTAAGGGAGGTTTCAGTACCTGACAATAATAGATGTTGAAACTAAATTTCTCCCCCCTCCCTCCTGCTTTTGGGTAGTTTTCCACTTCTGCTGCTTGGGGTATAAAAAAGGTGTGTTAGCAATAAAGAGTATTGACTCCTGGATGAAGAACCTTGGTGTCCTGTGTGTCTTTTAACCTCGCCGTCCCTCGCCGGACTCGGCTCCCTTGGCCGGACGCGGCAATCTTCAACTGTTAAATACTTGTTTTTTTCTTTAAGTAAATGAGTTAGTGCTTTGGTATTCATTTTTCACAGTTTGTTACACATGGTAAGATAAAAGTATGCTTGGGTTTGCAGGGGACATGGGAATTTAGAGGTTGCCCCACAGTGTGAGATGGAGACAGTAGTCTGAAAAATGCCATGAACAAAAAGGAGGACACTCATAGAGGATACAAAGTGATATAGTTTTGATTAGGCCTGTTAAGAGTTAGATATGAAATTTTGTGCAAAGGCCATGTGCTAAAGGCTTGTTTGCCAGTCTATGGTCCTAAAAGGAGGTGGCACAACCTTTAGGAAGTGGGGCCTAATTGGAGGAAGTAGTTCACTAGGAGAAGGCTTTTGAATGATATATTTTGTATCAAGCCCCTCCCTCTTATGTGCTCTCTTATGTGCTCATTCTCTCTTTCTCCCTTCACACACCCTTCCTTTCTTTCTGACTGCCATGAGGTAAGCAGCTTTGCTCCACCTTTCACCATGATGATCTTATTCAACACAGATCCAGAAACAATGTATAAACCTTTCATTCCTTAAATTGTTTTTCTCAAGTACTTTGTAACAGTGACAGAAAGCTAAATAACACAGTTTGTCAGAGAGTATATAAATGCAGGCAGCAACAGGACAATTCACTTGAAAATAAGCCAATTTCAAATTAGAGGGAAAACAATGTTAAAGGAATTAAGTTACTCAGATGTGTGAAGGAGAAATTTCAGCATATGTAGTCACCACTAAAAAAAAAAAAAAAACCTCAACAAACATGTTAAGTTCCTGAACCAACCTCTTATGTAACATGGACTGTATGAAATATCCTGCTCACATCCCTGTTGTATCCACTAGGTAGAAAAACTATTGAATGAAGAACTTGTCGTATTCCTTTATACAATCCTACTACTTAGTATGGTATAATCTACTAGGTAATTATTTCATATATGTCTCACCAATTAATAAATTAATAATAATAAATATCATTTATGGAACACATAATTCATATTTGATGGACTTTAACCTATATATGGCTGATTTTAACACATCATTCTCCAACCTAATCAAGTTAACAAAAGGATTTCAAAACAAAGATGAAATACTTTGGAATGTGGATGAAGGTGAATGAAGTTTGAAGGGGTTAGTGGGGAAAAAACAAAAGAAATCATACTTTGGTTCGTTAAGGTTAGAGATATAATAACAACAATAATAATAATATATTGTGTCTGAATTATTCAACCATTTTTCACCATGATGAAAGAGAAAATAAAGAGAAAAAAATAATCATTTCTTTCTTGGAATGAGGACACTAAGACTAAGAGGATAGGTGAGTAAGAGAGTCCCAGAAACTAAATGTCATGGATGTAAGAGCTATGATTTGTACAAGCTTTATGAAAAAAATTACTTAAAATGGATGTAAATATAGCATTTATATAATAGTTTTGATGTATATTATTTTATATTACTTTCATATATTGACAAATGGTTCCTGAAGCATAAAATATTTACATTTTAAAATATATGTTGTTTCTATTTATATCACATATGTCAGCTTATTTCATGCAAATTCATAAGTAGCCAAGTTATAAGTACTCTATATACTACTAAATATGTAGTGGTAGTGAATAAATGCAATGGGTTAACCCTGTTTAGATGTCATGTGAGGAATCAGTATAAAAATTCCAAACAAAATACAAGATAGAATGAAGGAGAATAATTGTAATGTAATAGTAATGTAAACTCTGTGAAGCCCCTAGAATAAGAACATTATCTAATATAAGAACTCATCAATGAATCTCTTGAACTAATGAAAAACTGGATATCCTCAAAGAGTTATTTGATTTCGAGACTTTAAGTTGACATGATATGGCAGAACATCAGGGGAAAAATGGAAACCATGTAACCATTTTTTTAAAGAATAAGAACTGATCTAGAAAGGTTTTCACATAGCTTGTATTCTTGGCAGTGTTTATTTCAAGGACAAAAATCAGCATCTGTATTGTAGCCAAGTGGCTTGGCTGCTTGGGCCCTCAGTGGCAGTAGTTGCTGCAGAATTGGATTACAGCCTTAACCTAATCAGTGAATTATTCATTCCTTGATGGGGTTATCTGAGTGGTTGCTGGAGGTAGCTGGGGTTTGGGTTGAGGAAGTGGTTTGTTGAGGACGTGGCTGTGCGGTTTATATTTTGTATCTGGAGAGTGGAGTTTCTCTCTCTCTGATGATTTCTCATCATGTGAGCTGGTTCACTCTTCCACACTCTTCTGCTATGATGTCCTGCATTAACTCAAATCCCAAGGAATGGAGCCTGCTATCTGTGGACTGACACCTCTGAAACTGTTAGCCACTAAATAACCTTTTATTCCCTAAAATTGTTCTAGACAGATTGTTTAGTTACAGTAGTGAGAAATTGACTAAAACATGCCTCTAATCCCAGTGGCTCAGGAGGCTGAGGCAAGAGTATTGCAAGTCCGAAGCCAGCCTCAGCAAATTAGTGAGGTCCAAAGCAAGCTAGTATAGAAACAGTTTCAAATAAAAAATAAAAAGGGCTAGGTATGTGGTTCAGCACCTGAGTTCAATCCCTGGTACACATCCCCCATCCAAAAAAACAAAGAGTATGTCAGATTTGATCGTTTCTCTACTCAGAATCTTGCAATGTTGCAATAACTCCTCATGTTACTTACTCATTGTTTAAAGTAGCTATATAATTTGTAATTCTGTGATGTATTGTTCACTTATTGTTTCTCATTTGTTTTCTGCCAAACTAGCTTCCTTATCATAAATGAATCAAATTCTTCTGCTTTTCTAACATCATCTCTCACCATGTCTTAGCACTCAATGTGTTCCAATGAGTTCTCTTGTCCTACACCAAAAATAAATGAGGCACCTTCCACCATTCAATAGGCTATACATTTTACTTGTTGTGTTTATCTACCTACTTCTATTAAGCATAAACTGTTCATCATGTGGACAGTGATTTGTTTTCTGTTAAGTTTACTTCTGTTAAGTTTCCCTATCACCTTAGAATAGCATCTTACACAGAGTAGGCACTTGGTAAATTAGCATATATGAATGGATATTTAAAACTCACCTATATTCATGTACATGTACAAGGAGTAATATTTAATTCGTTTAATGTGTCAGCACTATTTGTTTTACAATTTTAAATCAGATTGCTACTTCTATTTCTTGTACATTAAAAACTGATAATATTTTTGTTAAAGGCATTAACACAAAAATGGTTAATTAGATATCTGCTCTTTTTCCTGCTGCTTTCAACAAGTTTTAATGCGCTACATATATTCAGATTTATATTCTAGATAACATTTATCTTTTAGGGAGGCATAATAAATCAAGTTTTCTTCCCCTCAATAGTTGGTCTATAAACATAAATCTGTACACAACTGAACCAATTAGTTTTCCTTATATTGTGTGATCATAAATACCGATTACTGCAGAGTGCAGTGCTATCATCATTTCTTTCTTTAAGTTGCTAATTTTTTTCACTATTAAATTTGTTGCAAGCTGCAATTCAGTGTTTGGGGACAGTTTTTAAGACCAGCTCACAAGATACATATCCAGCAGTTTCACAACCTTTGATAGAAATGTTCACAAATTCCTTCTGTAAGGTATGTTTCCATTGATTTCTCCTTAGTAACTGATGTAAGTGTGATTATAATTTGTTGTGGGATTGTTTATCATTGAGGAACCAAGTCTATAAGTAATGAACTGATAGTTTATATGGATAGAATGTGGGATTTAAAACATAACAAATTTAATATGGTTTAGATTTTTTTATATTAGTAGCTATTCACAGGAATTGATAAAAATCTTGATAAATACATATCTACCCACCAGCAGATGCCTTGGTTTCCATCCAAAACTCACTACTTTTAGTTGATACTGATTGTTTCTGTCTTCCTATACATGAGTTCTTCCTAGCTGGGGAGTTCAATGTACGTACCGTTTGTGTGAGAGGTAAGAAGAGCTTTGCCATCCATCCTATGTTTTTCCTGTGGACTATCAATCATAAGACTGTCTAATGAAAATAGTACTAAGGATGTCAGGGTGTACCTGCACCACTATTAAAAGAAATGTTTCTATGCAGCAGAGGATGAGAGTGAAGACTGATACCCTCTCTCTATTGCCCATTCTCTCATCTATAAAGCCAAGCATAGGATAGATGCACTACACAGGGTGCTCCTGGAACACATTTTTCCAACTTTTCCATCTGAACAGAAAGTATTTCTTTCCAGGTCCAGTTCAATGCCATCAGGATTCTGATTGGTCCTGTCTGTTATGTGCCCAGCCCTACGGCTACAGAAAAAGGGAGAAGAGAGTTACATGGGTTCTCCTCCATTTCCACATACTCTTGGAGCTCCTCTGTGTGATCTCTCCAGAAGTGCAGTTGGACATCTTTGTTAGCACAAGGCTTCTAGAGAGTAAGTTCTCTTAAAGTTACACCTAGAGTTAGCACAGTGCTTCTTCTTATATATCCCAGAGACCAAATCACTCAAAGGCCAATGTATTCAGGGTAAGGTGATACATCCTCCTGTTCTTTTTTTAATATTTAGTTTTTAGTTGTCATTGGACACATTACCATTATTTATTTTCATATGGTGCTGAGGATTGAACCCAGGGCCTCGCACATGCTAGGTGAGCATTCTACCACTGAGCTACAACCCCAGTGCCATACTCCAGTTCGTGATGAGAGATATATTTGAAAAATTGTAGCCATTTTGGATTTATTATACCTACTCATACTAGAACTAGGAATTTACTTTTCCAGGATTCACTGGAGACTATCTGAGTCCAGACAACATCTGCTTAGGTGTATTGTTTCCAGACTGCCACAGACACGTGGTAGTGTGGCCTGGGAGGGCATTCAACAGAACTGCTTCCTTTACTCATGTATTGTAGCCATGCAGAGGCAGCTTTTGGATTTCTCTTTCAAGGAGGTTTGCTGCCTAGTACTAAGGAGTGCAGATGGCAGCCTCTAGCTGTCAGCACCATCAGCCTCTGCCTCAGTTGTAGAGAGCTTTTGCCCCAGCATCATGCTTTTTCTGGGCAGCCCACATCCAGCGGTGAGGGAGGCAGGAAGATGATGGCCTGGACACTTTGGTCTAGCCATTTCCATCTAAGTAAGATAATACTTACTAGTGACACTTATTCCAGAACTCTCTACTGGCTTATACAGGCTCTGTCATGTTATGTTGAAATTTCACTTCTTCTACTGCCAAAAACAAATTCTTTTCTCTTCCTTTCATGAGTACAGATCCCCAATGAATAGGTTATACACAGACAGTCACAGACTGTGCATCCAGAGTATGTGGCCTGTGACACACTTCAGCAACTATTTACCCATACCTAGGTAAGCACACATGTATGTGTATATAAACACACACGTACATAAACACTCAAGGCATGCAATTATACATGTATACATACACACATATATAAAATGCATAGCACATATACACATATATAAAACACTCACAGACATTAGTACACGGGAATGCTGACAGCATGAAGATCTTGGTAAAAGATGAAACCAGTCCCCACTCATTCATTCCTTCATTCAACAAATACTTATTGAGCATCTAATATGTGCCAGGAACAATTCAAAGCAACTCAGTTTCTGAGAGTGAACGAGAATAAGAAGATAAAATGAAATTAACTAATTCCACTTAAGAAAGTTTGGAACCAATGTACAACTAACTATTCTCCATCATTTTTGCAGAACTGATTTGTTTCCATTGCTGTTAAGGCTAAAGTGTTTACGATTTCCTAATTACTTAAACATTGTAGAAAGAGTGATTGTAAATGCCCTGCCTGGTTCCAAATTAGACTGCACTCTGAAATATATCAGAAAGATTTTAAATATTTTATAAATGTTCTGGACTCCACATAGGCCATACAGTTTAGGAAATCTCTCCTATAACCATTACTACAATGTAGGGTGAGTTAACATAACCTTTCTTTGCTCCTATGTCATTATCTCTGGCAGACAGTTATCCTGACCATCCTGTTGTGAGTGCTTGCTGGCTTCATTTATTAGAAAAATGCTTACTGAAGACTCTAGCATGTGCAAGATATTGGGCTGGGTGTCCCAGAAACAGTGTCATTAGTAGATATTGCTCATCATTGAGAAAACTTTAGTTCATATGAGAGATAGAACTATAATCCGTTAACTGAAATACATGTGCCAGAATTCGGAATATGTACTGTTTCATGATGTATTCATGCTTATATATATATATATAGTGTGTGTGTGTTTGTGTTTATACACTTGTGTATATACATATATGCTTGTATGTATTCATGCATACATACATACACACATACACACACACTCGCACACACACACACACACACATTCTCTCTTACTCTTCACAAGAACACTACATATCATTTTACAGAGGCTTTAAGATTCAAAGAAAGTAACTTCCTCAGAGGTAGGTTTGTCACAATTGATTAGACTAAGATAGGTTTCCAAAGTCCCTGCCAAATTCTCAATACCATGAAGCCTTAGGGAGTACTACATGTGTTTACATGTGTATGTGTTTACAGGTCTGTGTCTTAGGATTGGGTTATACTACTTAGGAGTAAGTATCTTGCGATACTCACCAGGATTTCCTCCTCCTATGCTAAATATACATTAGTTAGTAAGAAATATGAAAGTTATAACCAAAATGAAGTACACATTTAACAAACTTGTGTTCTCTAGAAGTTTGTAATAGACATTAAGTGAGAGAAACCATACAAATGTACAAAATGTGGCAAAGTTTTTAATGTTAGGCAAACCCTTATTTTGCCTTAGAGAACTCACACTGGAGAGAAACCATACAAATGTAAAAACTGTGGCAAAGCTTTTAATCAAAGCTCACACCTTACTTAACACCAAAAATTCATAGTGGAAAGACCCAGAGAAATGTAAGGAATGTGGCAAAGCTTTTAATGTTACAGCAACCTCTATTGGATACCAGAGAATTCACACTGGAGAGAAATCATACTAATGCAAAGAATGTGGCAAAGCATTCACCATTCAGAACAGCTTTGTTGTGAAACAGAGAACACACACTTAAGAAAAGCCATACAAATGTAAAGAATCTGGCAAACATTTTAATCAAATCTCAAACTACATAATACACCAGAGAACTCATACTGGAGAAAAGCCATACAAATATAAATATTGTGGAAAAATTTTTCCTCAGAGACAATATCTTGGTCGACATCAATGAATTCACACTGAAGATTAGTGATACAAATGTAAAGAATGTGGCAAAGCTGTTAATCACAGATCATGCCTTAGTAAACACCAGAGAATTCATACTGGAGAGAACCCATACAAATGTAAAAAATATGGCAAAGATTTTAATCAAATATCACATTTTACTCAACACCAGAGAATACATACTGGAGAGAAACCATAGAAATATAAAGAATGTGGCATAGCTTTTAATGTTAGGCACACAGTTATTGTGCACCAGAGAACTCACACTGGAGAGAAACCATAAAAATGTAAAGAATGTGACAAAGCTTTTAATGAAATATCATACCTTAGTATACATCAGAGAATTCATACTGGAGAAAAACCATACAAATGTAAAGAATGTGGCAAAGCTTTTAATCAAAGATCACACCTTAGTAGACACCAGAGAATTCATACTGGAAAGAACCAATACAAATGTAAAGAAAATTTCAAGGCTTTTATTTGAAGAGTAGGCCTTATCCAACACCAGAGAATTCAAACTGGAAAGGTTATACAACTGTAAAGAATGTGGCAAAGTATTTAGGTACAATTCAAGGGTTATCAAGCATGAGAGAACTCATACTTGAGAGAATCTTTACAAATCTAAAGAATGTAAACTATCATTTATTGTGATATCATGACTTATTAATTACTAGTAAATTCATACTTTGAAGAATAGTTTAAATTGCCAAAAAAGTGGCAAAGTTTTAATCAAAGCCCAACATTTAAAAATGCCAAGAATATTACAGTAGTGATTAAACCCTACAAATGTAAAGAATGTGACATAGTTTTTAATGAAAGATCACACTTTACAAATTTCCCCCAATTTAAAATTCAAGAGAAGTTTTGGACTTGCCAAAAAAACGTCAGAATGATGTTCAAATTTTAAAATACATACTCTATCTATTCCTAATGCATGTACTATCTGTTATGGAAAATTGAATAAAGTACTTCTTTTACCTTAGCAATGACTTGCTTGTTATATACAAAAAGCATCATCTCTCTTTTTATTTTTAGAAAAGCAGTATGTACATTTATTAATTATTTTATGGCTGTGGTAAAATACTTATATTAGCCTTGCTTTTCCTGTAACATGTACTTTTATAACAATGTATCTCAGAATCCTATTTTTCCTTTCATTTTTCAGAAATACATTTTATTGTAAAGAGTAAAAAACAAAATATCACATATATATTTATTTTTCTTACTATAATGTCAAGTCTGAGATAATCTAATCACATAATTTATACTATGTGCCTTTTAAAGTTATTTTAATACCACATTAAAATTGTAAATAATATTTGGATCCATTGTTTGACATATTTATACATGCACATAGTATAATTTGGTCAATTTTATTCCC
The DNA here is from genome assembly GCF_001458135.2 of Marmota marmota marmota. NCBI lineage: Eukaryota > Metazoa > Chordata > Mammalia > Rodentia > Sciuridae > Marmota > Marmota marmota. The sequence continues at coordinate 526,120 of NW_026000060.1, read as the reverse complement.
AAGTTCCTCTCTTTTCCCTTCCTTGCTTCCTATCACAGATTGCTTTCCTCTACCCTATAGTTCACATTAAATTTTAATGAGATCCCAATTTTTCCATTCTTCTGTCTAGTTTCCACATATAAGAGAAAACATAGGATCCTTGGCTAAGACTGGCTTGTTTTGCTTAACATGATGTTTTCCATCTCCATCTATTTTCCTGGGAATTATATGTTTTTTTTTTATGGCTGAATAAAACTTCATTGTATACCACATTTTCTGTGTTTGGTCTGTTGGCCAATATCTAGGTTATTTCCATAACTTGGAAGTTGTGAACTAGGGATGCTTGTGTTGCTAAAGTATGCTGACTTTAATTATTTCATATAAGGAGTGGTATAGCTTAAACATACACTGGCTCCATTCCTAGTCTTTTAAAGAACTTACATATTGACTTCCATAGACATTGCACTTATTTAAAATGTTACCAATATTACATTAGTTTCAGTCCCCTAGGATTCTCACCAGCATTTATTATTATTTAAATTCTTCATAGCCATTCTGAGCTATATGTTGGAATTTTACTTCTGTATTTTCTTCTATGGAATGCATAATTTCTGGTCTCATTAGCAGGTATTTTATTGACTTTGAGTTGGTTGAATTTTATTTGATTGACATTGACTTTTGTACAAGATTATAAAAAGGGATCTAAGATAATTCTTCCATATGTCCATTTTTCCTAGTAGCATTTGTTAAAAAGACTGTTATGTTTTGGCACTTTTGTCAAAGATCAGATGACTGTATCTGTAGGTTTGTCTCTGAGTCTTCTTTTCCATTGATCTACATGTCTGTTTTTAATATTGGTACCATGATATTTTATAGCCCTTCATTTTAAATTGAAATCAGTTATCGTGATGGCTACAGCATTGTTTTTTTTTTTCCTCCCAGTATTATCTTGGCTACTCTGGTTATTTTATTTTTGCATACAAATTTTACAACTATTCTTCTAGGTTCTGGGGAAAATACCAATATTATTTTAATAGGGATTGCATTGGATTTGTAAATCACTTTTGATACATAAATGATTTAGCAATATCAATTGGGCATATCCATGAACATATCCATCTTTTATTATCCTTTTTTCAAATTCTTGCTTCAATAGTCTATAATTTTTATTGTAGACATATTTTGTTTCACCTCCTTGGTTAGATTTATTTCCAGCTACTTTTAAAATTGTATTGTAAATGGAATGTTTTCTTGATTTTTTTTTCCCAGTGGATTGATTATTGGTGTGTTTAGACTTTGTATCTTGCTACTTTGCTGAATTACTTTTATGGATCATTGAGTTCTTCTGCTGGAAATTTTTAAATTTCTAGGTAAAGAATCATATCATCTACAAAAAGTGATAATTTGACTTGTTTCTTTACTAATTGTATATTTCATATTTCTTTTTTCTTGGCTAATTGTTCTGGTTAAAATTTCAAGTACTACATTGAATAGCAATGATGAGAGTAGACATCCTTGTTTTATTTCTGATATTAAAAAACACTATCAGTTCTTTCCTATCCAGTAGGATATGGTTTTTTAATTTGTTGTATACAAATATAATGTTGAAGTGAGTTCCTTATATACCTGGATTCTTCAGTGTTTTACCATGAATGGGTCCTAGATTTTGTCAAAATCTCTTTCTATTCATATTGAGATAATCATTTGATTTTTAAATCTTAATAATGTTTATGTGGTGAATTACAATTTTTGATTTGAATATTTTGAACCATACTTTCATTCATGGTATGAAACCAACTTGATCATGATGTACAATCTTCTTAATTTATTCTGTAAATGATTTGCTAAAATTTTAATAAGAATTTGTGGGGGTTAGGGTTGTGGTTCAATAGTAGAGCGCTTGCTTAGCACACGTGAGGCACTGGGTTTGATCCTCAGAACCACATTAAAAAATAAGTAAATAAAATAAGGATATTGTGTCCATCTACAACTAAAAACATATTTAAAAATATATTTTTTAATCTGTGCTCATAAAATATATTGGTCTATAGTACCCTGATCTTCCTGATATGTCCCTAGGTATTTGGCTTATAGTAGCTTCCTAGAATGATTTTGGAAATATCTATGCTCCACACACTTTTTCCATTTCATTGAGTGATTTGAGAACTATCAGGAGTAACTCCTTAAAATTCTGGTGGAATTCAGCTGACACTCTGGTGTTTTGTTTGTTGGGAGGCCTTGTATTACCAATGCAATCTCATTTCTTTTTATCTGGTTTAGATTTTCTATGTGCTCTTGATTTGATTTTGGTAGGTTGTATGTTTATTGAAATGTATCATTTTTAAAAGATTTTCCAAATTATTGAAACATATTTTCAAAATAGTCCCTAATGATCCTCTGCATTTCAGTGATGTGTGCTGTTACCTGGTTTTTCATCTCCACTTTTAAAAATACTGTGTTTATCTTCTCTCTGTTTTGGTTAATTTGGCTAAGTGTTTATTAGTCTTATTTATCTTTTCAAACAAACAACTCTTTTTCACATTAATTATTTATATTGCTTTTTTATTCTCTTCATTAATTTCAGACCTGATATTATTTCCTTTCTTCTGCTGTTTTTTTATTTGATTGGTTCTTGCTTTCCTAGGGCCTTAGATTGTTTATATTTGATATGTCTCTACTTTGTTTGTTTCATGTTGTTTTTCTGTAGTTTACTCACAGAAGTAAACTCTTCCCTTATAAATACTGTTGTGATTTAGGTAGGCAATGACGTCCAAAAGCTCATTTATGATACAATGTAGTAAAGTTTATGTGTGAAATTACTGAGTTATGAGAAATTTAATTTAATCAATGCATTAAACCCCTGATAGGGATTAACTGAGTGGTAACTATAGGCAGGTAGAATGAGGCTGGAAGAAGTGGTTCTTTAAAGGCATGCCTTTAAAATATACATTTTTCCCCATTATTAGGGGATCCCAAGTTTGCCTGCCTCTCAATTCTTTTTCCTTTCTGTTTCCTTCTTCAGGGCTGCTTTCATCCACCACACTCTTCTGACATGTCTTTCAATTTCACCTGAGTAATTAAGTGGGTAATTTTTGAACTAAGACCTCTGAAACTATGAGCCCGAAAATAGATGTTTTCCTTTAAAATTGTCCATATCAGTTACTTTGGTCACAATGGTGAAAAAGATGACTGAAAACGAAATTGGTACCAGAAGTGGGGTCATTGTTGTGACCAATGTGACCATGTAATTCAGAAGATTTAGGAGATTTGGGGGATTTGTTCAAGGAATTTTTGCTAAAAGCCAAGTATATGATGCATGGCATTTTTGGTCGAAAGGTGACGCCAGCTAGCCATTGAGATGATATGATTATGTTAAGATTTGTATTCATATGGATATTGGACTCCTGCTGTTCACCTAGGCCGGCTACGGGACTCCTGGAGAGTTCCCATTGGTTGGGGGTGGAAAAAATCTTCCCGGGCGCCTACCGGACATTGGCGGCAGTTTCAAAAAATAAACTTTGTTCCTGCTTGAGTGGCTCGTGATTTTGTGCCCAGCCAGACTGCGGCAAATTTTTAAAAAGTTTAGAGATGCAAACTGAAAAAAAAGTTGTTATTGTTTTATGTGGACCTTAATGGGCAATTCTAGTCAGAGCTCAGAAGAGCAGAATGATGATAGGATGGTAAAAAAATGCCTTTATGATGTTTCAGGGGAGAAGGGAGACTCTTAGAAATTGGACTAAATGTCATTCATTTTATATTCTGGGCAAGAAGTTTTTAATATTTTGCCCATTTCCTGACAATTTTTGTGAGGCTGAATTTAAAGAGATGAATTTGTTAATTTGGTGGAAGAAATTTCAAGGCAGCATTTTATTCAGGTGTTGACATGGGTGTTGCTATCAGCTTTGAGCTAAGATTATTGTGATAATCATGAACAGAAAGGAGAACAGGAAGATTTTAAAAACTTGAAGTTTGGCCAGAAAACAGAGTAAAATTGGGGCTAAAAATATGGGTGGTCTTGGGGATGGGGATGTGGCTCAAGTGGTAGCGCACTCACCTGGCATGGGCGCAGCGCTGGGTTCGATCCTCAGCACCACATACAAATAAGATGTTGTGTCAGCAGAAAACTAAAAAATAATATTAAAAAATTCTCTCTCTCTCTCTCTCTCTCAAAAAAAAAATATGGATGGTCATTAAAAACCTTATAGCTACCAAAGAGACACTATTAAGTGCCTTACGCAGAAATAATAAGAAAGATGGCTTGAGGGCATCTCAGTGGATTGACCACACCTGTCCCAGGGATTAAATCCCTCTGTAGGGATTAAAAGTAAAAATTCTTTTGAGAAGAAACCCTAGGTCACCCTTTTTGTGCTGGGAAGCCTTGGGAGTTTTTTCACAATGTTCAGTCACCTAAGCACTCAGAGGCCATTATAGCCATGATACCTACAGACTTATCTACTTCTTGAGAGGGCAGCATATCTTGGTGTCAAACACATGGTACTTGTTCTGCATGTACCTAGGAGGCCAGGCAAAATGCAATAGGTTTATATTCTCTACAGGCAGTTCCTGAGAAGACAATGCATTAAAAATATGAGTATTAAACTAAAGTTCATTAAGAGACCAGATTTGAAAGTACCATGAAGTCTCCCAGCTGGTCTTTCATTTGCAATCCTCTGAACTCAATTTCCCAAGTTGCTAGAATTATAGCTATGTATTAAAGTGACTCTAAAATAGTTCTTTGTTGTTGGTAAATTTGTGTGATACTCATATAGATGGTGTCAGGGGTCTTCTTTATGACCAGGTTCTTATTTCTCTGGGTTTATTCTATTAGTTAATACCTTGTGACCTCTTCTCAAACAACTCACATGGTTTGTTCTTTATAAACAGAAGGATATGAGCCAGGTGTGGTGGTGCTTGCCTTTCATACCAGAAGCATGGGGATATGAGGCAGGAAGATTGCAAATTCAAAGCTATACTTAGCAAATTATTGAGGCCGTAAGCAATTTTTATAGACTGTGGTTCAAAATCAAAATCAAAATAAATAAATAAATAAATATGTCTGAACATGTGGCTCAGTGGTTAAATATATATAAACTTGAGGATTGTCTCTTGCAGTCTTAATGTATCAGGTTATTTTTCCACATGCTGGTATATGTCCTATATAGCAGAAAGAGAGAAAGATGAAGATGGATTTTTTAGTTGTTTCAGCAAAATCTTGTATCTATGTCCTCTAGTCTCAGATCCACGATCTATGTACTAGTGCAAATAAAAGTGGTTTCCAACAATGAACTACATACAAAGCAGGAGTGACAACTAAGGCCTTGTGAAATTGATCACACAAATCAACAGGTAAATCAAGTTTAGATTACAGATGAAATTCACCACAGTCCCTTGCTGAATATAGACAACTATCACTTTTCTCTGATCTTAGCACTTATGAATGTGTAGATCCTTTCACAGCACAATGTAAATTAAAATAGAAAGCACAGAAAACTGTTTAGTTAGGATGTCATATATATGGTCCCAATCTTGCTCTTCTCAGGGTGACACTGGCTGTTGCTGTTTCTGTTTCAATTATGCAGCATGCTGTCTAACGCTGGACTAAGGCCTAAGTCTACCCTAGCTTTTTTAAATCATCAAGTGGCAGATATGTCCCCAGTTGTACACAGATATAAATCTCTCAACAAATGAACACACACAAAAAAATGATGAAAGTAGATTAAGAACAAAGATTTGCTTTACCAAATCTATCTCCCAACAAACCGATTAGCCAAGAAGGAAAGAAAGCACTGAGAGGAGGAGTGACCGGTGGTGGTGGCAGCTGCTAAGGCAGGTTTGTTGGAGCGGTGGGTTTATTACAGGAGTACTCCTGGTTGGATGGGAAGGCTCAGCATATGCTTTTTCCTCTTTCCGCTTTCCTCTCTACCTCCTCCCACCCACCCCCCACAAGTACTGATGGACAGTGGGTGACTAAGGAGCGGAGGGAAAATATCTTTGGCTGGTGATATCAGAAAGCTGTTTGAATTCCCAGCGAGGAGGGAGGCGAGAGAGGGACAGAGACAGTACATACAGCTCAGTCTCCAGTGTGTGCGCTGGCGAGCCGCGCTCCATCTTCCCTGGGCGTGCGCTAGAGAGGTGCCCGTCCCGGAGCTCGCGCCGCAAGATGGCCCCCTGCGCGCTCGTGGGCACGCGCACCCACTGCCCGCACTCGCGCTGTGCGCAGGACAGCTGGCCTGAGGCTCCTGGTGTGCCGCGCGGTGGGGGAGCCTCCTTGGACCTCTGTCTCCAGAGGGCGGGTGTGTGCAAGAGCAAGTGAGGAGAGCAGCTGGGTGGGAGAAGAGGGAGGGCCCTAAAGGCGGGCGGGAGAGAGAGAAGGAGGGGCTAGGTGAAAGAGAGAGGAGGAGGGGCGGGG
>NW_026000060.1:491271-519708 GCF_001458135.2 Marmota marmota marmota | reverse complement strand
GAGGGTGCGCCCTGGAGGTCCAGCCAGGGCCACAGTGTGCCTGCAGGTGGCCACTACTGAAACCCAGGCACGTGCCAAAGCGGTAGTTTCTGTGTCTGTGAGGGTTTTGCGTCCTTGGTTCCTACGCTGGTGCTGGCGGCGACAAACTGTAAGAGAAACTCTGTGAGGCAGGTGGGGTTTGGTGGGGGGCGTATGGCGAATGGGAAGGCGACTCTGAAGGGTGGGAAGTAAACGCTGGACTTGACCATCTTTCTCCTCGTGTCTTTCAGCGTGTACCTTGCGCAGCGGGAGAGCTGGCATTTCAGCGTCAGGATTCAGAATTGATCCAGTCCACAGCAGAGGGGCCCATATCTCAGCTTCCATTGCTGTGGGTCTCGGCCTGGAACAATGGTAGTTTTTCTCAGCAAGGATGCAATTAACATCTTATTTGTTCAGGTTCGGTACAGGCTTTGTAGGGACTGTGGTGAAGCGACCTAGGTTGGGAATCTTGCATTGATTTTTGCATAGCAATGGGATCCTGGTTGTGACATCAAAACTTTTGTTTTGTGGTCTTAATGTATCTTTTTCTTTTTCAAGTTTCCCTAGTAACAAGCTTGAGGAACGAGTGGGAAGAAACCCGGGAAAACCAAGAGAAGGACCTGATTCTCCATGTAAGAGGGAAGGAAAATATAAATTTCCACCGCCCCCCCCCCATATATTTTATTATTTATTTATTTAGCCTCCTAAACTGTAGGCTCTTGAAGTATTGGCTGAACTAGCTTCAAATATATGGGCTGCAAAAATATCATTGGACTCCTTACTATGTCTCTACTTGTAGACTCAGTTGGTGGTTTGCAAAACAAATGCTAAAACAGTGCAGTGATGTGTGGGAGGAGACCATAAAGGGTAATTCATTTCAAGTGTGGAGTCTTCCTAAGGGTGAGTTGCTTGAGTCACAGATAAAGTTGAATAAAGCAATTTCCCATCATTTTGTCTCCTCACTTTTCTGCATTTTTATTCCTCTATTATTCCTCTCCCCTGGGGCGATTATGTAGCCAAGAACAAGATATTTTATTAAAATGTTAGAGTAAAAACAGCTGAGTGAAAACAACAGAGTGGTTTGAAATATTAAAATTGGCCCTTTACTTCTTAATACATGTTAATAGAATGACCCTCTTCAAGGCTTTCTCTTCTAGGATAAGTGTTTAAAGAAAAACCCTGTAAGGGAAACGTTAATCATTCCCCAGTTGGCTTTAAGAGTATTTGCAGGAACAAATCACCAGTGAGAGAAACTTGGGTGGCATTTTTGTTTTGTGTCATTTTTGGTTCATTAAAACAATTTTTATTTATTGAAACAAATGTGCAAAGAAAATATTGTTTATACGTTCAAGGCAAAATCCAAACTCTGTAAAACAAACACATTTTTCTTCAAAAACAAAGAACATTCAGCAATACAAAGAAGAAACACATTTTATTTATTTCAACTTCCAGAGATTGGAATCATGGTATCTCCAAAACATTTTGGTCAGTTCTGTTATTTTATCCAGAGAAAAATACAGACTAATGATAGATGTGTAATAAAAATTGAGAGAAAATGCTTTGCACAGTTTGTACTTTAAAAAAAGGAAAGAAAAGTAAGGTTTAAATATGCTTCTATTTTACATTTAGTGTTTTCTCACATTATCCTTTAACATAGTGATTTTGATGTTTCTTATAAATTCTTAAATGTCAAAACTCAGTGATGTAAAATAACATCCAAAGGGAATTTTAAAAGGCTTAATTCTAAATGCTAAAGAGCATTCATTCTCTGGATCATTTCTTTTCAAGTAGAGTGCAGGGCTGGGTCAGAAAAGAAAGCTACCCTTAAGTGCTTCAGCCTTCACACTGTTTCCTGTAACCTTCATAAATCACAGGTTCCTGAGCTAGCCTGATGATGAGCCTGCTGAGGTATATTTATAGCAGATGATTTGTAGATGATAAATATGCCAAGCAAGACATCATCTCCAGTAACCCCAGGCTCCACTGAGTTCCTCAGGGGTTCATAATTAAGACTCATAAAGTAACCCTGGGTGTGGAGAATCTGTTCTCTTAACCCTGACAATAGTACAGTCCAAAGGCAAACCAAGGAGTAATCACTTTGTTTGATGTTTGCACTATGTTCCACATGAAAGCTTTGCCTACATATTGACTCAACAACCAAAGAGAATAGCAGTTTGCATACCCTAGACACTTGTCTTTTCCTTCCTATTGACATAAGCCCCTTTATGCTTTAAAGTATTTTAAAATCACCATTTCAAATTATAAGCTGCTTAACCTCTTAAGTCCCAGTGCATGTCCATGACATCTGTATGTGTACAAACACATATTTCACACACATATATAATGCACATATATCCTTCTATTGGAATACATACATATGTAAATAACATGCATGTTTTCAAGTTGGAACATGTTTTTGAGGATGTTTCACTACATTGCTTTGTGTATCTCTGCTAACCAAATGAATTTTACCCCTAATTGCCAAATTAATGGTTTAAACTAATTTTGTTTCCTTTTTGACTTTCAACAGAACCATTGAGAAATCAGTTTAACACATCAAAATATGGACTGACATTGCATTTTAAATTAGCCCAGGTATTTAAGGTTAAAGTTCATCAAATTTATCTCTCCTATTAAATATCCATTTGGCTAAGAATTCTTTAGAAAAATGACATTTCTAAGTGTATTTTTATATATTTTCCTCTTTTTTGTTAATTCTTCTATATTTGAGAATAACATTATTCTCCAAGATTCCTGCTTAAAATTCAGTGTCACCTGCAAAATTCTTCTACTCAAAAATATGTTTCTCACACTGGTTTACTCAGTTTTAGAAAGTTTTTTCTTCTTTTGTTCCTCCCATATCTTGGACACATTGAAATTTTCTAAATTGTTAGTTTCAATCAGGCTTTAGAAAGGAGAAATAGGTTTGTAGATTATTCCTTGTTCAAAATCTTCTGATACATCTGTCTATATTGTCTCCAATATGCACAGAAATGGCTTCTGGAAATAATTTCTATAATTAAAAAGAGAATTACCATTCAACACATTAAGTTTCCTACCTTGTCCCCCAAGAGTCTTAAGGTGCATAGTTTAATAAAGGTATTGTGAAGAGTTAGGGGAAAAGAAAGTTTTAAGTTTGTTGAAAGAGGTTTTCCCAAGATTTTGGCCATGGAACAATCCCTACCCCATTTTTCCATGATATCTGTTAAATTTCTGCAAAATTTGTGTTCTTTGGAAAAATACCTTGGGGACTATTGACCTAACCCCATTTCTGAATTTTACTGGTGCAGAAACAGACACCTGAGAGGGGCTGAAGTTATTAGAGACTGTTAGAGGGGAAGTTGGAACTAGAACCCCATCTCCTGACTATTTGGCCTAAATGGTCATCTGTACCCTAAGATGGGTCCTAGGATGCCAGGCATCATGAGTAGTGCTGCGAACCTCTTACTCCCTTATGAGTTCTTCTTGGGTTGATTTGCTAAAACAGAGTTTTTTGGATGTTCTTTTAAAAATGGTATCTATATCCTATTCTTATATAATAAATCTTAGGATATCCACCCAACACAGCATGGCTATGGCACTGGTACTTAGTAAATGTGCTCAATGAGCATGGAAGTGAACGCTCCTAGAAGGGCTTTAAGAAGAGGTTGATCACAGGAAGGAAGAAGGAAAGGGTCAAGAAATGAAATCAAGTGAGAAGGAAAAACATGAAAAAAAGAGGGTTGGGGGAAAAAAGAGCCTCTCGATGGAAATGAGACGGAGAAGAGAAAGGATGGCTGCAGAGGATGAAAAAGATCATGAAACCGAGTGGGAAGCTGTGATCTTCACATGTAAACATGACCCATGAGGCTGATCCAGACGCCCTTTTCTGAATGATGGGGAAGACTACCAACTGCTGAGAACCTTTATGAACTCTATCAAGATGCATTCGTTGCATGGGTGCTTTAAGTTGATGAGGCAGTTTCTTAGGCACCACAACAGTAATGAGTGAGACAAATCTCGTCCTCAGCAAGGTTACATTCTTGTTACGGAGAAGAGTTCAGACAGGGACTCATACAAAATAACGCTAGGTAAAATTTGATCAGGGCCTCTGGTACTGGGAGAAATCAGGGAACAGGAAAACAGACCATGGAAATTATGAGGCAAAATAAAGACTAAGTGGGTGCGGCATGAGGCATGGATAGGATTGCACCAGGTAGAAATGGAGTAGGACAGACGCATTTCAAGGTGATATGATGAAGAAATGGGGAAGCATGTGTAGCTGTGTCTGATGCCAGTGGGTTGGAGTCAAGGTGGGTATGTGCTGGAAAGAGCATAGAGACATGGCCAGAAAGCCTTCAACCACATTGGGGTTCTTGAAAGTTTAGCTGAGTTCTGACACTCCAGAAATTGATGAGAAACTAGTGAAGGGTGTTTTATTTGGTGCAGAGAAACAGTAGTACTAGAGGTGATATGTAGGCATAGTGAGGTTTGAAGACAGGAGAAAGAGCCAGCTGGTAGGGGAGGAGGCAGTTAGTTTTGGAGAGACCAACACACCACTCAAATATTGTTATTCAGACAGCTTGTGAGGAAAAGTCACAGAGACCAGCCACAGGAGACTGTTTCAATAGAAAAACCGCCTGCATGGTTGAGAACCACAGCCTTGAAATTCCATATGTGTGTATTTGAATTCCAGCAACCTGCCTAGTTTGCAAAGGAACTTCAAAGCTTGTTTTAGTCTCTTTATCTGTGAAATGGGATCTATTTCTATATCAAACGGTTGCGGATATTCACAAAGAGAAACTTCTTAGCACGGGAACTTCACACAGCCAAGGAGTGAGCATGGGCCACTGAGAGAAGGAACTGGAGAGTTGGGGTTATGCCCCTGAGGCGGTCTGGAACGAATTAGGGCCCTCGGGAAGCCCAAAGCCCTGGCTTCAGCTGAGTCTGGTGAAGGCCTTCTGGAGAGAATGGGTGAGCTGGGGCAAGGCGCTCTTGTCCTAGCTCCCATCCCAGGTTCTGCCCAGGTTTCATCCAGGCAAGTGTCCCAGCAACTCCGAGCTGGCGGACTCCCAGTGCCTCCACTGCAAGGAGCCTAATGCGCAGGTGCCCCGCTGTGCCCCTCCCCCCCATTCCCAGGAGCTCTCTAGCTCCGCAGCTATGATTGGCCAGAGGACCGCTATGTCTTGGCCAATCAACGCCGCTGTGTGCAGGCTTTGACGGGGTAGAAGAATACAAAAGCTGGGAGAGGGGCCTGGGTGGCCCGAAGCGGCAGCCGAGGCTGAGGACCAGGTACCTGGGCGAGTGGCGGCCAGGCTGAAGGGTCCGTGCCGTGGGCCCGGCTGGTAGGCTCAGGAAGACCCTCTCCTCTCCCCCAGTCCCAGCCCCTCCTCGGAGGCCACCGCACCTGGGGAGGGGGCGGGGCCTGGAGGCCCTGGCAGGGTCCTGGCCTGGCGGTGGACAGGATTCTCGGCCCCTCCAAACCCGCCAGCATGGGCGAGTGGCGGTGGGACTGAGGGGTTAGTAATGTTGGGCAGCGCTGGCAGGCTCGGGAAGACCGTGCCCTCTGACCCCGTCCTGGCGCCTCCTCGGAGGACACCACGCCTGGGGAGGGGAAAGGGGCGTGTCCTGGCGGGCGGGGTGCGCCACCTGATCCAAACCGGGCCCTGTGCTGCAGGGGGCTGGCGGTTCCCCTTCCCCCCCAGACCCCTCCCCACCTACCAGGCGCTTGTGGGCGTGGGCGCTTGGTCGGGGATGCAGATTATATTTGAATCAAGAATTTATATTTGCAGCAGAGTTTTAATTTTGGAGACGGATCAAGTGTGTTTCCGCGAGGCCGAAATTCTGGGAGGATGGTCTACACCGTCCCCACTTTTCTGCTTCCCCCAGAGAAGCCCAGGCACCTCCCGGGAGCCGCGGGGCGGGGGTCCTTGGGAGTCCGGGACACGCGGCTGCGTTGCAGCAGGTGCAGGGGGAGTCAGACACGTGCCCACCACCCAGGCCTTCCCTGATTGTGCTGTGTCCCTCCACTGGAAAAGGGTCTCCGTAAATTAAATATAATCTCAAAGAAACAGGACGGAAGGGGTTCTTGTTGTGCTGCATATGTCAGTTCTGTAGGATGCACGGTTTTTTTTTTAAGAGCTTAGAGCGCTCTGCAGTCGTCGTGTCTCCCATCTCCCCCATGCCCTTGTGCCAACCGGCTGCCTAAGCAGCATCAATAGGATCCACAGGTGATTAAAAATGCACCTCGGTGTGCGTCAGGATGGTCAGGATGAAACGCTGCCACCTGTTTTTAACTTTGAATTGTTACTGTTGTTTTCCAGAAATTTAGTGTTTTTGTTAAAGGGGTACTATTTGGGATGCCGCCCTATACCTTTTAAAAAAGTGACCACAGCAGATATGTTCTAAATTTAACTATTATTAGGCATGACTTTAATGTCACTTCATTATAGGTTAATTTAATTCCTAAGAATCTCAGTAGGTGTCTTTTAATATAGTTTGTTCTTATGTAGTAGTAAATGTCAAGGGAAAATAGGAATTCAAAAATAAGTGCTACTTGGATAATTTCTATAACGCAGTCTTTTGCGTTACACTCCTAGAGTGTTTCTGGGTAATTTTGTGTTGCTGATTAGGATGATTGGAGCCAGGGAATGCAAAAAAGTAATTTTCTATTTTAAAAAAGAAGTAATTTTCTATTTTAAAAAAATGACTTCCAAAATGGCAGAGTAATTTATCCGATAAATTTCAGGAAGAACATTGGAGAAAAAATATTCAATTTCAGCCTTAATATTTTCCAACTTAATGTTTTCCATCTCTTGTTTCCTCATTGAAAATTAACTTTTATTGATTAGTATGAAAGAACTAGGGTTTAGGGTTTTTTTCCCCTACACATTTTCTTAATTTGAAGTTGAGAATATTTTAAGATTGTTAAATAGAAAAAAAAATCTACTTTGAAGAGTGGAAATGTGGGATTTTTTATCCTTTCTTTTTTATTTATTTTTACTTTTTTATTTAAAAATGTTTTAATCTTTATCCTTTCAACTACTTTGCTGTACCAAATATGTGGCTGAATTCTTGATTTCTTCATAAGGTTATCATTGTCTAAAGATACTACTTTTTGTGATTACTTAATAAAAACAAATTTAGTAAGTTATAGATAATAAGCCAAATCTGATAATTTTATTTGTCTAACTCAATGCCTTCTGTATAATATTTTAAAATAATTTTATTGTTCAATAAGCAGTACTTAAAATTTTGATTTAACAATAGAAGTCTATGCTTTAATAAGCTTCTCTCTATTAACCCTAAAAAGAATTTTCATGTAGAATATTATAAAATGTTTTACTTCATTTATTAGGTCTGAATTCTAACCTTGGTTATTCCATTTAGCACCTGTCTCTCCTTGGCCTGATAACCTACCTTCTCTCAATCTGTTTGTGTGCAAAGCAGAATAAACTACCTCAAAATTGTCCTGCGAGGTGCATAAAATGAAGAATGTAAAATGATTTTGAAATATAAAGGCTTTATGAGCTTGGGTTATAATCATTTTCTTTCTAAGGTTCTGTAGGAAAAACTCATAGATTATATTTGCATCAAGAGTGAAACACTTTAAAATATAACTTTAGTTTAAAAAAACTCAACATATATTATATGACAAATGTAACACATTATCCCTTTCCTATAATATACTGAAATTAAACAGTGTGTGGCATTCTTAGACATGGAAAAGGCTAAATGTTTTTGTTTACAAATTATTTTTATTCATATGTGTTTGAATCACTGTACATGCATTTTTAAAAAATATTTTTAGTTGTTGCCGGACACAATACCATTATTTATTTTTCTGTGGTGCTGAATATGGTACCTAGTGCCTCACATGTGCTAGGTAAGCACTCTGAGCTATGACCACAGCCCTCTTATGCATATTATAAGACTCATTTTTTCCCTAAATCCAGAGTTGGTTGGAATTATAATGCAAAGTGATTATATAGAATCACATATGCCAATTTATTCTGAATAGACTTAGATAATGATATTTCTGTTTTCTTAATTTCTGAATCTCTATGATAGCATCTTACACTAAGGATTACCATATGTTTATAACTTTAGCATACTCTGTATTTGTGTTGGTTTCACAATTTCATAGCCTCTTATTTTGAGAAAAGAGCTATGGACTTAAGAAGTATTGAGGAATTCAAAAGTCAGCTCATCTTTGTGTTCCTAAAGGCATCATATATCATTTTATCCTAAAATGACATCTAACAGCAAGTCATTGTATATGAAAAAAAATTTTTTTCTGAAGTTAGTTTTTCACTAATTTTGCATTTTATTTTGAAAGATAAGCACACTGCAGCTGTAATCACTGTAAATTACTGGAAGAACTTATATCCAGAATTTATGACTTAAACAGTATACAACACTTATGAACTTTAAACTACTTTATAAAAAAAATATCCACAGATTCTGAAATCTTACTCCAGTTTTGACATATGGCAATATATTTTAAAATACATTCCCAAGAAACAAAATTTTAAAGTCTTTCTTTAAAATAATGAGTAGTTCTTATAAGTACTTGGTAGAGAGCTTGCCCATATTTATATGTGTGTGTGTATGTAAACATCAGATTTGGGGGCTTGGTATCCTTAAAAGATTTGGGATATGTGTATGTCCTTAACTTGAAATATATACATACAGAAAATGCATGTTTTAATTCCAAGTTTAAAGGGTGCCACATACTGAAATCTTGTGGTATTTCATATAGTTAAACTTGTCAAGAAATTTTGAATCAAATGTTAATTAACTTATTCCTGCTTTGTTAGAATATAAATTGAACTCTTAAAAATAGAACTGAGCCTGTCACAGTGGTGCACACCTGTAATCCCAGTGGCTCAGGAAGCTTAGGCAGGAGGACCACAAGCTCAAAACCAGCCTCAGGCAAAGAAAGGCAGGAAGCAACTCAGTGAGGCCATGTCTCTAAAAAAACAATACAAAATATGGCTGAAGATGTGGTTGAGTACCCCTGAATTCAATCATCAGTGATCCCCCAAAATAGAATTATGTAATTTTTTACCATGTTCTTAAATATGATGGATTTACATTAGTTTTATCAGTTTAGAACATGTTAAAATTTTGTGTTTTAAAAACTAGATTCTAAAGGAAGTCTTCTATTTGGTAATTTGTTGAATCAGTGCAAGTGAAATGAAAAACCAGTATGAAAATGAATGTAGAAAATGAGCAGATACTGAGTGTAAATCCAATAGGTGAGTAGAGATTTATGACAAGTGCAGGCCATTCGATAGTAAAACCCTACAGTCATGATCATGATTATTCTGTACTTCTATTTACACACACACACACACACCTGTGTGTGTGTGTGTGTGTGTGTGTGTGTGTATCTGTGGAAAATAGATAAAAATGGTACTGGTTTCCCAGGAATAAAACTAAGCAGAATTTATTTCAAAATGGAAGAGAGATTTTTTTTTTTTTTTTTTTACAATATCTGCTGAACATTGCGGTAGAGGTATGTATTGACAAAATATTAGTACTTAAACCACCTTTTTGTCATTTATTGCCTCAGTAACAGCATTTTATTCATCATTAAAAAATAGAAAGGCACTGAATTTATCAGGACCTTTAAGAGCAAAAAGGAAATTAAAAAAATAAGTATTTTAAGCATCCACTGGCCTACCAGGTGATGTCCCAAGTTTAATTAGGGTGACTCTCATGAAATTACCATTTCTAACTGTTAATATAGCAGTTACAAACTGGAAATGTCTCAATCTAATAATTGACAACTGAATCAGATTACATTTCCCATTATCAAGAAAGGTAAACTAAAACACTGATTTTAATGAACAAGGTTTCCTTAAAATATGCTATCTCATGTTTAGATCACAACATCTATGTTAATATCAACATCATAAAATCATTATACATTTGGGAGCAAAAATAATTAAGCAATTAAAAATATTAAAATGAAGAATCTTGAAAAAAGGAGATAAATTCATGTTTCCAGAAAATCTATTATTTATTAAGCATTGCACTCTATACTGTGTCGTTTACCCACAAGACTGGCAGGTAATTATTTTACCATTCATACAAATAAGTAAACTAAGTTTCAGAGTGTTTAAATTACTTGCCAAACATGTTGAAGCACAGTTACCCTGTTAGGGTTAGGAAATATAAGTAACTCAAAAGAGCGTGAAACACATTTGGCCAACAGATGATCAGATGTGATTAATGAGCTCAACTGTTGATGGTCCACTGCCTTCAAGATAAGGCTTACTTTCAAGTCCATCATCTAAAAACTCTAATAATCTCCCCAAAATTGACACATATTATTACACTTTCCATACTCAAGAAACTTTCCAGCCTAAGGGCAATATAACCTAAAAGAGAGCAACAAATTTGGAGTTCTTTATGGTCCCTCTATTAATTATCATCCTTGCTCTTTCTGTTATCCAAATCTTTTAGGATATACCTCAATCCGACTCCCTCCATGAAGACTTTTTGTAACAACTCTATAGTCACAGCTACACTAAGATCATATACTGGTCATTTAACACATCTTGGAAATAAGTTTGTTATTTCTTTTTGAAGCATCCTTGCTTTTCCAAATGGCCATGACTGTGATTACTGTGTACCAACACCTGGCAAATCATCCTTCATTCTGGCAACTCAGAAGTTCATGGAGATCACATGGAGACAGTTGATCTTTGCTCTGAAAACTTTTTAAATCAGAAAAGCTATTTTATCACTATGTTGGTTTTATTCATCAATGGTTATCTCAAGTCAGAGCTCAAAAAGTTTTTTTTTTCTTATGCAGTAGTAGGGACTGAACCCAGAACCACATGCATGTGAGGCAAGCACTCTGCCATTGAGCTACATCTACCACCCATTGTATTTTATTTCATTTTGAGAGTGGGTCCCATTCAGTTGTGAGGCTGGCCCTGAAATTACAGTCCTCTTACCCTGGCCTCCCATAGTAGCTGGGATTACAGATGTGCACCACTATTTCAAGATCTTAAATGTTTTTAAATATGCGTACTTATAATTACCATGCATCAGATCTATGTGCATGGGCTATAATATATTTTAAGTTGAAGAAACAAATGTTAAATCAAGCTCTAAAAAGGTTAACACTTAAAATTCCTGACATAAAGTATAAAAGTTAATAACAAACATCATTGTAATTTAAAAAAAGCATGACAGGTATGGTAGCATATGCCTGTAATTCCAGTGCCTTGGGAGGCTGAGACAGGAGGATCATGAATGAGTTCAGCACTAGCCCTACTGTATTATTTTGATTGTATCAATTTGTGATCATGAAGCCTTGTATTAGAAAATATTAAGAATGATACTAGAGAATATAGTCAGGCACTATTATTAGATTGGTTTTTAGTTCTTTAGTATGTCTTACTGTTGATTCCTTTTTTAACTGAATCTGAAAATTTAACTTTGATGTTTTAGATTCTGCCACTCAAATAATTTTACTTTAAGACCCTTGATATAATAACAGTAGTTATACAATATATTTTTTCTGAATGACATTTTGTTTTCAAAGGAAAATGCCAATTATTTTTCTCACTTAATGATACTTTTAAAATAAATATTTAAAATCCTTATGTTCTCTGATTTGGATATATTCATTTGACTCAGTTCCATTCTCCCTGTCATTTTGGATTTGCAAGAGCAGTATAGCAGTTGGGAGGATATCAGTGGTTTTCCCCTTAATTTTTCCTAGGCAATGACAAGTTTACTTTTTTAGTTCCAAATTAAAAATGTATCTGACAGGGCTGGGGTTGTGGCTCAGTGGTATAGTGCTTGCCTACCATGAGCAAGGCACTGGGTTTGATTCCTTAGCAGCACATAAAAAGTAAATAAATGAAGAAAATAAAGGTATTAAAAATGATATCATGTTTACAAACAAAGTACATCTGACAACATCACAGAATATTTTAATATTTGGTAGATTATTGGAAATTTTAATCTCAGCTCTTTATCATTCCAGTTACTGGTAACTTTATACTTTTTAAAATCTCAAAATTTTAATGGTTTTAAAAATATATATCAGTGTTCTAGTTTGTTTGATAAATGACCCGTGTTTTCCAGGAAATGGAACTGTGAATGCTTAAAATATTATGAGATTAATAGATATTCCTGATAAAATATTTTGTTATCCTCATAAATTTTAGAATTTTTGTGTATAATGTAATGATGACCCCATGAAAAATATAAAGAGCACAAATAATTTCTTCTGAAAAGGCAATCAACATTGATGTTAGAAACACATTTTATCCCAAATCTCTTTGACCATTAAAACTAGAGGATATTGAAATACATTTTGGGGAGATGTTGAGAATGTATTACAGAATATTTTCAGATTAATATATTGTTAGGATAATCATAAATATATGTTTGGAGACAATGATGGTAACAAGGCCATAGAGACCTAATATACTTTTAAATATTAAAATATCCCAGTGTGTAAATATACTCAGAACAATTAATAATGTTGGTGTCTTCTATTGTCAAGGGTATATTTCTATAATCCTAAGAATTTTATTAGAATTGATTTTCAACATTATGTATTAAACATTTGTTTTTTTTTGGAACTACATTCTATTAAGACTTAGTAGTAGAAATTTTGGTGTTTTAAGGAACCTATGAAATCATTTAATGTACCCTCAAGACTTACTTTTCTTATAAAACAATTGAAGCCCAGAAATATATTTTTTGCTCAAATCATATTGCAGTTCATCAAGGGATTGAGAACCAAAACCCCAGTTCCAGATCTTTTGTTGTCTTTTTTTTCTTTTTACTGCATTTTCATTTATGTATTATTCTTTTGAGGACATTCCTTTTGAGATGGAAATTAGTTAAATGATATCTCCATTTAACAAGAGAATTGAGGGAAAGGGTTGTTTGTATAATAATATGAGGTGAGTCATATTTAAGCAGAAACTAAGTAAGCCACTAGACACACAGTTCTCTCCTCAATAATCTAAATTATTTTTCTCTTCTCTTTATCTCTCATCCACCTTTTGTTGCAACCCAAACATAAATTACAAGTTTTAAAATAAGCATGTATCTTTACTGGTTATACTACTAAGCGAATTATCAGGGCTAGGTATTAAGACTAGGGAAATGGGCCAAGGATAGATGAATTCAATTCTTTTCTGAATTGAGCTGCATCATCACTTCCTAGTGGTTGGTTATGGAAATATTTATCTATATCATCTAATATTATTAGACAAGTATACTTAAATGACTAGAGTTAATATCTACATTTCAAATTTAAATGTATTTTAAAAAAACTATTTTGGCACGCTTTTTGCATAGAGATATTTACTACAATTGGACTTTATGAATTATGCATTTGATATAAGTGTATTATTGAAAGACATTTTTTTTAAGTTCCAGAATGATCAGTAAATTACTAGTGCGGTTTTAGGATCAGGACTGAATTGAGGGGGGAAATAATTTCTAAAAAAAAAATATCTGAGTTTTTTGTATTCAGTTGGCAATTCTTCCCTTAAACCATAGAATGTAATCCTACCTTTAGAAATCTTTTTCTGTCAAATATTTTTCTTGGTTCATATGTCCAATTCAAATTATTTACATGATTATTTATATTTACTTATTGTATTCTGAAATACAAGAGGCATATATTATTATAGGTGATCGTCTTATGACTGTCAAAAATATCTTCTTGGATAGGTAATTTAATTTCTTTAAGCCAGCATTTCCTTATCTATAAATGGGCCTTAATCTGCCTCAGAATTATTTTAGCAACTTAATGAACTGACTGATAAAAGCACTTAGCACAGTGCTTGGCATAAACCAATAATTATTTTTTGCTGCTGCAAATACTGTTGTCAGATTCAAATCATACTATTTGGCAAATCATTTCACTAGACCTTGGTTATCTGTTAAATGGGAATACTGCTACCTGGGATGCTTGCTTTTTTAATAATTGTTTTGGAAATCAAATGTAATAGTTGGTAAACTCTCCTGTCTGAGCTGAAGTAGCAAATTTTATACTATTAGAACCAAGTGGGGTGGGATGGGGGGTAAAAACATAGAGTGGATATCTGCTTTTAGGGAAAGAGTTTAACTAAAGGCTCTAAAACAGATTTGCCTTTGCTGAGTTCTGCCAGACTTAGACACATGGGGATATTCAGCTTCCTTCCAGGCCAGCCAGACAAATACAGACTCCTTTGTTGATTGTCATTTAGAGATACCTCATCCCTTGCAAATTGAAAATTACCAATCAAGATATTGATTTCATTGGTGTTATTGATATATAGTACCCATGAAATCCTAGAAGAGGAATCTGTGGCAGGGTATAGACTCTTTTAACGGAGTATCCATAGCCTTTTAGAATCTGGCCTCAAATTTTTTACCTTGTTCAACTTTATGCCCTAATTCCCCCCCCCCCCCCGCATCATCTCAAACTCCCATATTCTTTTTCCATTGGGGAGAGATTAAGCAGGTAAGTTAGGTGTATAGTTTTTTAGTTCTTCTGTGCTCTTATATACATGTGTAACTCTCACATAAATTTATACTTTTTTATTTTAAAAAGATTAAAAAAAATTACTCATTATGAGGAAGACACATTTTTGGAATTTACATCCCAATACCAGCACATATGATAACAACAGTCTATAATTACAAAATCTCCTTCAAACTTCTGTAAATGCTTATAAAGTATACTACATGTAACTTTGGGAGATATTACATATGATTTAGCATATACAGTATATGTAAATATAGTGATTTATATAGTTGTGTAATTTTATAGAGATGGTTAGTGCATTATTTAGGTATTGCTTATGTATTATAAGAAATTTATTAACATTCAAATTTACAGAGTCTTGCTTCTTGTCACCTTTTGTTCCTGTGGTTTTTATCAGTTATTAGTTAATTATGTTTTTCTTTGCCTTTTCTGTGACCAATTTAGAAACCATTACCTCCACTCATTCTGGTCTCTTGAGTAATTGGCAAAGAAGGGGGTGTTGAAATCCTCAATTATAGATGAATATTTATGAGTTTTCTTTTTAGTTTTATCATGGTCATCTTGAGACTTATGAAATAATTATTTAAAATTTGAAACAGTGACAGGATAAAGCTTGTTAAACCATGGACCAGTGGCCAAACGTAGGTTGAGGCCTGGTTTGCTATGAAATTTTGTTGAAACTCATCTACTCCTGTTTGTTGTGTGTGGTCTTCTTCTGCTCTCATACTGAAATAACAGAATTCATGTTCCTGCCACACAGACTTAATTTGGTCTGCAAAGCCTATGTCCCTCTACAAAAAAGTTTTTGACCTCAAAGTTTCGTGTCTTGAAGGCCTGGGCCCCACCTTATGGCCCATTTGGGAGGCTTTGGAACCTTTTATGAGGTAGAATTTAGTGGAAGGAATTTAGGTCTTCAGAGGCACACCTTTAATGGGAATATTGAGACTCTGGGATGTTTTTCCCATTTTGCTTCTTGGCAAGCATGTTGAGAGCAGTCTTGCTCCTCGTGTATTCCCTGCCATGATGTACTGCCTCACAATAGGCCCAAAGGTAACGGGGCCAAGCAACCATAGCCCAAAACCTCTGTAATATGAACCAAAACAATCCTTACTTCCTTAAAGTTGTTTATCTGATATTTTGTCACAGTAACAGAAAGCTTCATGACAGAACCCTGACTTAGAAGATACTGGAAGTCTAAATTAATCAACATCCATATGCAATCATGATATGGATACTTATCTTTGTAACTGAGCATGTTATAAGGCAAAGGATACACATGGAATTTAAAATCCAGCATCCTTTTTTTAAAAATTTTTCCACTTATTAGATGTGTCATTGTTCTTATTTATACATAGGGAATAGAGTCGCTTTTCAACTTAGAAATTCAAAATTGTTTTCATAATTTGTAACATTGTTTTTGCTCATGAAAGTTACCTCAACCTAAACCTTTGCAAGGGGGTGGGGGGGAATCAGTGCCATTTTCTGGTTTGATGCCATTTTGGATTAATAGTAAAATGGATTTAAGAGAGTTAACTTGGTTATAAGAATGGGATTCGTTTAACATCTTCCTTAGGATCTGATTGTGAGACTTTGAAATAAGATATATTAAAACCTCATATAAAGTGCTCTCTTTACAGTAGTTATTAGATGGTTGGAAATAAGAGTTACCAGGAGTGGTGACTATCTCAGTATAAAAACACATTGCTGGCATCAGTTTAATTATTGATACAATTTTAGGATTTCTTCCTCAACTGGATTTGAAGCATTTGAGACTGAGTACTATGTATACTACTACATGAATGAATACAAAATTCTCAATTTTTGTAAATGTAGCTGTCCCTCCAAACATTATACAATTAAAGTAATTACATAAAGCTCAGACTCTTGAATATCTTATTTTCAAGCAACATCAAAGATTACTCTGAGTACATTTTCCCTTAAAAAGTTTGGCAGTTTCAATTGATTCAGAAATAGATTGAGAATTTACTATTGGACTGTCAAGTCAGTTCGCCTGAACAAAATGTATTTTACTAGATGTGAACTTTTTAGTTAATAGTCCAGCCTGGTTATTTAATTAAAGAATAAAAGCATGGTGAACTGTGAGTAAACTGTGTAATAGCAAATCTCATTAGGTACAGGAGCTGCAGGATGGGTATGTGACTCAGCTCAAATCCATCATGGCTAGAGTAAAATCATTGAAATAGCTCAAGTATTGGTAGTCTGAATTTCAAATATAGTGGATGATGTTAATAAACTAAGGGAACTCCTTTAGACTTCAGGAGGACCCTAAAATTATGAGTAATGTTTTTTTTTATTAATGTACTTATTTCAGGAACTGTCCTTGACCTTCAACCTTCATTGTTTTAGAATGATACTTGAGAATACATTTACTGGTTTTCAGATCCCACATTTGGTCAGATCAAATGTTTCCCAAACTTGATAAGCTTTTATGCAGACACTTTGTTTTAGGTTTTAGATTTCCTGGACTCTCTTCCATAAAGGTTCTGATTGAGTAGTTTGAGATGGAGCCTCAGCTTTTGCACTTTTAAATATTATTTATTTTTACACAGGAACATTGGAGTTTTCCTTCTAAATTGTGTGTGTGTATCTAAATAAAAACTGAATTTTCAGAAACTTAGTATGATGGCCTTTCTTTCAATGCTTTTTGTTTGTTTGATTTTAGTACCAGAAATTGGACCCAGGGGTGCTTATCCAATGAGTCACATCCCTGGATTTTTAATATTATTATTATTATTATTATTATTATTATTATTATTATTATTATTATTTTATTTTGAGATAGGATCTTGCAAAGTTGCTTAAGGCCTCACTAAATTTCTGAGGCTGGCTTTTAACTTGTGATGCTCCTACCTCAGCCTCTGGGGAACTACTAGAATTTACAGGCATGTGACTCCATGCTTGGCTCATGATGACATTTTAAGTACATGTAAGCAATGCTGTATCCCTGAAATGATGCATATTTTCCATTATTAATTGTTGTATTATTGAAGTAAAAGCACTTCATTGGTTTGAAGGGGTCATAGTGGTGAATGGCATGAGCCAGAGCTTTCCTGGTATGCTAGCAAATAATAGCACGTTTATTTAATTGTATTTACCATTGTAAGTTCATACTTTGCAGGTTCAAATTATAGATCCTTCATTCCCTAGCCAACTGCTTTTATCATTGCAAGTCTCCTGTTTGATCAAATTCCTACCTTTTCACTATCATATGCAAAGTAAGCCCATTCATTCTTATTTTAGGCAAAATGTCCCCTTTCCTGATGTACCACCCACCTCTCCTTGTTTGAACTCTACTCCATTAATAATGGGAGAGTTAGCCTAAGTTCATCTCAGCTGTCTTCACTGATAATGATTGTCCCAAACGTTCTATAGCTTGTGTCACTCATATGAGGAATTAATATACCACACTACCTAGTTACTTACTTATCTTGAGTGTTCTGACACTCTAACCTGTAAACTTGTGTGGGTGAGGGGCCATAGCCTACAATTTTTCCTGTTCCTGGGATCAAAGCCAGAATCCTTATTCATGCCAAGCAATGTGTGTCATCAGTTAAAGCTAACAAGAGTTAAAAACAAGAATTGTGTATTTTAAATTTAAAAGTTTGGGAGAACTGATGCCTTCCACAAAAGTTTTCCATATCATTACTTCA
Source organism: Marmota marmota marmota (assembly GCF_001458135.2). Classification (NCBI taxonomy): domain Eukaryota; kingdom Metazoa; phylum Chordata; class Mammalia; order Rodentia; family Sciuridae; genus Marmota; species Marmota marmota. The sequence goes on along the minus strand of NW_026000060.1, from coordinate 501,522 downwards.
CCAGTGAAATTTTTGTACTTTTCCTGTGCTATTAATCTTTCACTTTTCCAAGAATATAGACATCATTAGAGATTGCTGTGTCATGGATTCTCAAGGGTGATCCCTCTGATTAACCTGTATGAGAATCAAATAGAGTGCTTACTAAAGTGCACAGTTTAATACTGTTTTCCCTTATTTTAAAATTTTTTCCATCTATATAATTTTGTTCCTTTTGTTCTTTTGCCGCACTGCTGGTCCATTCTTTTATCAACTTTATAACCCTTCCTGTTTTCTAAAGCTATAATTAATTTCAGGCAGAGCAGTTTTAGGGTGCTGGTTAGGAATATAGCCTGTAGATACATGCCGATTTAAAATGTTGGCTGTTTTTCACTTTCCCGATAACTAATTATCTAAAAGTACTTCTGTGTTTCAGTGTCCCTTTGTAGAAAATGTGGATAATAGTTCATCTCATAATGCTGTTATATATATCCACGTAAAATATATAAATATTTGTAAATTCTTCAGCGTTTGTATTAGCACTTAATGAATGTTAGCTGCTGTTGTGATTTCTCTCACTTTAACTTCCATAAAGTTTTATAACAGAGTGATTTGTAATCATATACCTCTATCAGATTCCAAATTCCTTGATGGGAGAGCCTGCCTTATTTTTTAAGTTTTCAATTCATTAAATTTCAGTAAATACTGTATCAAGTAATAGGAAGATGGCAAAATCCTGTAACCAGTGTAGCCAAACTAGCAGGTTCTGGCGAGGGGCAAAGAGGGATAAGAAAAAAAGACTCACATACAGACAGATGTTTTTGAAGGTAAAGCTGGAGTTGGTGCAGTGCTGTTCTCTGAAAAAGAAGATGATCTAATGAATTATGCCACTATTCTTTATTTAATAGCCTCATTTTCAGGTTAGAGCCTCTAGAAGCATTATTCTTTGTACTCAGATGTTTATAGGGCTAGCAACATCATGCACTATTCCACAATCCACAGTTGCAGTGTGGAACATTAGGAGCTTTGTGTAACTCTCAAAGTTTATTGTCTGAACTTACTGTTAGGTGGCCAGGTTCAGGAGAGGCGGAACTGGTGGAACACTGTGGTATTCTAGCAAGAGATTTCCTCTATTCCCAGGAGCTGTGTGTCTGATTTGAGGCTGATAAAACTCTAGCACAGAGTCTCCTCATGGAGGGCATTACAACAGCAGGTAGGCATTCTGCACCTCTGCAAAGAAACATTCTTGTCTACCAGGCGTGCCCCAGCCATGAGGTCATGTAAGACACTAGTCCCAGACAGTGTTCTCCCATTCTCTGTGACCACTCTTCACAGCAAAGTTCACAGAAAGACTGTTTTTCTGAGACTGTTTACTTCATATTAATTATAACATAAGGTGATTTAATACTCTCTATTATATTTCAGGAATTCTAATGAATCATTGATTGACCAGCACCATTTTACCAGTTCGAATGAGTTTTCAGAAATGGACAGTGTACTTTTGGATCCGACATGTGACAGATGGGTGTAACTCCATGCTAATCACCTTTTCAAGCCAACGCTTGTTTGATGTGTAAGGTGTTTTTCTGTTCAATGTTGAATTTTATTGCTAGAAAATAAAGTAAAAGTTAATGTATTTTTTTTCAAGCTTGAGTCACCATGAGTGGTAATTTAGGGAAAGAAAAAGACTCTAAAGAGAAAGATCTGAATGTGCCATCAGTCAAAGAAAGAGAAAAGACTTCAAAGGCTTCTGGAGATTTGGGGACAGAAAGCCATGAAAAAGAACCTAAAACCAAAGGGAAAGATGCCAAAGATGGAAAAAGGGTCTCCAGTGCTGCCCAACCAGGGGTGGCTTTTTTAGTTGACAATACGATCAAGCGGCCAAGTCCTGCACGTGGGACTGGGAAAAAATCCAGTAATGCAGAAGTAACTAAAGAGCTCAAGAAGTGCCTGGAAGAGAATTCAGTGCGTTTGGACTTATCCAAGAGGTCTATGCACATATTGCCATCATCGATCAAACACTTGACTCAATTAACTGAACTTTATTTATACAGTAACAAGCTGCAGTCCCTCCCAGCAGAGGTGGGCTGTCTAGTAAATCTCATGATACTGGCTCTAAGTGAAAATTCACTTACCAGTTTGCCTGACTCTCTTGATAACATGAAGAAGGTGCAGTTGCTTGATTTACGGCATAATAAACTGAAAGAAATTCCTTCAGTGGTGTATAGGTTAGATTCTCTCACCACTCTCTACCTTCGCTTTAATCGCATAACTACTGTGGAAAAGGACATAAAAAACCTGTCAAAACTCAGAACGCTTAGCATGCGAGAGAACAAAATCAAACAACTACCTGCTGAAATTGGTAAGAACATTTGGGTTATTACTATCGATTTTTCTATTTGTTATGCTTAATAATTCTGTTGAGTGCTTTTCCATATCAGAAAATTCCTAATATTTGTTTCTAAGTAATTAGACCTTTGTTACAAATACAGTCAGCTCTGATTTTGATTGGAAAAAATGAATTTGAAAGATGTTTGCTTAATTGTTAAGTTGTCATCTGTTTTCAAAGCACCAATATTTTTATACTAGATATATTAAGGCTCTACGTGCCCATTCTCTAACTTTCCTTGTTTATCTGAAGGCTTTAAATTCACTTCACTTTCTACTTAGTGTATTTCTAAAGATCTTCATATTATACCTTTGTGAAACTGAAGTGCCATAGGAAAATAGAAAAACATTTTTTTTTAAATTTTGGTAGTACCTAAATTTTTATTTAAAACTCTAATATTACTATACTAGAGTGAATATCATCATCATGTATGTCCACAAGACATTAATTGAAAAAAAAAAAACTAATGTACTTAAATAGCAGAAAGATCAATAAAGGAAAGGGAAGAGGATCTGAGGGGGGTGGATAAAGGCAATTATTTTATACTGAATTTGAGCAAATCATACTCCATGCATTTATAATTGCATCAAAACAAATCCTAATGTATCACTAATATGATGCAATTAAAAAATAGAAAAAAAATCGAACATAGTAGCTGTGCAGGGTGCCACATACCTATAATCCCAGCTACTTGGGTGGCTGTGGCATGGAAGGTGGCTTGAGCCCAAGATTTCCAGATATGCCTGGGCAACATATTGTATTAAAAATGAAATCAAAACAGCAAACAAAAAAAATCCAGGACAGAAAAGTAGTAGAAGAGAGATCTGTTGTAAACCAACACTTAGCATTTCTATACCACTCATTCTTGTCTTTTATAGTAAACTGAATAGTAAGAAAGTAAAGCAAATGTTTTAAGAGAATGGTAGTAGGAAAAAAAGTAATGAATATAGATGTGTAATGTCAGTAAAAAAGAAATGAATTATCTTTATTTTTAATTATGGGAAAACTTCTGAACTATTTTGAATATAGAAATTTATTGGCATCAATTTTGTGAAATTAAAGTTACAGTTTTGTGGGTTTTTGTAAGAGTTTTAAAAAATCAAAATACAAAGTATATTTTTATTTTTAAAGGGAAGCTTTTATTTTGTAAAAGGTTTATTCAAAATATACAAAGATGAATTAAATATATTCTTGATTCAGTATAGATCTTGTTAGTGATAAAGGAAATTTTCTGATTTTAGGCTCTGGAGCTTTTCAGGAAGATAATGTTCTGTGTTTTAAAATGAAGTTAAACTTTTAGATAACAAGTTTTGTTAGATTTAAGTCTAGACACTTAAATATTAATTTTAGCTTCAGATTACTCAAGACTATCTGTTATAGACTTTCTCAAGTAATACATGGTATGTATGAAGTATAGTTTGCTCAAGAGGTATTAAAATATTCCCAGGAATTTCTATGTGGAAATGATTTATTACATATGGTCCCATAGAAATGAGATTGTAGAATGTCTGCTGTTAGTATCATATTGTCAAAATTTGACCTGCATTTATGGCTTATTGTTGGATAGAAGTATAGACTTGGAAAAACAAATACTGAATATTTTGTTGTTTTCCGAGGAATTGAACTCAGGGACGCATGACCAGTGAGATACACCCACCCCACATTTTTAATTTTATTTAGACACAGGGTCTCACTGAATTGCATTATGCCACACCCTTGCTGATGCTGGCTTTGAACTCTTTGTCCTCTGGTCTCAGCCTCCTGAGATACTGGTATTACAGGCATGTGCCACCATGCTCAGCCAACTGCTGAATTTTTATATGGAAATGTGAGATATTATTGCTGTTCTTTGTTATTGTTGTTTTGTGTTTGTGATATATTTAGTCCTAAAAAATTTGACTTAAATTCACAAGTCATTCTGTAAGGGTTTCTTTCTATAGCATTGCTATCAAATTACCTAGACATTAATATACTATTGTTGAATGAGGACTTATTTAACAGGATTTTAAATTTAACTTCAGTTTGTTCTTGAGAGTATACATGCAGCATTTTTACTGAAAATTGAACATACTTTAAATTTTTTTAAATATTTATTTTTTAAGTGTAGATAGACACAACACAATACCTTTATTTTTATGTGGTGCTGAGGACAGAACCTGGACCTAGCCCGTGTAGGCGAGAGCCCTACTGCTGAGCCACAATCCCAGCCCCTGAACATAACTTTTTAAATTGGCATATTTTATGTCATTAAATGATTCATATTTGCAGCTACCTAACTTTTGTCTTTTATTCCTAAATTTCTAATTCTAAAAAAAATCATGGAATTGAAACGACTTCAGGTATTATGTCTTTGAAAAGATGATGACAGATCTTAAGTTTTATTCTGAAGTGAAGAGTAGAAGTATCCAAAATTTCCTTAATTATCTTTATTCTTTCAATTAATATAATGCTTTTTACTAAGCACCAAACAGACACAGTGAAGATGAGGAAGTACTTATGCTCTAAGGATTGCTATGTCTTAGGATTATTCTGTTCATTTATTATTATGTAATGTTTTTTATATTCCAGATGATTTTCCTTGCTTTGAAGTTTGCTTTGTCTGAAATTATAGCCATACCAGCTTTGTCTTCATTGTCTATTGTTTTAAATTTCTATTAAATTGAGAAGTTATTTTTATTTATTAAAAAATTATGTATTTATGTAACATCATATTATATGCCTGTATTAAGCATGTATAATAAGCATGTATATTTTGAGGTGTAAGGCATGTCTCCATCTGAACTCAACATATATTTGATATGACTGTGCTAAATTTGTCAGCCTTTTAAATCTGGACTATGTCATCCAGCATTTGTGGTTAAATTTGCTACTTGAATATATATATATACATGGAGCCCTGGATGTAGCTAGTGGTAAAATATGTTCATAGTAGGTGTGAAACCCTGAGTTCAATCATTAGGACAAAGAAGAAAACCCCACATGACACAGATTAATAAAGTAATCTTTTACAAGCAATATTTTCATGCTATTAGATGTCATTTTGAAATAATAGATTTGAATTTTGAGTTCAATTTTAATATTTTTCAGAAAGAATGTAAATATGTTGGGGAAAACCAGGTTTTTAACTTACAATTCAAGTATGTTCTTTGATTTTTCCATTTTCAAAAAAAAAGTTGCCTATGTAATAATATTATATTTCTAATTATGTTTCAAAATCATAAAAATTATTCCCTTGCATCCTAGTATCACCTGAGATATTATTTAATAATGCTTATTAAATCACTATGTTGGTCAATTTACAGGTGAGTTATGTAACCTCATTATGCTGGATGTAGCTCATAATCAACTTGAACACGTTCCAAAGGAGATTGGAAACTGCACACACATAACCAACCTTGACTTGCAGCACAATGAACTGCTAGACCTCCCAGATACTATAGGTATGAAAGGAGAAAGAAGATATTGATGATTATTTATAGCAACATAGATATTTAAAGGGTTATTTTTGATCCATTTTGGTAACACAAATTAAAGAAATTATCAAAGTACTATGTAAGTAATAAGAATTTTAAGACAGTGTTTGAAAACTTTTTCTATTTCAGGAAAATAAAATAAAATTTTAGGAAATTAACTCAGTCGGTTTAAAAGAATGTTAAGTTTCATGTATATACTCTATTATTTATAGCTTATTATAAAATGATGGATTTTTGGTATTGTTATTTCAGCATATTGCATGGAGGAGGTCCATTTTTGCTAAAGTAGGCAATATTAAAAAATAAATTTTTTTATTTTTTTGCTGTTTAGTATTCTGAACATGGCCAGTATAGTTTAAAGGTTGCTCATTTGTAGTGTTGAGGGAGTAGTAAGAAAAGACATGTTTTAAAGACTTCATACATCACACTGCAAAAAGTTTGAGCTTACCAAGGTAATGTTCTATAGTTATGTAGATTTTTTTCCAAAAGCCCAAACATTTCTACAAACACAAAAGGTAATTTTAAAAACATAATGCTTTTTAGTTATTAGTGTTATATAAGAATACTTTAGTGCTTATTTGGCAAAATATTCATATAATTTCATTAAAAATATTTCAGAGATGCTATTGTATTTTTTGAGATGTAGGTTTGTCTTATCTTTCTCTAGAAAGATTTTTGATTGCCTGTGGCAGGTACCTAATGGAATCACTATAATCAATCCATATTCATAGCTGGATATTTTTGTGGTCCATTAGGTAATACAAAGTTTGTTACAGATTATTTAGAGGACTGTTTTATCTCTAATTCACCTATATTATTGGTTGTAGTCATGATTGGTCCCACTCTGCTCAGGCCCTAGATTTGACTCTTGCCAGAATGACAGTCTTGGAGCTGCAGGTTAGGAAAGTGTTCTCAAACTCTTCAGCCTTTTGCTTATTTATGGTCTGTTATTTAGTTCTTGTTAGTTCTTTTTTATTATTTTGGAAGATGGTTTTTAGAGTTTTTTAAGGGTATGGTTTGAATTAACTCCCAAGGAAATTGTTAAAGAATTTAAAAATCCAGTTATTTGGCTCAACTCTATACAGAAAAGCTTACTGAGACTAAGTTATAGTTACTGTCCATTGAACACATGCTTTCCTGAATTCTTGTCATGGGTCTTTATATCATATTCTTATTTGAAGTGGTAATGGGTTAAAAGCATTTTCTAAATGTTTTTCTGAAAGGCAAGATCATCTGTAACACACAATGAATTGTTCTTATAGCCATAGTGAATATTTTATATAAATTTTCTATATGAGATTTATATTAATGGTTCAATATAGTAGGAAACAAGAACAACTATTTCCTAATTTTCTTTCTTTAAAATCTATTGAAGGGGCTGGAGTTTTGGCTTAGTAGTAGAATGCTCATCTAGCATGTGTGAGGCACTGGGTTTGATCCTCAGCACCACATAAAACTAAATAAATAAAATAAAGGTATTGTGTCCAACTACAACTTAAAATTAAGAAAATAAAATCAACTGAAATGGCAATGATGAACAAAGAGAAATGATCCTGGAAGAAAAAAAGCATAGAAAATATGTATTGTATATAAAATAAAATCAGACTAACTAAAAAAGGAAACATGAATAAAAGACAAGTCTTCCCAAATCAAACTCAATAGAAAATGCTATATACTATAGTGAACACAAACACCAAAAATAGTGATCTATAGGATAAAGTATAATTTCCCTCCATATCTAGAACAAAAAGAAGGGAATGTATGTAAATCCTGTGAAAAATTATATTATGAGAAATAAAGCTAGAAGTACTAGATAGAGAATATTGGAGTAATCCAATGAAGAAAATTATAAAATATAATTTTAAAATATGCTGATTTCTTAAACCTGATTAAAACCCAGATAATAAAGATAAGACTAAAATTGCTTTCCAAAAAAATTTTCAAAAAGGGTACTTTTAATTTTAAAATTATATTCATTGACTTATTTAGAATAAATAATATATTCACATATAAAATTTTACAACCCATCTTTGTTTAGTTTTGGTCTCAAGATACTGCTGGCCAACATATAGTAAGTTGGGAATGCTGTTCCTCTTTTGTTTTTGGAACAATTTATATGAAATTGGCATTATTTCATCCTTTACTATTGATAAAGTTTTCCAATGAAGATGTCTAGGGCAGGGGTTTTATTTATATGAATGCTTTTTAGAACATTTCCAATGTATTTAAAGGTTATAGGGTTGTTCAGGTTATTATTTTCTTCTTGAGCAAACTTGGTCATGTGTTTTTTTAAGGAATAAGTTAATTGCATTTGAGTTGTTATTAAAGACATAAAATTATAACATTTTCCTATATTTAATATATACAGAATCTGATATTGGTAAATTGTCTTGTCTCTCCCTCCCCAATATTCTTTATCAAAACTGTAAGTTTTATTGCTCCTCTCAAGGTTTTATTGATTTTTTTCCTATTTCTCTGATTTTTAGTTCATTGATTTCCATTTTGAACTGCATTATTCCGTTTCATCTGCTTACTCTGAATTTTATTTGCTGTTTTTCTAGTTTATCATGGTAGGAGATTGAGGTTATTGATTAGATCTTCCTTCTTTTTTATAAAGATATGTAGTGCTATGATATTCCTTTTAAGGATTGCTTTAGTTAGCACCTCACACATTTTTATATACCATGTGTTCCTTCTTTCTGTTATTGATTTATAATTTTATTCCATGTGGGAAAAAGCATGACCTTGTATGGCTTGAATTATTTTTAATGTATTCAAAATGTATGGTGCAGTATGAGGTCTATCTTGTTAAATATTCTGTGAGCATTTGAATGTATATTCTACATTTGATGAGTCTGTGGTTTTGTAAATGTCAGTCATGAACTGTTGTGCAGATGAGGCAATCAGTGAATTTATTCTACTTCCTGCTTTTTGGGGTCTATTTTCCTTGTAATTTTTATAGTGTCTGGACAGGTAACATACACTGCTGTGCCAATCCCTGATCTTCATTTTTGTTTAAGTCTTAATGGTCATCAGCAGGACTGTTACCATAGTTGCTTTAGTCAGTTTTCCTTTGGTTAAAGTCAATCCTTGTAGTATTTCAAACATAGTTTATGGGAACAGTAGTGTCTCTATTGTTATTGTGTTTATGACCTTTTTACTTGAACAGGTTGAATGAGTTTAAAATCATTGTATTTGACTTCCTTTTCTTGAGGATCTTAGTAGACCTAAAAGGTAGTTTTTCTGTTCTTTGGAATTGAATGATCAAAACTACAAGGCCAGTCCAGTATTTTTCATTGTAAATGATTTAATATATTTGCCTGGCTACTCAAAGATTATTCTTTATTTCTGAAATTCAAAAACTAGATTTTATCTCCTAGTGTTTTATTTTCCCCCAAGGATGCATGTCCCTGGTATGCTATGCACCCAGTCAACATATACATTCAATTTTTATTTCAGTATACTTTTTGAATACAGAATGACATGTTTAATTTGTTATATGTTCTTACATTGAAATGTGTGTCTTTAAGTTTACTTTGAACAACCAACTAATTGGGATGGTAAAGGGAAAAATAATGTGGAATCTCAGCATGATAACTTCAGTGGAATTCCATTTTCAGAAAATAAATTTTATCATCAAATACAAAATCTTGTTTAGTTTTCAAAAGAGAAGCAGAAAATTTCTTTACTATTTCTGCAGATTAGACACGAAAAACAAAAGATAAGATACTCAAAATGTTTAAAAGTTAGGTTCTTCTCATTGGTGCTTAGTCACTGTGTATTTCTATTTCTCTTTCCTCATTTTTTTTATTGGTTGTTCAAAACATTACAAAGCTCTTGACATATCATATTTCATACATTAGATTCAAGTTGGTTATGAACTCCCAATTTTACCCCAAATACAGATTGCAGAATCACATCGGTTACACATCCACATTTTTACATAATGCCCTATTAGTAACTGTTGTATTCTGCTACCTTTCCTATCCTCTACTATCCCCCTCCCCTCCCCTCTTATCTTCTCTCTCTACCCCATCTACTGTAATTCATTTCTCTCCTTGTTTATTTTCCCATTCCCCTCACAACCTCTTATATGTAATTTTGTATAAAAATGAGGGTCTCCCTCCATTACCATGCAATTTCCCTCTTCTCTCCCTTTCCATCCCACCTCATGTATCTGTTTAATGTTAATCTTTTCTTCCTGCTCTTCCTCCCTGCTCTGTTCTTAGTTGCTCTCATTATATCAAAGAAGACATTTGGTATTTGTTTTTTAGGGATTGGCTAGCTTCACTAAGCATAATCTGCTCTAGTGCCATCCATTTCCCTGCAAATTCCATGATTTTGTCATTTTTGAGTGCTGCATAATACTCCATGGTGTATAAATGCCACATTTTTTTTTATCCATTCATCTTT
>NW_026000060.1:380932-486629 GCF_001458135.2 Marmota marmota marmota | reverse complement strand
CACTCTCCCTGTTTGCCTCCCTCAGACCCTAAGTTTGTAGAGCTTGGGGCTGAGAACCCCCGAGAATTTGCTTGCCCTCCGGTAGCCACACCCCTGGTAGCTGGTGCAAGAGACCTCAGTTGTCAGCACTGGTGGGAGCGGTAGCCGGGAGTTCCGGGCCGCGAGTCCCGCGCCACTCCTGATTCCCTCGGTCTGGCTATCACGCTCACAGGAGAGCTGGGAGGGGCCCTTAAGGTTTGCCCGCTGTGTGGAGAGAGATGGCTAGGGGATTACACACCTGTTGCACTGGTTTCAATGCCGTTATCTCCTCCGCCCGTGACGTCAGTTCTCTGCCAAAGTGGTTTCCCATGCAAATGGTGACCGTTCGTTCCCTTTGCCGGGTGACCAATGCAACGGGTGGGTCCTGACTGTCTCTCCCAATCCCCGTTTCAATCCTGTGGCCACTGCCTATGAAGGCTCGGTTGGCTTTTACCTCTGTATGTTCATAAGGGCCGACCAGTTATTTCAGCGGGATCCTTAGTGCTGAGTCACGAGAAGCAAGCGAACCAGAGCTTGAATGCAGCCGATCCGGGCTCTGTGTGTGTGTTCTGAGGGGCTCAGACTGTACGCCCCAGATCCACGTCAGCTCAGCATTGCCTAGTGATCCTAAGCAAACAGCATTTAGACAGTTTATGGCTCCCTATGCCCGCGCAGCTGAAGAGGTCAGAGACTTGATCTCTCCGCGCCTGCCACCATGTTGGATCTCCTCTTTCCTCATTTTTTATTGATGCATCTTAGTTGTAGATTATGATGGAATTTGTTGTAACATATTTGTCCTTGCACAGGATATAACAATATAATTTGGCCAGTTATCACTACCCGTCTCCTCAGGCCTCTCACAGCCTTGTCTAACCCTCTACTGAGGTCTCCCCTTTGATTTTTATTGATCCTCTTCCCCATCTCTTTTCGTTTTCCTTTTTTGTTCTAGCTCCCACAGATGAGAGAAAATATACAACCTTGGACCTTTTGAATTTGGCTTATTTTGCTTAACCTAATGGTCTTAATTCCATCTATTTTTTTCCTGCAAATTATACATTTTATTCTTCTTTATGGCTGAATACATCTCCTCTGTGAACACATACCACATTTTCTTTATCCATTTACCTGTTGATGAACAGCCAGCTGACTCCATAGTTTGGCTATTACGAATTGTGCTGCCTATAAATGTGGGTATACATGGATCAAAATTAAAGCTTTAATGATTTTAATTCTTTGAGAAAAAGTACTGATGAGAATTGTACAACTGGGTCATATGGTGTTTCCATGCCTAGATTTTGTGGCCCCATCATACTGATTTCCACAGTGGTTGTACTAATCTGCAATCCCACCAACAATGTAAAAGTTTCTTCTTTTCTCGACGTCATCTCCAGCATTTATCATGGTTTGTATTTTTGATTTTTTGCTCTTGTTGGGTGTTTTTTGTTTTTTATTTTGTTTTTGGAATTGAATCCAAGGGCACTTACTGCTGAGCTGTAACCCCAATCCCTTTTTTATTTTGTGGTTGGGTTTCAATAATCAGTGAGGCTGACCAAGAACTTGTGAATTTCTTGTCTCAGCCTCTGGAGTCAGTTGGGTTACAAGCATTCTGTACTGTACCTGCCCATGACTGCCATGAGATCAAGTGTCAGTGTAGTTTTCTATTGCATTCCCTAGTTTTTAAAGGTGTTCAACATTTTTTTTTTCATGCACTTTGTTAGCCATTTGTACTTCTTCTTTTTAGAAGTATCTATTTACCTACTTACTAGTGGGGTTATTTGGGGTTATTTTGTTAGGTTTTTGGAGTTCTTATTTTATCTATTAACACTATTTCAGGAGAAGAGCAGTGATTGTCTCTCAGGTGTGTTCTTTCTCTCATTACATTCCTAATTGTTGCCTTTGCTGATCAGAAGCTTTTTAATTTGATGTTGTCCCATTTATTAACTCTTTGCACGATTTCCTAAGGCTGTTGGGTTCTATTGAGAAAGTTGTTGACTGTTCTAAAAGCTGGAGTGTTGACCCTGTATTTTCTTCTAGGAGTTGCAGTTTCTGGTCTAATTCTTAGGATTTTGATCCATTTTGAGTTGGTTTTTGGCAGGGTAAGACATAAGGGTCTAGTTTCATTCTTCCCACCACCAAGTGTTAAAAAGGTTATTTTTTCTCTAATATATGTTTTAGCACCTTTTTGAAGTATCAGATGACTGTGGGTTTGTCTCTGTGTCTTCTATTCTGTACCATTGATCTATGTCTCTTTTTTTTTTAATTTTTTATTGTGGGTTGTTCAAAACATTACAAATTTCTTGACATATCATATTCCACACTTTGATTCAAGTGGGTTATGAACTCCCACCTTCACCCCATACACAGATTGCAGAATCACATCAGTTACACATCCATTGATTTACAAATTGCCATACTAGTGTCTGTTGTGCTCCGCTGCCTTTCCCATCCTCCACCCTCCCCCCTCCCCACCTCTCCCCTCCCCTCCCCTCCTCTCTCTCTACCCCCTCCACTGTATAACCCTGAGGGTCTCCTTCCATTACCATGCAATTTCCCTTCTCTCTCCCTTTCCCTCCCACCTCTCATCCCTGTTAAATGTTAATCTTCTTCTCCTGCTCTTCGTCCCTACTCTGTTCTTAGTTACTCTCCTTATATCAAAGAAGACATTTGGCATTTGTTTTTTAGGGATTGGCTAGCTTCACTTAGCATAATCTGCTCTAATGCCATCCATTTCCCTGTAAATTCTATGATTTTGTCATTTTTTAATGCAGAGTAATACTCCATTGTGTATAAATGCCACATTTTTTTTATCCATTCGTCTATTGAAGGGCATCTAGGTTGGTTCCACAGTCTTGCTATTGTGAATTGTGCTGCTATGAACATCGATGTAGCAGTGTCCCTGTAGCATGCTCTTTTTAGGTCTTTAGGGAATAGACCAAGAAGGGGAATAGCTGGGTCAAATGGTGGCTCCATTCCCAGCTTTCCAAGAAATCTCCATACTGCTTTCCAAATTGGCTGCACCAATTTGCAGTCCCACCAGCAATGTACAAGTGTACCCTTTTCCCCACATCCTCGCCAGCACTTGTTGTTGTTTGACTTCATAATGGCTGCCAATCTTACTGGAGTGAGATGGTATCTTAGGGTGGTTTTGATTTGCATTTCTCTGACAGCTAGAGATGGTGAGCATTTTTTCATGTACTTGTTGATTGACTGTATGTCCTCCTCTGAGAAGTGTCTGTTCAGGTCCTTGGCCCATTTGTTGATTGGGTTGTTTGTTCTCTTATTGTCTAATTTTTTGAGTTCTTTGTATACTCTGGATATTAGGGCTCTATCTGAAGTGTGAGGAGTAAAGATTTGTTCCCAGGGTGTAGGCTCCCTATTTACCTCTCTTATTGTTTCTTTTGCTGAGAAAAAACTTTTTAGTTTGAGTAAGTCCCATTTGTTGATTCTAGTTATTAACTTTTGTGCTATGGGTGTCCTATTGAGGAATTTGGAGCCCGACCCCACAGTATGTAGATCGTAGCCAACTTTTTCTTCTATCAGACGGCGTGTCTCTGATTTGATATCAAGCTCCTTGATCCATTTTGAATTAACTTTTGTGCATGGCGAGAGAAAGGGATTCAGTTTCATTTTGTTGCATATGGATTTCCAGTTTTCCCAGCACCATTTGTTGAAGATGCTATCCTTCCTCCATTGCATGCTTTTAGCCCCTTTATCAAATATAAGATAGTTGTAGTTTTGTGGATTGGTTTCTGTGTCCTCTATTCTGTACCATTGGTCCACCCGCCTGTTTTGGTACCAGTACCATGCTGTTTTTGTTACTATTGCTCTGTAGTATAGTTTGAAGTCTGGTATCGCTATACCGCCTGATTCACACTTCCTGCTTAGCATTGTTTTTGCTATTCTGGGTCTTTTATTTTTCCATATGAATTTCATGATTGCTTTCTCTATTTCTACAAGAAATGCCGTTGGGATTTTGATTGGCATTGCATTAAACCTATAGAGAACTTTTGGTAATATCGCCATTTTGATGATGTTAGTTCTGCCTATCCATGAACAGGGTATATTTTTCCATCTTCTAAGATCTTCTTCTATTTCTCTCTTTAGGGTTCTGTAGTTTTCATTGTATAAGTCTTTCACCTCTTTTGTTAGGTTGATTCCCAAGTATTTTATTTTTTTTGAAGATATTGTGAATGGAGTGGTTGTCCTCATTTCCATTTCAGAGGATTTGTCGCTGATATACAGGAATGCCTTTGATTTATGCGTGTTGATTTTATATCCTGCCACTTTGCTGAATTCATTTATTAGCTCTAATAGTTTCTTTGTAGAGCCTTTTGGGTCTGCTAGGTATAGAATCATATCATCTGCAAATAGTGATAATTTAAGTTCTTCTTTTCCTATTTTGATGCCTTTAATTTCTTTCGTCTGTCTAATTGCTCTGGCCAGTGTTTCGAGAACTATGTTGAACAGAAGTGGAGAGAGAGGGCATCCCTGTCTTGTTCCAGATTTTAGAGGGAATGCCTTCAGTTTTTCTCCATTCAGAATGATGCTAGCCTGAGGCTTAGCATAGATTGCTTTTACAATATTGAGGTATGTTCCTGTTATCCCTAGTTTTTCTAGAGTTTTGAACATAAAGGGATGCTGTACTTTGTCGAATGCTTTTTCCGCATCTATCGAGATGATCATATGGTTCTTATTTTTAAGTCTATTGATGTGGTGAATAACATTTATTGATTTCCGTATATTGAACCAGCCTTGCATCCCAGGGATGAATCCTACTTGATCATGGTGTACAATTTTTTTGATATGTTTTTGTATCCGATTCGCCAGAATTTTATTGAGGATTTTTGCATCTAGGTTCATTAGAGATATTGGTCTGTAGTTTTCTTTCTTTGAAGTGTCTTTGTCTGGTTTAGGTATCAGGGTGATGTTGGCCTCGTAGAATGAATTTGGAAGTTCTCCCTCTTTTTCTATTTCCTGAAGTAGCTTGAAAAGTATTGGTATTAGTTCCTCTTTAAAGGTTTTGTAAAACTCTGCTGTATACCCATCCGGTCCTGGGCTTTTCTTAGTTGGTAGTCTTTTGATGGTTTCTTCTATTTCCTCAATTGATATTGGTCTGTTTAGGTTGTCTATATCCTCCTGACTCAATCTGGGCAGATCATATGACTTAAGAAATTTATCTATGCCTTCACTATCTTCTAATTTATTGGAGTATAAGGATTCAAAATAGTTTTTGATTATCTTCTGTATTTCTGAAGTGTCTGTTGTGATATTGCCTTTTTCATCCCGTATGCTAGTAATTTGAGTTCTCTCTCTTCTTCTCTTCGCTAGCATCGCTAAGGGTCTGTCGATTTTGTTTATTTTTTCAAAGAACCAACTTTTAGTTTTGTCAATTTTTTCAATTGTTTCTTTTGTTTCGATTTCATTAATTTCAGCTCTGATTTTAATTATTTCTTGCCTTCTACTTCTTTTGCTGTTGTTTTGCTCTTCTTTTTCAAGGATTTTGAGATGAAGTATGAGATCATTTATTTGTTGGTTTTTTCTTTTTTTAAGGAATGAACTCCAAGCAATGAATTTTCCTCTTAGAACTGCTTTCAATGTGTCCCATAGATTCCGATATGTTGTGTCTGTGTTTTCATTTATCTCTAAGAATTTTTTAATTTCCTCCTTGATGTCTTCTATAACCCATTGATCATTCAGTAACCTATTGTTCATTCTCCAAGTGATGTATGCTTTTTCCTTCCTTCTTTTATCGTTGATTTTCAGTTTCATTCCATTATGATCAGATAAGATGCATGGTATTATCTCTACTCCTTTATATTGTCTAAGAGTTGCCCTGTGACATAATATATGATCTATTTTTGAGAAGGATCCATGTGCTGCTGAGAAAAAAGTGTAACTGCTTGATGTTGGGTGGTATACTCTATATATGTCAATTAGGTCTAGGTTATTAATAGTGTTATTGAGTTCTATAGTTTCCTTATTCAACTTTTGTTTGGAAGATCTGTCCAGTGGCGAGAGAGGTGTGTTGAAGTCTCCCATGATTATGGTATGGTGGTCTATTAGACTCTTGAACTTGAGAAGAGTTTGTTTGACGAACATAGCTGCACCATTGTTTGGGGCATAAATATTTATGATTGTTATGTCTTGTTGGTGTATGGTTCCCTTAAGCAGTATGTAGTGTCCCTCTTTATCCCTTTTGATTAACTTTGGCTTGAAATCTATTTTATTTGATATGAGTATGGACACTCCTGCTTGTTTCCGAAGTCCATATGAGTGATATGATTTTTCCCAACCTTTCACCTTCAGCCTATGTATGTCTTTTCCTATCAAATGCGTCTCCTGTAGGCAGCATATTGTTGGGTCTTGTTTTGTGATCCATTCTACTAGCCTGTGTCTCTTAATTGGTGAGTTTAAGCCATTAACATTTAGGGTTATTATTGAGATATGGGTTGTTCTTCCAGCCATATTTGTTTATTTCTGTTACTAAACATGGTTTGTTTTCCTCTTTGATTATTTCCCCCCCCTTTACTGTCCTACCTCCCACTGTTGGTTTTCATTGTTATTTTCCATTTCCTCTTCCTGTAATGCTTTGGCGAGGATGTTTTGAAGAGATGGTTTTCTAGCTGCGAATTCTTTAAACTTTTGTTTATCGTGGAAGGTTTTAATTTCATCTTCCATCCTGAAGCTTAATTTCGCTGGATACACAATTCTTGGTTGGAACCCATTTTCTTTCAGTGTTTGAAATATGTTATTCCAGGATCTTCTAGCTTTCAGAGTCTGTGTTGAAAGATCAGCTGTTATCCTGATTGGCTTACCCCTAAATGTAATCTGCTTCCTTTCTCTTGTAGCTTTTAAAATTCTCTCCTTATTCTGTATGTTGGGCATCTTCATTATAATGTGTCTAGGTGTGGATCTCTTATGATTTTGCACATTCGGCGTCCTGTAGGCTTCTAGGATTTGGGATTCTGTCTCATTCTTCAAGTCTGGGAAGTTTTCTCGTATTATTTCATTGAATAGACTGCTCATTCCTTTGGTTTGGAGCTCTGTACCTTCCTGTATCCCAATGACTCTTAAGTTTGGTCTCTTAATGTTATCCCATATTTCTTGGATGTTCTGCTCATGGTTTCTTAACAGTCTTGCTGAGCTGTCTATGTTCTTTTCCAGTTGAAATACTTTGTCTTCATTGTCTGATGTTCTATCTTCTAAGTGTTCTACTCTGCTGGTAGTATTCTCCATTGAGTTTTTAAGTTGGTTTATTGCTTCCTGCATTTCTAGGATTTCTGATTGTTTGTTTTTTATAACCTCTATCTCCCTGTATAGTTGATCCTTTGCTTCCTGGATTTGTTTGCGTAATTCGTTGTCGAAGTGATCTTTCATTGTCTGATTTTGCTGTTTAATGTCTTCCTTGATACTCCAGATCATCTGAAGCATGTATATCCTGAATTCTTTATCTGACATTCCATCTGCTGCAGCTGTTACCTCTTCTAAAGTTGCGTTGACCTGCATTGCTTGTGGTCCTTTCTTTCCTTGTCTTTTCATACTGCTTGCGTATCTTTCCTGCAGGTGCGGGCGGCGGCTCTGCTCTCTCCTTATTCCAATTGGGGTGTCGTGGCTACCACGCCGGCAGGTCACTGGGCCTGTTCTGGGAGCTGGCGGCGGCTCTGTTCTGCCCCTACTCCAATTGGGGTGACGAGTGTACCACGCCGGCAGGCCACCGGGCCTGATCCGCCAGTCGGTTGCAGGTTTGCCTACCCTGCAGACGCGGGCGGCGGTTCTACTCTGCCCCTACTCCAAATGGGGTGTCGTGACTACCCCGCCTGCAGGACGCTGGGCCTGTTCCTGGCACGGGCGGCGACTCTGCTCTGCCACTACTCCAATTAGGGTGGTGTTTGTACCACGCCGGCAGGCTCCTGGGCCTGATCCGCCGGTCTGTTGTAGGTCTGCCTACCTTGGAGGCGCGGGCGGCGGATCTGCCCTGCCCCTCCTACCACGCCTGCGGACCCCTGGGTCTGATCTGCAGTTTGATCACTGGTCTGCTCACCCTGCGGGCACGGGTGGCGGTTCCGCTCCGCCCCCACTCCAATTGGGGTCACGTGACCACCACACCGGCAGGGCCTGATCCGGGCGTGGGAGAAGGATCTGCTCTGCCCCTACTCCAGTTGGGGTGACATGTGTACCACACTGGCAGGCCACTGGGCCTGACCCGCCCGGCTGTCACAGGTCTGTTTACCTTGCAAGCGCGAACGGCGGCTCTGCCCTGCCCCTCCTACCACGCCCATGTACCACTGGGTCGCGGGTCTGCCCACCTTGCGGGTGCGGGTGGCGGCTCCGCTCCGCCCCCTCTCCAATTGGGGTCACGCGGTCACCACGCTGGCGAGCCGCTGGGCCTGCTCCGGGCGCTGGCGGCGGCCCGGCTTCTCCCCTCTGGCTCAACGACAAATTGAGGAGACTCGGGTGACTGTGCCTCACCCCCCCTACCAGGAGACCAACTGCTTATGTCACCGCTGGTATTGATGAAGTTCTCTCCTCCGCCGCTTTCTGCTGACATCAGATCTCTGCCATGTTGGTATCCTATGCGAATGGCAGCATTTCGTTCCCCTTGCCGGGCAACCAAAGCAACGGGTGAGTCCTGACCGGCCCTCAGCAGGACCCGGACCGAGAAGCAGTTTCCGCGGGCTCCTAGCCCCGGTCCAGGGAAGTTCCGGGAGCCGGAACTCGGCCGCTCCGTGCTCGGTGTAAGCTCCTATAAGTGTAAGCTCCAAGAAGCAGTCCCCGCGGGCTCAGTTCCGGGAGCCGGAATTCGGCTGCTTAGTGCTTGTTGTATGCTCTGATAGGAGCAGGGTCCAAGAAGCAGCCTCCGCAGGCTCCGTGGGACGGTTCCGGGAGCCGGAACTCGGCCGCCCCGCGCTCGGTGTTCGCTCCGATAAGCTCAGGTTCTAAGAAGCACCCAGGCGCTGAACCCTAGCAATCTGTCTGCAAGCCGCAGGCGAATTGCAGCCTGAAATTACCTGATCTATGGCTGAATGAGCTGCGGTCAGTCGAAAACAGGGAAGGTGACGTCAGTTTACCATCATGGTGGCTGCTGGCCTCCTCTGTGGTCTGACCGGTGTGGAGAACCGAGATGGACCGCTTCCTTCCCCCGTCTCGAACCTAGCATTCAGCCCTGAGTACGGTGCTTGCGCGGCTGGCAGAAACTGCAGCGCTGTAACCCTGCGTCTCTATCCCAGCGCGCGCTGCAGACTCTAGCCGCGGGGCGATTTGCTGAATAAGCAGTGTTACCCTCCGTGCGACAAACCTCTCGCGTTTGAGTCCCCGTAGCCGATCCTCGTGCGATGGAAATCCTTCCTCCAGGTTCCGGAGCACCCCACTATTGCTGGAAATTCCTAACAAGATATCCTTTAGCCGTCCTGACTTGTCATACTCCCACACAGTGAAGCAGCACACGGGGGCAATGCACTCCCCTCGCCGCCATCTTCCTTCCCTATGTCTCTTTTTATGCCAGTCCTATGCAGTTTTTGTTACTGTCGTTCTGTAGTACAATTTGAAGTCATTTATTGTGATGCCTAAAGCATTGCTTTGTTGGCTAAGCATCGATTTACCTATTCTTGATCTTCTATTATTCCAAATGAATTTTAGGAATTTTTTTTCTAGTTCTAGGAGTAACGTTATTGGTATTTTGATGGGGGTTGTATTGAACCTATATTCTGCTTGTTGGAGTAGGATCATTTTAATAATATTTTGTCTATCCATGAACATGGGAGGTCTTTCCATCTTCTGGGGTCTTCAATTTCTTCAATATTCTATAATTTTCACTGTAGAGGTTAGATTTATTGCTAGGTTGGTCAGTTGGTGGTTTTTTGTTGTTTTTTGTTTTAAAGTCTATTGTGAGTGAGATTGTTTTATGATTTTTTTCTCTGTGGATTCATTGTTGGTATATAGGAAAGCCATTGATTTTTGTATATTGGATTTGTATCCTGCTAATTCGTCAAATTTGTTTGTTAGCTCTAGCAATCTTTTGGTGGAATTTTAGGATTTTCTAATTATTGACACTGTATAATTCTTGGAATATTGTGGATGCTATACACCATTGATACTTGAGCTTATCAAACAAATTCTAGCCTCAGGGTCTTTATATTTATTGTATCTCTGATTAGGCCTCCTTTCTCCTAAACATTGATATTATTTTCTTATTCATACAGTTCATCAAATGGATACATGGGGCTTGGTCAGCAGTTGACCCTATCCATTCTAACATTTTAACAATATTTTCTTGTTTTGTATTTTTGAGCATGTATTTGTATCCTTATTGACTAGTAAGTGGGTGATGCAATCAGAGCACTAAAAGAAAGGTTTTGGCCCACAGAGAGAATGTAGATGGGGCTAGATGGTAAAATCTCCCAGAAAGTAGGACGAGGGTCCTTTGGGTTCACTTCCTTTGACACAAAGTAATTTCTTTATGTATCCTTCTCTGTCTTGGTTTCCTTAATCATTCTATGTTTCATTTTTTACTAGAAGTGATTCTTCTGATTTTAATTTATATTATGAATATGAAAACATTTATCTTCATTATAAATATCTTGTAATTCAGATGACATATCAAAAACACATGGCTTCATGTATAACGTTTTCTTCAAGGTCAGGTGATATTTTAAAGATCAATAAAGACAAAGAAAAATATTTCCATTATTTTATATGATTTGCTAGTGGTCAGCAAATATAGTACCATTCCTATTTTGAGTAAAGGAAGTTAATAAGTACTATGTTTTCAAAATTTTATGAATCACAGTTATTTCTCATTTACAGTGTTTATTAAAATATTTCTTTTCTCTTTTTTCCATCATTCCTATCTCCTGTATCATGTAGCAGAAGCCTGAGTTTTGGTGAAAATCTGAACATTTGAATCATGATCTGTTATACATATCAGCAGTCTTAATTGACTTTTGCGATTCTCCCTGTCATCTCTTGGAGAAGAATGATATACCTGAACAGTATTCACAAACTTAATAGAAGTGTATCTTTTGATTCTGTTCCTTTCCCCCTTCTGCTAGCTTAGCACTTCAAAAGTGTAACAGATTATGAAAATAATAAATACACAACTGCTGTCTTGAAGTAAATATTTTGCCTGTATTACTAACCACTAACTTCCCTGGAGCTTTGAAAAGTCACCCAAGGCCTCCATTCCCTTCTCCCCTTCAAAATGGATGCAGTTTACCAGAGTGTCATAAAAAAGATGCTAGTGGATTTCCTTAGTTAATTGAGAAGATACATTAAAGACAAAACACACTTAATATTTCCTAAATGGTAATTTTTAATCTTGATTTTTATATACTATTTTATTCCTATTGGAATATTACTTAATTGGAACTAGAATACTTTTGGGCTCAGTTTACCAACCCTGTTGAAGGAAAGTGATGTGCATGAGCCTAACAATAGTTATAGTTGGAAGAACTGAGATGATTGCTGCTTTTCTGCAGTATAGTTGACTCGATTTATAGTATAGACTCATGAGATTTTTTATTACTGTCAATGACTAATTTTTATAAATGTAGAAAGTAAAACTGTACCAATTAATCATTTTTATGTAACTTTCTTCAGCAAGAGGGAAAGAAACCAATGAATGAGTGAAAGAAGGTTATGAAGCATAATGACTGTCCTCTTAAGTTCCAAGGCTTAATTTATGCCATCAACTGAATGTATGCTATCATCCATTTATGCAAGCATTATAAACATCAAAAAGAAAGTTTATCATACAACAATTTTTAAAAATGATCAAACCCAGAAGAAAGAAATGGACAGATACCAGAAGGTTCTGAAAATTGAAAGCCCACAAGTATTTGTCACTAAAAACATAAGTGTGACCTAGAGACCAGACAATCATTTCTATGTCTTCTAACATTGGAAAAGAAAATTTAAAAGTAAAGGCAACATCTGACATTTTAACCTACCCTATGTAGTAATGTCACTCACAGCAACAGTTATATCAAAGAAACTTTTTTTCTTATATATGTTATTTGGTAAGTTTAATTTGATTTGAATCTTTTATGATAGTAGATGTCGTTATATCCATCTGTGTAGCTCATGTGCATTCTCGTACTGACGATAAAACTAGAAATACTTGGAAAATAAAACGCTATTTTTAATGTCCTCATTAGTGGCTAATATGTTCTTAAGCAGGATTTTCTTACATTTCATTAATGTAGATGTATTTTTGTATGGTGCTCAGAAAGTTATTGATCTTGGAGAACTTCAGATTTTCACATTAGAGATGCCCAATCTGTGTAACTTCTTGTCACAAGTTGGTTCTGAAGATTAAGTTGTTAAAAGATGACAATAATTTTCAATAGGACACTTAACACAGTATAAATGCATATTTGATTATTTTTCTTATACAAGTTCCTTGGTTCTAGAAGATAAGAATCTTGTAATCCAGTGGATAGCCTGTGACAGTAAAGAGGTTCACTTTATATTTCCAGGCAACCTGTCTCATTTGTATCGTCTTGGTCTGAGATACAATAGACTCTCAGCAATACCCAGATCACTAGCAAACTGCAGTGCACTTGAAGACTTAAATTTGGAGAACAATAACATTTCTGCTTTACCAGAGGTAAGAATTGTATGAGAGAAAACATGACTGGATTGAAATAAGCCTTCAAGATAATTTAGGGAAAACTAACCAATCTTTATAGCTGGGGACATAATTTGGTGACTGAAATTGTTTAAATAACAAGCATCCTGTATAGCTACCACTAAAATAGAATTCAAAAGAGGAAAGAAAGGATACACGGAAGCTTTTTTAATATAAATAAGGTAAAAATCAGAAGGAAAATTAGTGTGCTATAGTTCCCTTAGCACTGTGTAAATCATTCTTATGTCATTTTGGGCAATGGCAGTAAAAATATTAAGAAAAAGCTGTATGGCTGGTTTAAAATCTCATCTATCCTGCTCAGTTCCTTATACAAATGTACTGTAGAAAGATGATAAATGGCAAGAACTACCTTGATAGAACATACTACTTGTTATTAAAATTAATGTTAGCTGCAACTCTAATGTGACACAAATTATCACCCTTATCAATGCAGTAATATTAAAAGTATTTCATATATTAGAATCACCAAAATCTTTCATTTTTAAACATTACTTTTTAATTTTTGAAAAAAAATAATTAGTTTTCCATGACAGTAGAATGCATTTGTGCACTTTTATGTACACAGGTAGGTATGATTCATCATCTTACTGATTTTTCCATGTGACTGACACAGTACTTTTATTTTTGTTTATTTATTTTCTGTGGTGCTGAGGATTGAATCCAGGGCCTCACATGTGCCAGGCAAGGGCTCTGCCACTGAGCCACAGCCACGGCCTGATTTTACGTGTTACAGAATCCCATCAGGAATAGAGACATATGTGTGCATAAGGCAGTGATGTTGGTGTCGTCCTTCCTATCTCCCCTCCCCTCCCCTCTCTTTACTCCCATCTACCTGATCTAAGGTGAACTAACGCACTTTTTCTAGTGCCCCCTCCTTATTTTGAATTACCATCAACATATCAGAGAAAACATTTGGCCTTTGGTGTTTGGGGATTGGCTTATTTTGCTTATCATGATGTTCTAAAGCTCCATTCATTTACTGGAAAATGCCATAATTTCATTCTTCTTTAGGGCTGAGTACTATTCCATTGTACATTTGATTTACCCATGCATCTATTGAAAGACACCTAGACTGGTTCCACAGTTTAGCTATTGTGAATTGAACTGCTATAAACATTGACATGGCTGTGTCACTGTAGGATGCTAATCTTAAATACTTTGAGTATAAACCAAAGAGTTCTATAGCTGGGTCAAATGGTGGTTCTATTTCAAGTTTTCTTAGGAATCTCCATCTGCTTTCCATAGTAGTTGCACCAATTTACAGTCACTCCAGCAATGTATGAGTGTTCATTTTTCACTGTCTCTTTGCCATATCTTCTTACCTTTATTCTTGATCATTGTCGATCTGACTGGAGTGAAATGAAATCTTAAAGTAGTTTTGATTTGCCTTTCTATAATTGCTAGAGATGTTGAACATTTTGTCATATATCTTTTGATTGTATTTCTTTTGAGAAGTGTCTTAGACCTTTTATTGATTGGGTTATTTTTTTGTGTGTAAGTTTTTTGACATTAATGCTTTATTGTACATGCACACGGTAAAGATATTTTCCCAATCGCTAGGATCTCTCTTTATATTATTAATTGTTTCTTTTGCTGAGAAGACATGTTTTAGTTTGAGTCTATCTCATTCAGTGATTCTTGCTTTTACTTCTTGCACTTCAGGGGTCTTGTTAAGGAAGTCGGATCCTTGGTCAACATGGTGAAGACTAGGGCCTTCTTTTTCTTCTAGTAAGATGAGGGTCTCTATTCTAATGCCTAAGTTTTCGATCCACTTTGATTTGAGTTTTGTACAGAGGGGGAGAGAGAGGTTTAATTTCATTTTGTACAGAGGGAGACAGGTTTAATTTCATTTTGTTACATAAATGTTACTTTTAACTTGGCTTGTTTGTATATATTAAATCATTTTTATTTATTTTGTGTTGGTAGTAATTGGGTATATAACACTTTTTTAAACTGTGTTTCTCAACAATGAAAGGGAATTTTACTCATAAATGTTTGCTTATGTTTATTCAAGCATAATATTCTAAGAAAAGAATGGAATGTAGACTTAGTAATTGATAGATCTTTTGCAAATTTTTTTCTTCCCTAATGATTAAAAATGTAGACACACACACACACACAGTAAATTTGTGTATCTGAATTTTCATGAAACACTTGGCCAGGGATGAAAGATGAATTTCAACCAGGCAAAGTGGTGCTTGTTTTTAACTACTCCAGAGACTGATGCAGGAAGATGGCATGCCTAAGGCCAGCATGGGCAATTTAATGATACCTTATCTCAAAATTAAAAAATAATAAAAAGGGCTGAGATTTTAGCTCAGTGGTAAGAGTGCCCCTGGGTTCAATCTGTAGTATTGGTGGGTGGAGAGGAAATGAGTTTCCCACAATCGCAGTTTCTAGACTGCGTTAGTTCATTAAGACTACTATGACAGGATCTTACCTATGACAGAAGAGTACTTCTGCTGGCAGCAGGTTGAATGGGATAAGGAGTAAATCCACAGATATCAGATACAGCTCTGAGAACCAGAATATCTGGATTTTTGTCTTTGATCATAGTAATTTACACATGATCAAAATGTATGAGGTTCTTTTGTTTAATGTCACCCCTCTTGCTAATGAATGACTTGTATCCATAAGAGGGTAAGTAATTAGCACATTGACTAGTTGTTTTTGAGATTATATTTGGACATGGTTTGTGAGCTTAATTAAGAATGACTGGTTTTAATATATATCCATATACATAAGTATAAAGACTGGGTCTATATCAAAATTCAAAAAGTGGATATTCAATTTAAATGTGTGTGTATATATATTGCCCCAGTTTTATTGTCAGTGAGGGGAAGCTTATATATGTGTGTGTGTGTGTGTGTGTGTGTGTATATATATATATGTGTGTGTGTGTGTATGTGTATGTGTGTGTGTCTGTGTGTGTGTGTGTGTCTGTGCATGCACACGCATTGCCCCATTACAATTATACGCTGTACTTGGGCTACTTTTGACAAACTCATACATGCATGGAACTCGATTTTAGTTCAGGCTCCTCCCCTTTACATCCCATGCCCCTTCCCCCATTTTCCTTCCTGTATGCTAGTGATTTTCTTTTGCTCATGTACTTGTTCACTTTTGAGTGGTTCTTTCTACTTATACATAAAATTGAAATAGCTTGTGTTATGTTTATGTATGTATATAGCATGACTTTAAAATTGCTTTGCATACCCCTTTCCCTTCCCTCCATTCACCCTCTCAATCTCCTTCTAGTCTACTGATCTTTCCTTTATTTTATGAAACTAATCATCTCTTCCTTCATTTCCTTATTTTGTGTTAGCTTCTTCATATGAGAGAGAAAACATTAGACTCTTTAATTTTTGAGACTAGCATATTTCACTTAGCAAGATTAAATACACATAAGGAAATGAAACTATAACTTTAAGCACATATGCTCAAGACATGAAGCTAGGAGCTCTACATGTATTATTTTATATTCAGTATCTTCCTATGATTTGTTGGGAATATTCTTATTGAATAGATAGGGGGAAAAGACAGATGGTTTTATTTTAGTCAGATTTGTTACCATAAACATTTTTTTTGAAAATATGGGAGAGATATTATCTAATCAATTTACCAAAGTTGGCAAAATTGATGAGTAGAAGACCTAAGATAGGAATCCAGATATATGTGACTGTAAAGGAAAGATAAACACCTATGTTTCACAGTGTGATATAAGTAATGCATGGAAGAGGGTTGGGGCTGTAGCTCAGTGGAAGAGCACTTGCCTCCTAGCATGTGTGAGGCATTGGGTTCGATCCTAAGTACCATATAAAAATAGAATAAATAAAATAAAGGCATTCTATCCATCTATAACTACAAAAAATTTTTTTAAATGTGTTGAAGAGAAGTCTTCTTGTACTCTTAGTATAATAAAATATCAATATTTTGTCATAGAAGAATATCAGTTCAGCAGTTTGTCAGTTTAAGAATAACATTTTTGCAATGAGTCTCAATAAAACTTGTTTGTGATAAAGCAGATTAAAGACATTTCTCTTGAATTGTCATATAAGGTTTTCTTAAGCACTGTTCTTGTGCTCACATTTTGTCTGTGTGCAAAAATAGATGCTAAGGATAGATTTTTAATGCTTAGTGTGAAAATAAAATATTTATTAAATAGATAATTCACTTTCAATTCTATGGTTATTTTCTTCCTTCCTTTTATATTGCCATAACTGACATCTCAGGTACCATGCCTTCATGGAGGACCAACAGCTGAATTTTGAATGGTATTTTAAACCCACATACTCTCAGTGGGCTTTGTTTCTTTTTGCTTATATTTTTACTTAATCTAGATTGTTTTTTTTTTCCTGTTCTGAATTCTGATTTCTTTTTTGATCTTTCAAAATTTCATTGCAGTCTATTTTCTGCATTTCTAAGTATTCTAGTATTTCTTCTTTACTTTGGAATTAAATAGGGGTTCTAAAATTCTAGCAGTTATTATATGTTGGTATGGTAAAACTGTTTGTGTATTTTGTCTCCGTTGTCTTCACTACAACCCATAAAGTAAGGCATTATCATTTCAAAAGTAAATAAACCAATTATTAATACAACAGTTTACCCAAACAGGAATAGTGGTGCACACCTGCAATCCCAGCTACTCGGAAGGCTGAAGCAGGATCACAAGTTCAAGGCTAGCCTGGGCAACTTAGTGAAACTCTAAGATAATTTCAAAGAAAAATGCCAAGGATATAGTTCATAGGTGGAGGAACCCTGGGTTCAATCCCCAGTACTAGAAAATAAAGAAAGAGAGAAAAGAAGAAAGAAAAATGGTTTGCTCCAAATCACAAGCTATTAAATGATAAGGCAAGACTGATTCAAAACTATTTGAATAACCAATAACAAACAGTATTTCTTAAAGATTGGTATGCAAGTCAACAGAGTAGTTTGTTGTAATGCATATTAATTCTGTGGGAGTCAGCCTAGAATCTCAATTTCTAACACCCTTCCAGGGGCTACTAATGTTGCTCTTCCTTGATCCAGCTTAAATAATGAGCACCTATTCTGTGTAATTTATTATTGATGATATGCCAATTGTGCATTATTTTCTAAGTGCTTCCTATCTGTGCTTTATATCTCTAAAAATGTTTAATGTTCTTAAAGGCAGAGATTTCTTTATATTTACACACTTAGCAGTTTATTTATGTAGTGGGAAACTAAAGTAGGAACATATGAGTTTACGTGTTTAGTAAGTACTTGCTTAATAGGTACTTGTATTCCTTCAAATTTTACCATATAAAAAGGAATGTGTTATAGTATATCAAAAAGTATAATCAGCTTCTCAATTTAGTATTCCTAAAGAACCATTAAATTATTGAATAATGGTTTATACTGTGACAGGAATTATGTGAATTTTTTTACTATTTATTTTTATTTATTTTTACATGCTGCTGAGGATCAAACTCAGGGTCTTATGTGTGCAAGGCAAGTATTCTACTACTGAGCTAAAACTCCAGCTTAATCTTAATACTAATGTTAATCTTACTACTAATTTATATAGTTATATAACTAAAACCTATATAGGTTTTGTTACAGTAAGTGGCATAGCACTCTCAAACTAGCCATCTTGAGATACTTCTCAGTCACCAATGTGTACTTTATGTTATAGAGTGATTTAAATAAACTAAAGCCAAAATTCAAAAAAAGGGAAAAAATTCCTGATTTCTTGTGAAATCTGAAAAATCTGAGTGCACTGACTTCACAGTTTCCATGAGGCAAGACAACAGCTTGCTGGAATTGAGTATTGACTATCTGGAGGAAGTGTCACAGAACCAGCCTAACCTGTTTCTGTAGATCCTTACCTGCAAGGCCTTGAGGCATTTGTGTTTGGAATTTGCTGTTCTATTCAAATGAAGTTTTTTTCAGTTCTAATTTAGATTTATGCTTGGTTTTTTTAACAGAGCCTTTTATGCAGTCTTGTGAAACTGAACAATTTGAACTTGGCTAGAAATTACTTCCAGTCATATCCAGTGGGTGGTCCAGCTCAGTTTTTCACCATCTGTTCCCTCAACATGGAACACAATCAAATCAATAAAATCCCATATGGAATTTTCTCTAGAGCAAAAGCATTAAGAAAACTAAATATGAAGGTAAACTTTCTGTATCAGGAGGAAAGGAGGAATTACTAATGCATTGATATTCTATTGTCTCTAATGATGTGGGTTATGTGTCATTTTACTTTGTTGATGAAGTCTACTTAGGGGACACACACACACACACACACACATACAGAGTGGGGGAGATATTTAGTTGTCAGTGGGCCTTTATTTTATATATTTATATGTGGTGCTGATAATCAAACTCAATGACTCACATATGTTAGGCAAGCACTCTACAACTGAGCCACAACCCCAGCCGCTTGGGGACAGTTTTTATCAGATAAAAAGTATTTTAGAATTGTGTATAATACCCTAGGATTTTGTCCTCAAAAATTAATCATGAGGATTTATTAAAGTATATTTGTAGGTATATTTATTGCAGAACAGTTTTAAAGGTACCAAATTATTATTACTCTTAGGGATTTAAATTTTTAAAGTGGAATACTGCAGAGCCACCAAAATTGATGCTCAGATTTAGAAGAATATTAAATACCAGTTACAATATTCTTAGTTTATCAAGAATTAGGAAGTCACAGCATATAAAAAATTATTTGCATACATACAGTTTAAAGCTGTTTAGAGTATGATTAAATACAGTAAATACTTAGGTATTTATGTGTACATATATAGTCAGTGTTTTCTAAAATGTATCTCTTTAAAGACCACCCATAAGTAATTCTGATCTGCAGTTCTTTTTATTTCTTATCTCTATACTGTCCAGTGAAAGGATCTCACATTTGTAATAGTTTATTGTGAAAGAGGTGAAGAAATGGTGATTTATCTAGTCCAGTGATTTAATTTTTAGTAAACTTTCTACACAGAGAAAACAGTCTATTTGTCCATACAGCTATTTCATGGCTGAGGCAGGAATTCAGCTTCCTAGATTTTTTTAATCTAGGTAGAGGGTTCTTTATATTATATTTTTCAATATCTTTCTGTCTTTGATGAGCCAGTCACACATTATTGTTCTTTATAATTTAAATTTACAATTTCTTGACTCTGTCTATACTTTGTCATAAATATAGTATGTATCTTTTATGGTAATTTGGAAGCACATAATTACTGAAGTAGTATAAATTCAAAATCCTATTACAAACAAAAATTTTAATATAGTTACATAATTAATATATGCAGTAACAGTAATGTAGTGGTAAATAAGATTAATTCTGTGTATTCATTTTGTAATAATAGATTTAGAACATAATGATCCCAATATTAATTAGTTTTTATATTTGATTATGCACTTTTATGAGTTTGACATTATTACAGTATGTTAGCTTGGAAAGGATTGTTGTTTTTAGTAAAACACTTTATAGCACTTTTCCTAAATTTCTATTCAAACTTGTAAAGGTTACACAAAACTTTCTCTTGAAAAAAATCAAAATGAAGCTTGTTGTATTCTTCCTCATATAAGCACCTATAGTAAATATTTCTTAATAAAAATACTTTATCATACTGTACCTATTGGTAGTCTGGGCATGGATAGATAATATTAAATATTTTTAATAAATAATAAATTTCAATTTAGAAAATATAAACTGGATTTTTAAATATATATTCACTGATTGGGATTTCTTATATTGATGATTTTGTGTAAAAAGACACAAGGATCCATAAATGTTGCAGAAAAAAATTAGAAATATACACTAACAAAAGAACATAAAAGATGGGACTGAGTTTGTGGCCCAGTGTTAGAGCGCTTGCGTAATGTGGGAGGCACTGGGTTTGGTTCTCAGCACCACATATAAATAAATTAAATAACAAAGGTCCATTAACAACTAAAATATTTTTTTTAAAAAATGTAAAAGAAATCCATGACTAATTGGTTAACATCTTGACACATTGATACCCAACTGGGACAAGGGGGATATCACCCTCTTCCTTCCATTACCATTGTAATAGTTTATTTAGGGTTGAATTTGATGGGCATGGTAGCACACACCTGTAATTCTAGCAGGTTGGGGGGCTAATAGAGGAAGATTGAAAAACTTACTGAGGCCCTAAGCAATGCAGTGAGACCTGTCTCTAAATAAAATAAAATAAAAATAGCTGGGGATGTGGATTAGTAGTTAAGTGCCCCTGGATTCAATCCAAAATATAAAAAAGTGAACATGTAAAAGCAGGGAAAAGGTAATTTAAAATGCTTAATTAATATCATAGCACTCCATCATGTTTTTATTATTTAGTGATGAATGAATTCTGTCTTCCTCTTTTTAGAGGGTGTGTGTGTGCTAGGGATCAAACCCAGGGGCTTGTGCTTGGGAGGCAAGCCATCTACCAACTGAGCCATATCCCCATCCCTTTTCTCTTTTTTTCTGCTCAGCATCTCTTCCATTCCTGAGCTTGCCTGGGTTTCCTTTTCGGCCATGTATCTTCTTACGTGGTGTTCATATCTCAATTTGAACACCCACATTTTGTCCAATGGTTTCTAAACATTATTGTGAAATAAAACATCAAATTTATGACTATTATCTTTGAACTCTGAAGTGGTTTCTCTGTGTAGTATTTTTATATTTCCATTACTCATATTCACATAGGAAACAAACTTCCTTTTTAACTTCAAAGCAAAAGCTCTGTACTATGCAAAAATCTTGGAAAATTGATGCTTTAGTTGCTGGTTGTAAATCCCTGATTTAGATATCGAGAAGGGGAATAAGGTTTAAGATTTTTTTCCAAAAGACTGTACACATGGAGCTTTGTTTTAATGGTTCCACATGAAATGCTGCATTTTGTCTTTGCCAGGACAATCAGTTAACATTACTTCCATTGGACTTTGGAACTTGGACCATCATGATAGAATTGAATTTAGCCAATAATCAGCTAAGAATGATCCCTGAGGATTTATCTGGTCTTGTTTCTCTTCAGGTGAGTGTATTAGTGAGCATGTTAAACTTCTCAGTCTCTTTCTCAATTATCTACTTATATAAAATAAGTGATTTCTCTTTGAAGATCTTAATTAAAAGTGATGATAATAAGAACTCTCTTAAACATATGACCTTGTTAGGATGATGCAGGATTGGATCAATTAGTCTAGACTCAATACTTCTGAATACTAATCATTAATATTTAATACTACTGAAAATGAGTTAGTCTAGGTTCAGTATTACCATTGCCCACTAAAAGGTGGTAGGTTTGAATGCTCTAATATAACTTTGAAGGAAGGGATATTAAAATTCAGCATCTTTAGGCCATTTTTCTGAATTCTTTTTAAAAACCATATCTTGTTTACCATAATAATTATGGATACATGAGACAGGCATTTAGAACCTTTTACTGTATGATGTTGACCTAATTTCCATCCTAAATCACTCACCTGCTATTTGTTGGAAATCTAGCATGTTTTCAGGTCTGTATGTTTATTCCAGTTGTTTCCAGCATCTAACTCTTCTCATCCTCTTTTTTCTTTAAAAATTCATTCACATAAATAAATATCCATCTTATTTTCACCTTCTTAGTCAGGGATAATCACTTTTGCCTGAGTCCCTAAAGTTTTCATCTTTTTGATGAGTAAAGCTTACTAATAGTACTTCAACTTTTAAAAATTTTTCCTATATCATGTTTTTTTTTTAAATCTTGTTTATTTAATTTGGTAAGATGAAATAGTATTGTGTGATTGAAAGCATGGGTGAAATAAGAAGATATAAAATGAGCTAGAAGTCTCTGAACACCTTTCTTCTTAGTGCTTGTTTCAAAACCCCATTGCATTACTGACTCCTACTCCTCTGGTAGTTTATAGTTTATTAGAAAACAAGGACATCTTCCTCCCTCCCCCAATTTTATTTTTGTAGAATGCCTGAAATGTAGTAAATACCACAAATTATAAATACCGTGGATTGTCAGTTGTGACCTTCCTTAAGTGATTGTTTACAACAGGTGGTTTCATAGACATTTGCAACTTTTCAGTATCAGATAGATTAATATATGATATTCATGAAAAATTTAATGTTTTTAAATTTTTTATCATTTAGTTATAGTCAAATTTTTAGTTTAATTTTGACATTAAAAGATTATTTCCAATAACTCTACTGGGTTTGAAAATTTTTAGAGTAGTAAATTAAATATTTTATGTAATTTAATCAAATGTTACCTATCCTAATACTTACTGTTTGGAAAATTATCATTGCTTATAAATTTTTAAGCCACACAGTTGTCATATATATGTCCGGTATAAAAATGAAATACACACACACACACACATATATATATATATATATATAATTCCATATCATGTTTTATCAAACTGTCAATTGTTTCTCTGTAGGTTCTAATATTATCAAACAATCTTCTAAAGAAGCTTCCCCAAGGTCTTGGAAACCTTAAGAAGTTAAGAGAGTTGGATATAGAGGAGAACAAATTAGAATCCTTGCCAAATGAAATTGGTTATCTTAAAGATTTACAGGTAAATCATGTCAGGGGCTTTATAAGCATATGATTGGAGTTTTTGGAATTCATCTTTCTAATTCTTCACCATTTTTTAATTCTTGGACCAGATAGATTTTTCTATTATAGGATTAGGGCTGAGTTTTAAGTTCACATAATCTCCTTTTATATTTCTAGCAAATGATAATTTTTTCAAATAGCCCTCCTTTGTGTGAAGTTATTACTTTTTAAATCCCAGATTTTTATTTCACGCATAAAGAATGGGGAGATATTAAATAATTTATGGACTTCAAGGATAATCATGAAAACATTAGATGATAGAAAGTGCCAGAGTTGGGGCTGGGGATGTGGCTCAGGCTGTAGCGCATTCGCCTGGCATGTGCGGGGCGCTGGGTTCAATCCTCAGCACCACATAAAAATAAATATAGAGATGTTGTGTCCACCGAAAACTAAAAAATAAATATTAAAAAATTCTCTCTCTCTCTGTCTCCCTCTCTCTCTCTCTCTCTCTTTAAAAAAAGAAAAGAAAGTTCCAGAGGTGAAAAATACACCAAATGTTAATTTGTTACATATATTAAAAGGTACTCTAAAAATTAATATTGCACATTTCTTGTTTATCTTATAGAATGTATCATTTAAAAAAGTAAATTCTTCTGTGTCAGTTAATCTTGTTCTTCTGTGACAATTTTTGTTCTGATCTTTTGTTTTACATCTAAGTTATTTCTAAGCCATTAGACCTGTCTCAGCAAAGTCATGATATATGGTTACTCTTATATTAGATGAAATAATTTAGTGTAATTCAAAGGAAATGGAATTAATTCCTAATATCTACCAATATTAAATATAATAAATAACACTTGAGCAAAGGTCTCCTTCTGCCTGCACAAGAAGAAAGATAGCATACTAAATATATTAAATAAACCTTTGTCTTGATTTAATTTTATTGACTTGGTTAGCTTCACAAATCATTCAGACTGTTGGAAAAAGAATGACAATCTAATTTGTGAGAATTTGAATATGTTAGAGTATTTATATTAAAGTGGGTACCATGAATGTTGATTAGAAAATATGAGAATGTTTTATAAAGTAGATATCAGTACTGTTATTAAATAAGATGTCTTCTGGTAACACTAATTCTCAGGAAACATTTCTGGGTTTATTCTTAACTTTGAAAATAACATTTAAAAAGGGTCATTTTAGTTTTAATTTTAAAAACTGGAATTGGTTTTCATGACCTTAAATATTTCCTTTTTGTATACACTTGGTAAGTATTCTACTGACATTTATACATTGTAGATATAAACTGCCTTGAGTGTAAATACTTGTCTGTGATCAAGACTTTAGTTAGATAGTAGTTTACTTCAGACTGGGACCATTCTCAAGTTTGGTGGGAAAAAGTCTCCACAGTTTCAGTAGTTGGGACTGAGCTGTCATGTGACAGGTTCTATAGTTTTTGCATTATATACGAACATGATATATTGGGGAAAATGTTCATTCTTAGATTTGTATATTATGATAGTATGTAAGTAGATATTAGTAACATTCCTTGTTCTAATAAAATCAGTGTGTAACATCAAATTTCTGTCTGAGGGAAGGAGTGAGTCTTGAGAACCAGGCCCACACCCCCCCTCACACACACACACAGTCTTACACAATGGTGCTGTTTTCACAAGAGTAGAGACTCAGTCTTTGTGCAAATTATTAGAGACATATTCTAACAATTCTATTAGCAGTGGAATAATGTTTAAATGTAGAAGTAAGTATTTCTGATAGTATAAATACCCCTATAAATCACTTAATTGGAAAATCTGATTTGAGTCTATGTGTGCTTTATCAGTAACCATAAAGTTTTCTGTTATCTAAGTTACATTTGATCAGTACTGGTATCATTTATGTGGAGAATTTAACATTTCACTGGTATGACGAAGCTTACTGCATAAGTGGCATTTGGAACAGACATCATATCATTTCTTTCATTATTTTGAAGAAATCATTCAGTAATTCTGTCTATCCTAGCTAGTTCTTAAAACTTGGCACTCACTACTAAGAATAATGTTGTGTTTATTTATTTTAATATTATTAGTTAATAGAAAATTATGTTAGTGTATAATTTTTCCTCATTTACTATTTTTCTCTCACTTTAGACTCATTTTAACTAGTTTGAAAAGTTGTTAAATAAGAATACAACTCACAGTTTGAAATTTTCTCTAGTAAAGGTGAGGTTTCACTGATCTCTAATGGGGTTTGTACTGTGTTAAATACTTTGTTATTCTGAATTATGATTCAAGACTAAAAGTGTAAACAGCCTTTAAATAATGTATGTGTTGTTGATTATTTTCACTATATAAAATTACTTTTGGCCAGTTTATATTAATTTATTTGTAATTGTTCTGCCATTACCATTACCATTTAAACTTCTAGAAAACTTTGAAGCAGTAAATAACATGTGTAAGGTATATAAATTAGATGCACAAAATATTCAACAAAGTATGTGGTAAGTGTCCTTCAATATAGTTGCTTATTGTTTATATTTGCTGTTTATAAAACACCAAAATACAGGGGTTGAGTTTTTTGTTTGTTTGTGGTTTTTGTTTTTTTTACAAACTTTTAAATCTGGCAATGTGGACTGTCCTGTAATGTAATTACTGGATTATTAGAAATAATTTCCCCTTTCTCTGAGCCTTTTAATCCTACTAGTATTCTATCATGTTCTCCATGTGCTATGAAGAAAATGCTTGCTTGGTGTAAGTGTGTGTGTTACAGAGAAAGTGTTTGTGTGTGTGTGTGAGAGAGAGAGAGAGAGAGAGAGTGTGTGTGTGTGTGTGTGTGTGTGTGTGTGTGTGTGTGTGTCTGAATTAGCTGTTTTAAGATGTCAGGTTAAACAAATGTTGAAATTGGGGCTTGAGGTTTAGTACATTTTAGTACATTTCTATCCTGTGTAATAAGTATCAGCTTTAAAAGTAACAGTAGTGCAAGTACTTCTTTCAAAGGGAACCTTCAAATAAGTTTGAGTTCATCAAGTTTGCTTATACCTACCTACCTATCTCAGCAGTAATTTTTATAGCTTACAGCTTTTCTCTATTATTTGTCTAACAGGAAGGTTTTGTTTCAGTACTGGGGGTTAAACTCAATTTATTACCAAACCACATTCACAACACTTTTTATTATATTTTATTTTTTTATTATTTTTATTTTTGGGTGTACCAGGGATTGAACTAAGAGGCACTCGACCACTGAGTCACATCCCCAGCCTCATTTTGTATTTTATTTAGAGACAAGATCTCACTGAGTTGTTTAGTGCCTCATTTTTGCTGAGGCTGGCTTTGAACTCCTGATCCTCTTGTCTCAGCCTCTGGACTGCTGGGATTACAGGCATGTGCCACTGCACCTAGCTACAGACCGTTTTATTTTTGAGATGGACAACTTACTAAGTTGTGTGGATCCTCACTGAATTGTTGAGGCTGACATCAAACTTGCAGTTTTCCTGAGCTGCTTGGATTACAGGAATGCACCAATCCACCCAGCTTAAGAGTAAGATTTTTGACAGTTCGGGTTGTACAAGGTATTTTTTTAACATTTAGATTCTAATATTGAAGGGAAAGACAAAGATCATCCTTGTTCTCTGAGTTCTCAGATTTGTGAAAGGATAATAAACTATTATAAGGAGCTAGGATGAGTATCCCAGTGAATTCTTACATGTATTTTCCAAGGCAAAACTCACATTATATAGATATAACACAATATAGTGCCTCATGGTGGGGTAAGATCTTAAATAACCCAGATATTTATGGGAGTATTTCCCATTTTGTAGGATGATCTTACTTGACTCTGGATCATACCTTTTTGTTTTTCAGCCAGTACCACCACTCTGAGGATGTCCATTGAATAGCAGATGTTCACTAATTTTAGCCTCAGTTTTTCATTAAGTAATATTTTATCAATAGCATTTGAAAGATATAAAATTGTTTCTTAAGAACAAATATACAAGTGATCTTACCAGAATATGTCATAAACTAAGGCCAACTAATGCTATTAAATATATGACTCTGTGACTTTTAGATGGTATAGAAAACTAGTTATAATTATACCACTTTTTTAATAAAATAAGGGAATAATTCAAGCAAAGGTATGTAGGACATGAAATTTGTAATGTAGCCCTCACTGCATTTCCTGAGTAACACATTAACAACAACTACAACCAACAAAACTGTAAGATATACATGAGAGTAGGGTATATTTTGACATATTATACATACATGGGGTGCAGCTCATTACAATTCTGATCCCATTCTTGTGGTGGAACATGATGTGGAGTGATACTAGTCTCATATATATATATATATATATATGAAAGTTATGTGTGATTTATTCTACTCTCTTTCCTATTCCCATCCTCCCTTCCTTCCCTTCATTCCAGTTTGTCTAATATAATGAACTTCTATACTTTCCCTTTACATCGCCTTTTTTATTAGTTAGTGTTCACATATCAGAATAACATTTGATCTTTTTTGGGGGGAGACTGGCTTATTTCACTTAGCATAATATTCCTTGGTTCTGTCCATTTACCAGCAAATGCCATAACTACATTATCCTTTATAGCTGAGTAATATTATATTGTGTATATATAACACATTTTTTACCCATTCATCTGTTTAAGGGTACATGCCGTTTTCTTCCCTAGCTTTTAAATATTTTGAATTGAGCTGCTACAAACATTGATGTGGCTGTGTCACTGTAGTCTGCTGATTTAAATTCTTGGTCCTGGTCTCTTTTCAGCAATATTCCTGGGCACCAAGAAGATTTCTGGAATATAATGTAGAGTGGAAGGTCCTCAGGAAGTGGTTGAGGAAGTTGCAGTTTTGTGGTCAACAGAAATTTCTATTTCTATTGAAATTTTAGAGAAAAATATAAAATACTCATTAGGCAGAGTGTCTCAAGGTTTTATATTGGTACAATCACCCAAGCTTAGGATCTTTTACTTTTATTTACAAATTCAAGAACTCAGTTCTGTCCATGTTCAAGAGGTAAAAAATACTTAGCATTTTAAACAGATTCAGTTATTTATTTCACAGGTGGCTGATGTATAAACAATACATCACAACCAGAGCACTCATATCATTTATCCAGTGTATTCCATTATTAATACATAAAAGGTGAAATGTCACATTGGTAGCCAGAAGTTGAGTTGTTACTCTCAGAATCAGACCAAAGGCAAGTAGAAGGTGATCTCCTCAAGGTTACAGTGAGGCCTAAGGAAACGTTCCTTCTTGTATAAGAGAGCACCTCCTCTCAAGCAGATCCAGTGAACATTTATTGAATCCCCAGGATTAGCCAGCACTAGGGATAGACACATGAGTAAGAGATAGCCCCACAAGTGGCTCTTCATGTAGTGAGGACTGGTGATTGACAGAAAATTGCTCCGTTTGGGGTAAGAAAATTCAGCTATTTGACAAATGGTTTCTTTCCACCCTGGACAGGGCCCAAACCTCATTTCTGTCTTTCCAGTGGAGCTCCATTCATTCTGTTGTCACACAATTTGGCTATTGTGAAAACACGCTAATTCTTCTTTTTAACCTTTGGATATTGTCTGGCTTAAGACTTATCAGCCCTAGTATAATGGTTATGGGTAGATTTCCTTATCCAATGTGATATAAAATTCCTCAATCTAGTGAACTGTAAGGGTATTCTGTACTAGTAGAAATAATTATTAATTAGAAATGTGGAGAATAAGTGAATCAATATTAGTTTCATAATCTTTCTTGTGTTCTTTCAGGTTTTAAAGGGAGAATATAAAAATATTACAACAGAAGTATCCTTGACACTGATATAAGCAGACTCTTTTTCTTCAAATCTGGTGCTATGATTTACCAGTGTGTCCCCCAAGTCTCATGTGTGAGACAACAGAAGAAGGTTTAAATGTGAGACGATTGGGTTATAAAAGCCTTAAGCCAGTAGTAAGCCAGTCTCCAGTGGTGACTGAAAGCAGTTAGGGTGTGGCTGCAGAAAGAGGGTTCCCAGGAGACACGACTTTGAGGCATATATTTTGTCTTTATTGTGTGGAGTGTGTGCTCTCTCTGTCACGCACACACACTCTCTTTCCCCTCCCCTCCCCATCATTGATCCCTAGTGTTGTGTCTTGAGCCACTTGGCTCCACCTCAGTCTCCTGGTGTGATGTTTGTCCTCCCCTCAAGCCCTGAGGATTGGAGCCAGTTGTCTATGGACGGAGACCTCTGTGAGGCCCAAATATAATTTTCCTCTTCTGGAACTGTTTTTGTCAGGCCTCTTAGTCACACCAGAGAAAAAGCTGACTAAAACATCTAGAAATCAACATTGGGAAAGGACCATAGAGAAATAAAAGTGTTCCTTTGGGTAGATAAACACATGCTCCGTACACTAAGGGTATTATACAGAAATAGCATTCTTCTAAACCCACACAAAATGCTACCTTTAAAATGTATTTGTTTTCTTCTTCCTATTTGGTGTTCCATCTATATCGAAGCACAAACTTGAAAGTTATTTATTTATTTATGGTACTAGGGACTGAACTCAGGAACACTTAAACACTGAATGGCTCAGTGGCTAAGTATACATATTTATTTATTAAAGACAGGATCTTTCTAAGTTATTTAGGGCCTCACTAAATTGCTGAGGCTGGGTTTGAACTTGTAATACTCCTATGAGGCTTCAAATTTTAAATCAGTTTCCTGACTTCAAGGAACATAAAGCAGATTTTTTTTTTTTTACATTTTTTATGAAAGACTTTTATGTAGAGTTTTATAGTATTGTTTTAGTAGAATTTTACTTCTTTGCTATTCAGAATTGACCTCCCTGTTCATCTTTATTCATGGTACACAGTATTACATATAGTTCTGGAAGTAACAGTGATGTGGATCGCTTAATCCAATACTACAAAAAATCAAATATCAAGAGCTGACACAATTTTGCCTTAGAGAGAACCAGACTGGAGTTTGTCCTGTTGTGTTCAAGAACATTAGAATGTTCATCAGTGTTCATGGTTTTGATACTACTGAGGGCTATCACAGTGGCCTGGATAGGTGCTGAAAGCTAAAGTTTCAATTTTGTTGGTTTTTTTAAACAAAGAAATATTTTAAATAAAGCCTATTTCAACAGTGAAATTGTCTCATAGCAAAAGAATAAAATCTTATTAAATATTAGTGTCATTATAGTGAAATGAAAGTGTTATTAGTTAATACTGTTTTGATAAATATTAGAGGTTAACCCTAATGTAACAAAAATTAAAATAAAAGCTTCCATCTAAAGTGTGATATTCAGAGTGCAGTGTGTCAGTCCTGACCTAGCAATGGCCAGGTCTCAGCCACAGAAAGTCTCTGGTCATCTCTGAATGTAAATATGTGCTGTGAGGCTGTGCAGTCAGGAACTGAGTGACTCAACATGAGAAGTAGATGCAAAGGGAATCTTGCCCACCCACAAGCCTATACCCAGGTTCAGCCTCGGACTGGATGAGCGGACCTTGGCTAGCAGAGTTACTGCTAATGAGTCTTTCTCCAAATGTAACCAGTCAGTAAGCACCCAAAGCACCTTGCACTTCAGTAGAATACTTCATAATCAGTTGAAGATCCAGCATCCTGGCCTGCAGGAGCCATCCTGTCCTGCTACCCAGAACCAGATGGGTGTGCATGGTGCTGTGTTCTTCAGAGCCTGCCTTCATAGCCTGCCATGTGTTCAAGGGGACAGAGAAATGTACAAACCCAAGTAGAATAGTGTTGGGATGGACTTACGTTAAATAAGTGTATCTTTCTGAATTTTTAAGCAAAATACTCAACTTTCAGCTTATTTTCTAATTTTTATTCCATGGTAATATCAAAAATTGGAAAGTGTTTAACATTAAAACTCCTAATTGCTAATGAGCACTGAGGAAATGGGAGCTATCAGCTAAAATAAAAATAAAGACAAAACATTTTTCTTGAGCACACATACGTGACAGGGTATTAAAAAGCCAGCACCATCTGCTAACTCCAAGGGAGTTGGCTTGTACACAACACTGCGGCCTTTCTTCATTCAGGGTAGTGTGTGTCCAGCCAAACTCCATGGTGTTGTCTGATGCTAGTCTCCTATCCTGGTAACTGCTGGCCTTTCCCAAAGGCTGTGAGGGAAATGATCTCCCTGTTCAGCCTCCTCTCTAAGGATGGTCCTGTGGATCCTGAGCAGGGCTGGCCATCCTTTCCCAAACACAGATGATTTGCAAGTAACAAGTCAGGTGAAACTGAAAGCAATGGAGTCTGATGAGACTATTGCTGAACAGTCCCAGGGCTGAATTTATATGAGGTATGTGGTCTACTCTTGCCAAAGGGCCAGGACAAATCCCTTCTCACATAGAGGAAGGAATGGTGGCCACGTGTATCACTTCTCCCATGTGCAGAGATAAGGCATTGGTGCTGAGAATGAAACCTTTGCAGCTTCGACTGGACATGCTTTCTTTAAGAATGAAGGAATGTTCTTCCATTTTTTAGCCATTCTTTTTTCATTTCTACAAAATTGCATGTAACTTTACAAGTATTTTTAAAAGAGAGTTTTGTAAATATTTAATATACTGCTAATTTGATTTTCAATTATAAAGGTCGAGTATTCTGTCTTTGGGGTCTTTATGTTTTATTATACTTTGATAAAAATGAAAAAAATTGTACCTTTTCAGAATGTTTTAATGTGGATTTAATTTACTGAAAATAAAAGTTTTTTTAAATGTCAAAAAATTGCAGTTTAAAAAATTCAAAAAATATTTTCCATGGCAACTGCCATATATGATTTGGTTACTAATTGTTGGAATTCTTGTCTAACTATTCTCTCCCTCAAACCTTGCCCTTATCCTTCTGGCCACATTGTACTCCATTTTGTTCCTTAAACATTGCATGCATTTTTTTTTTTCCTCTCGGGAAGCTGCAAACACAGTGCAGTTTCTAGGTATCTCAGTTCCAGAGCCCACCAAGGAAGTGACCCCAGATTGCGCTTGCCAGAGCCCACTGAGGAGGAGACCACAGCCTGCACCCACCAGATCCCATGGCGGAGGCACCCCAGGCCTGCCTCCACCCGATTAGGTGCCCCAACCCTGCACCCTCCTGAGGCCACCAAGGAGGTGGCCCAGGCCTGCACCCTCCTGAGCCCACAAGGAGGCGCCCCAGGCCTACACCCTCCTGAAGCCACCAAGGAGGCTCCCCAGGCCTGCACCCACCTGAGCCCACAAGGAGGCACCCCAGGCCTGCTTCCACTCTAGCCCATGGAGGGGGAACCCCCAGGCCTGTGCCCTCCTGAAGCCACCCAGGAGGCGCCCCAGGTCTGCTCTCTGCTGAAGCCACTGAGGAGACGCCTCAGGCCTGTGTCCTGCTGAAGCCACCAAGGAGGCACCCCAGGCCTGTGCCCTCTGAAGCCACTGATGAGGTGCCCCAGGTCTGTGCCCTGTTAAGCCACCGAGGAGGTGCCCCAGGCCTGTGTCCTGCTGAAGCTGCCAAGGAGGCGCCCCAGGCCTGTGCCCTCCTGAATCCACGGAGGAAGTACCCCAGGCCTGCGCCCACCTAAAAGATGACCCCAGCCTGTGCCCGCCCAAGCCCACAGAGGAGGTGCACCAGGCTCGCCCCCGCCCTAGCCCCTTGAGAAGGCACTCAAGGCCTGTACCCACCAAGG
This sequence comes from Marmota marmota marmota, assembly GCF_001458135.2. Lineage (NCBI taxonomy): Eukaryota > Metazoa > Chordata > Mammalia > Rodentia > Sciuridae > Marmota > Marmota marmota. The sequence continues at coordinate 453,784 of NW_026000060.1, read as the reverse complement.
AGGCACCCCAGGCCTGTGCCCACCCCAGCCTGCCTGGCCTGGGCCCAGGGAAAGGCTCAGGAGCCTGTGGCAGTGCCCTTCTCCACGCCCACGAACCTTGCTCTGGTGCTGGGAACAGGTGCAGCTGGAGCACCCAGCATCCCTGGAAACAGGGACTGAACTTTGCAGCCCACTGCCTCTCGCTGGGCTTTTGACTGATGTCTCAGGTGCCACATGGGGACCATGGAGATGAGGGCTGGACGGTTTCCCCCGCGGCCCCTCCAGACCACCAGTTCAGGGGGCTGAAAAGGTGTTCAGGACAAACGCTCGGCCGCTGCCCTCACCACTCACAGCCACCCACACCCGATGCTGAAAAGAGGGAGCGTCAAGCCACTTGCCTGCCTTGGCGTGGGCCTCCGCAGCTCGCCACCCACTGCCGAATGGCTGGGAGGGGGACTCTGCGCCCGCACCGCCCCCCCTGCTTACCTGTTTTCAAACTCACCGTGCTGCCCTCCTGCACTTGTGAGCCAGTTACTGCGGCTTCCCAGCCATTGCGCGCTCTGTGGAGGACCCTGCCTCGGGTGCTATTTTGGCCCGCCCTCCAGTGGCGGGCTGCTGGGCCCAACGTTTTCCATCTCTGGTTCCAAAAAACCTAGTATAGAAATGAGATAATATGCAAGCCGCTCGGTTTGAAGGGGAGAGGAAAAGGCAGCCTGTCAATCGGCTGATCTCAAACACTCGGGCATCTGCAAAGTCCGATGTCAAGTCTCCAAGAAATAAAATGTGTGTGTGTTTTAAAACGCAGTCTTGATTATTATTTAGGTATGGCAGGGCCAACAGCTCAGAGGAAGCTGCCACTGAAGAGGTAGCTTGTTATGTGCTGTTTCCAGTTAAAGGGAGCACCATGACAGGAGTGCCACACAGGGGCTGGGAGCACTGGCATCAGTCAAAAGCACAGAAGGAAAAAAAAAAAAAAAAAAACAGAAGGGAGAGGAAAATGTGGGCAAGAGCCCTTGGTGTGGTTCTGTGATTAGGAAGAAGTGGAGAGGGGTAGTGAGGTTTAGGATTGGCTGGCTTAACTAATTCAGTGGGACTTGGGGCAAAGGGCTGTTCCTGATCATCCGCTGTCTGCTCCTGGGGGCATTAGCTCAGGTGGATGATGTCCCAGGGAGTGAGGTCTCCGAAAGCAGGCTGTTGGGCATGAGCTGGCTCATCTTTCAGAAGCCTACGCAGGCCCACATTGCCGTCTCTAGGAATCAGCGAAGTTTGGAAGTGGAAGAATGTCCCTAGGGTTTCAGGAAGACCCCCATGTCAAAGCATCAACTGCAGGTGCTGCCAATTTAGCCCTTTTCATCCATTTTATGTAGTCAAGAGACATAGTTTCACTTTTATGGAGGGAGGAATATTTATTTATGTGAAATTGTTTTTAAACTATACCTCCCTATCCACCTAAAAAACAGAAACAAACACCCGTGTCGGTTCTCTTCATCCCTGCTCTCTGATGGGAGGGTGCTTCTCTCAGATATATTCTGAGGGTTTATCTGATGCAGAATCAGAAGGCAAGAAAGACCAGTGGTTCTTAAGTCTGCAGGGCACTTGAAGGAACTGCTGAATGAGTCTGGGAAAGTTATAAAGAAAAAGGGGTAGTTTTCAGTAAAAATTATGTTTTTGAATATGTTGTAGTGATGATGTTCAATTATGAAAATCTCTAATTGTTGTGAAATTATGGGGGGAACCTGGAATATTTTCTTTCAAATATGATATTACTCTGAAACTCAGTCATGCCTACCATAGATTCAGTTTGTTACATGATTACTAAATGTCTTTGGATAAATATTTTATTTCCTATAGATATTTTTTTCCTAGAACATAGAGCCTTTAATTTTATACGCATGTAAGTGAACTTTAAAATTTTTAAACAAAAGTAATTCACTCATAAAACTACAATTCTAACAAAATTATAATTCTGCAGATTTTTTTTGTAATACCACTTTTTTAAAAAAATTCCATTAACAAAATAGTGTGTTTTCCACTTACATGTTAACTTTACATTCATTTAAAAAATACATAGTATTTCATTAAATAGATTTATTATCACTAAACAATAATAATTTAATTATTTCATACTTAAAGTTTGCTCTCAATATTTAGACAATAAAATGCTGGGTATCTGTGGTATATATAGTCCCTTAATTTTCGGTCTTTAAGGTTGTTTTACTTGCAAGGCTCAGATAGAATGGAGAATGAGTATGGGTAGCAGGATCTGGGGGTTATATATCTCTCACTGCAAGCTAATCATGTGTGAAAATGAATTTAGAGAATCGCATGTCTCCATGAACTACACTGTGTACTGATTAGAGAAAAAAGTGACCTTGACATTGATGAGATTGACTTACCAATAAATTTTGATGAGCACTCAAGATGGTTGAATGCAGTGATACTTCCTGTGTGGTGGCTGCTCTCATAACTGCATTAATCAAGGTTTAAACAGTAACTTCTATAGTTCATTTGAATGATTAGGTGTGTGTGATGTGAGAGTGAAAATTTCACAGCAGATATGGAATTAAGTAGGCAGCTGTTCAGGAATCAAGTAACAACAAAATATGTACAGAGGGGTACTTTATAATGTAAAGGACTTTTAAAAACCTGTTTCATTATACTTGATAGTAAATCTCTTCATTTCTAGTGCCACCCCATGTTAAAAAATAACAATAAATTCTTCGGAGAGCTTTAAAAATGACAAATTTATGGTCATCTTTTATATATTCTCTTCTTCCCACCCTGTATCTCTCAGCCCATTTATCAATTACTTAAAAAAATCACATATCAACTAAATTATATATATATATATATGTAATTTATATATAATTATATAATTTATATGTAATTATATATGTGTGTGTATATATATGTGTATATATATAATAAATTACACACACATGTTCATCTTCATCATTATCACCATCTCAATTCTATTATCTGTAGTATTTGTATGAATATTATGTTCCCGTAAAGATTAATGGATTGAAATTTGGCCCCTGGTATGGCAATATTAAGAATCTTTGAGAAGTGGGACCATGGAAGGTCACTAAATCATAGGGACTGAGTCCTCATGAATGGATTAATGCTGTCTCCAGGAGTGGGCCAAATCTCATAGAAGTGAATTAGTTCCCATGAGAGCTGATAGTTATATAGAGAGAAAGCCTAAGTCCTACCATCTTCCACTGGCTATCTTGCCATGAGATTTATGTGTTCCACACCATTGTGATGCCATCCACAATGAGGTTATTACCAGAATAGAATAGATGCTGACAATATGATCCTCCACCTCCAGAGCTGAGATATATAATCCTCTTTTTCTATAAAGTATCTAGTATCAGGTATGTTGTTATAGCAACACAAAAATAGACTAAGTCAGTTACTCATCTTCATTTGTACTATTCACAAGTTTCTTGAAAGAAGTTTGCATTCTGATAATTGTGTAGTTGGGAACTTACTACTTCACTTTACAGTTAATTTGTTAGCTCTCTCTAATTGAGATTTTGACCCCCACATACCATCTGAGACTGTTTTGTTATAATCCACAATGACTTACTTTTTTTCGTAAGTCCAATGAAAAATATTATTTTTATTTTACTTCTATTACATCTAAAATCATTTAAGTTACTTCCTCTCTAAGCCATTGTGACAGTGTCTTTTCCTTATTCTTCATCTGTTCATTTTATTTTACTTCATAGTTACTTCATTTTTACTTTTTACTATACCCATATGCTCAGGGTTCTTAAATCTTTTTGGTTTTCTAGTATATCAACATACTGGTAATTCTTAAATATCCATTTGATGACCAAACCTCCCTTTCTTCCAAGGTTATACCCATGTAGTCAATGCCTATTAAATTTCTTCAGCTGAATTTTTTTCTCATTTAAAAATAATTAACTGATACATAGCTCAGCTGAATTCCATAAATGTCATTAAAATGGAATGCATATATTTCTCATCCTAAAGTTCTACCTGAAATTTGTAACTCTGAACAGAATTGAGGAATACTTCCAGTCCCTTAGTAAACCTGCAAGAAATGGAATAATCCTTCACTCTTTCCTCCCTAGTTTTCCTCTCCATACTCCATTTATCTTCTGGGTAGCTTTCAAATTCACTCCATAGTTGGAATTCTAATTCTTTCTTATGTGGATTGTTAAAATAGCCTTTGATCTGTCTCTACTCTCTATTCCATTGGGCTGTTCTTAGTACTGTATCAGGACTAAGGTGCATGTATTTAAATCCCAGCATACTTTCTAACGGATTATAGTTCACAATTAATGTACCATAGCTTTCTGAATAACACTGAATTTATTACTACAGAATAACTGACTTTTGTGACTCCATTATTTTTTTTCTCTTTGCATGCATATCTATACCACTGTATCAAAATACTACTTAAACCCCAAACTCATGCTCCTGGGAATCTTCATTCTGCCCTTCTCTGGAAATCACTTCCCTTTCTTTCATCATGTATACATTTATTCTGAACTTTGGGATTATGGTTAGTTATTTCTTTCTCAAGAAGTCTTTCTCTGACTCTGCTACCTTCGTGTATGTATTTGTTCTCCATCCCTGTGACCCAAATTACTACAAATTTGATGACTTTATAAAGAAAAAACTCTTTAAAAAATCGTTCTCACAAGTCTGAAGTTAGCACCCAAGAACCCCTTGGAACTTTTCTCACTGCTGTAAAATTCACTTCTTTGGGGTTGCAGATTTGTGGTCCCCATGCTCTTGCTGGCTGTCAACTGGAGACCTGTTTCATGGATTGAAGTCCTCCTTCTTTCCTTCTTGCTTGGCTTCTTCAAACCTCAAAGTGCCCTCAGTGATCAGTTCCTATGCTTCAAGTGTCTCTTATTTATGTCCCAGCCAGAGAAGGGACTCTGCTTTGAAGGGCTTATGTGACTGGTTAGGCCTTCTAGATCACTTTCCTACTTAAGAGTGATCTGTGCCATAAAACATAAGATAAGCATCAGAGTGATATCTTGATATATTGACAGACTCTGGAGAAGGGCAGGACAATTCTGAGGGCCTCTTTAGACAGTCTGTGCACAACAACCTAATAGGATTTTTCTACTTATATGTACTTGAAAGCTTCTTATTGGGGAAATAATATGCCACAAACCCAATTTTATGAGGAAAACTGAACCTTAGAAAAGTAATGTAAATCAATGTTGAGGTATGTTAGATAGGGTAATGTTGACAGAGATTATAAGAAAGTTGTTAAAACACTGAAAATGTGGTTATTTATATTTCTTGGTATCCATATATCATCATCATAAATAAGGCACTTAAATTAACATAATTGCTTTATATAATAAATTAATAATAATATCCTGATTGATATCTGGGGGAAACCCTTACCATATACAAACCATTTTACCACATCATATAATCTATTTTGAAATTGAAACAGAAAAAGAAAAAAGGGGAGGATGTAAATATGCTAAAGTGAGGAAATATGCTAAGTTGAGGAATCTTATAAATATATTTAAAAATATAGATGAAACATACTGAGATTAAAGTTTATTTTTAGATAAAGGATATTTGTAAATGATTAATCAAACAGATAATTACAGTTTCAAGTATTCTAAAAATAATTCTGTTTTATGTTGTTGATACTGCCGGTTCCCAGTGACAATTCTGCTCCCTCACATGTTGAAGTATAACATTAGAAAATTTACACTAAGGCAAGCATATAAAGCAGGTTTTATTTAAAAAGGGATAGCATAGACTTCTCTGAGGAGGGAGAAGGGGGCCATAGATGGTATTTCTAGAAGTGAGGCCATTCTTCCTTTTTTAATAGGATTTAGGCTTCCTTTGTTCTCCTTCTCTCTTCCCCTTATCTCTCTCCTTCCTGCTTATGTGACTAGGCCCAGGAGCTGCTCAGTGGGATGGCCAAATGTGAGCAGTAGATGGGATGGAGGGGCCAAGTTGGAGCCATCAGGGCTGGGAGGTAATTAACAACTCCCTCTAGGAAGGGGCAATCTCTGGGACAGGTTATCTTAGCAATGGGTTGGAACAGGTGCAGGTTATTCTTGTTATGGGTGGAGAAAGGGCTCTGAAGGTATTAACATTTCAATCCTGCCATTCTCTTGATCTAACCCTTGCCTATCTTCCTCTCTAATTCTCCCTTCATTGTTTACTTTAATAATTTATTTTCAGAACAAAATACTACCATTATATAATTCTGGTGTTATGTATTATACACATATATAATCTTTGAAAGTTTTTTACAAAGTTTTAAAATATTGGTGTATAGAAATACATTCTTAAAAAAGTCACTTTGATAAAGACAGGTCATGTATTTAAACACATCAGCTGCATGCTATAAATTCTCCCCAACACTAAAATATTTCTCAGGGAAAGGATTTCCTTATTAATGCATGCAAGTATATTCAAAATACTATTTTTACTCTCAAGTGGCATGATTAATCAGAAGAAAACTAAGCACAATGGCTAAACATGACATTTATTGTCACCACTGATTTCTTTTGAATTCATGCTAAGAGGAAGTATTTCATTTCTCTGTAGTTAAAAAAAAAGTATAAAGATTAACCGTATGTTCACTCTCATTTTTCAAGGCATTTTTCTTTTACTGATCAACAATTTTGATTTTTGTTCTAAAATCTCACTTTTCAACTTATATCATTGTGATGAATCATTGAACAGCATAATTCCTATCTGGAAAGGTAATATCAACAGGATCTGTACAGGAGAGTAGTCCACAATGTCACATCAACTACTTTCTTACCCAATGGCACTCTCTATCCTATCTCCTTCATTACATTCCATATAACATGTTTTATTAATGAACATCACTTCGCAAGCTGAAAGGAAAATTCTCCTTTTTATTTTCTCTTAAATACACTTGATAGATTTAAATACAATTATTTAAAAACATATTTCATTATTGATGTTATAAAATCTGAAGATGAGAGATCCACAAGGCAGACAGTTCTTTATAATTAGACTTACTCTTAGAAAGCAGGATTGGCCTACTATTACATCTGTACTGATGGAAGAATGTTGATTATAAATTCTTTATTTCATGTGGGTTTTTTCTCTCTTATTTTTTCCTCTCCCTGCCCCCACTAGCCACCCTCTTCTTGGATTATTGCTTTTTCACTTAGATTGGATTAGGACCATTTATACAAATCACCTGTAAACTCACATAAAGCTGTGAAACATCCAAAGCAAGATTCTTTTGCTTGCTTGTGAGAACATAAGACTTTGTTCAAGCTTTCCCTTGATTTATATCATAAGGCATATGTTTTTAGTCCTTTTCAGCATTTCCAAGTCTTCTATTTCCTGCAGAAAACACATTGTTGGATTTTATTTTCCTTTTTGGAATTTATGGATCCTTGTCTTTTATTTGGTTACTTTAATCCATCTTCATTTGTTTTAATTTCTAACTAGATTTTTGTTCTGCCATATTATTTAATGTTCTTTTTATTTCCTGTACTTCCTGTGCTCTTTTAATTCTATAATATTTTCTTCTGGTGTTTAAAAGTTTTATACAATAATTTTATTTCTGTTTCTCTTTAGAGACACAAACAATACTTCTGTTTCCCTAATATATCAGTGGCTGGATCTTCCCTCTTAGAAAAGAAAAGCATTAATAAACCTCATGTCTTTACCATCTCTATGATGCCTGGAATATTACTTACTTCTGGTGACATGGGTAATCTTTCTCTTTTCTTACATATATATATTCAGGAATCATAGTTTATTATATTTATTTAAAATTATTCCACTACCTTTATTGGTTCTTTGGGTTTGGAGAAGAACCAAAGGCCAGAACATAGTGTTTATGTCTGTAGGAAAGCTGAAGGATCTTGTGTGGGGGACAGGGCATGGGACATGGACTTTCTGCAGTGCATCATAAGACAGAGTTATCACTTGATTTTGAAATAGCCCAGCAGAAAATAACTATGGTCAAGATGGCACCCCAAGTTCTTTTTTATGTTGGAATGTAGATAGAAGACAGTTTTGCCAGATTGCAATCCACAAACACTGGGAGTTAGATTAGAGAAGTAAAGGACTGAATGCCCAAAGCAGGTCAGCCTCCACCTACTTTAACTTTACCCAGAAGAACTCTTGCCCAACAAGATCCCACAGCAATGATGTGAGGGCAAAAGGATAGGCAATACTAGTACAAAGGCAAAGAGGTGGGAAATGGAATGGGGAGAGCTAAAGAAGAATTGGAACTGATCTTCCTGTGTTGCCTCTAGCTCCTCTCTGCCCTAAGCTGGCCACTCACTGCCTCAACAGAGCAGTTTAAAATATACTTGTTAGTGTTGTTGTTTTAGATCTTGTAGTCCATTTTTCTAATCCTGTGGATTCTCAGCATCATTTTTTGAGGCAGTAACCTATACAAGTTGGACATCTTGTTGAACACCTGCTATCTTGGGGGAATATATACAGATGTGAGAGCATGTTGAACTCATATCTATATTCTATATGTATTAATTATATAAGGGATTTCTATATGTATATATATAAAGGTTGATACCTTTATTATACTTCATGTTCTTCATTTAAATCATTTGTTTTTTTTTTTTCATTTTCTGGTATTCTGTGATGGTACATATATTTTTTTATAGCTAGATAATATTGTACAGTTCAAAATCTGCTTATTTTACAATGAAAAAAGTTTCCATGTACAATGAAAATATATGTTCTAAACGATGACCTTATAAAATTCCTTTGAAAGTACACTTCATATAGTGTGAAAATACCAACCAAAATTTTTTTAAATGCAATTTTTAAATAAGTCACAAATTTCAAACATGCAGTCAATAGGCAGCATTTGAAAAGAGTTTTGAAGTCTCATCAAAATTTTTGTTCTTTCATGTACAAAATTAAATATTACTTAATTTATAGCCTAAGTAACTTCCGAACATCATTTTAGTTTACCAAAGCATCTTTTATTTTTATGTTACTTGAGCTTGAACCCAGAGCCTGTGCATGCTAGGCACATGCTCTACCACTGAGTCACCCAAACCCCCATATTGATTTGGCTAAAACAAATACAGCAATTAACGGAGAAGTTTGTTTGATGAATGTACATACACAAAAACATTAATATGAGCACATTACCTTGTGTTGGTACTGACAAAAAAGCAAATACTGGAGAAAAATTCATACTTACTCAAATTCCAGTTTAGATTTTGTTAATTCTCTTCATCCCCCAATTTGTCTCAAGAAACACTGACTGTACTACTTACCGGCTCATCACTTCTTGTCCCCTTTTACTATCCCTGCTTCCCTTTTCCTTCTTGTTCCTCACCCTGCTTCTTACTTTTTATTTTTCTTTCTTTTATTTTCTGCCACCACTGTTTCCTCCCTCTTCATATTTTCTCTCCTTTTTCCTTGGTCATCAAGTAGCAGTGGTACTAGGTGCCAAGTTGCAGGTACTAATAATGGTGGTATTCATCATTCAGTAAATGCTTTCCATGTGCTGGACATTGAGCTCAGCATTTAACCAGGTGAGTAATTTTAGTTGGTAGTGCTTGGGATTCAATGGGAAGTTCAGTTCAATTTGCATGCAGTTTGATTAAAATCATGCTAGGATATCTTTGAAATTTGATTGAATTAAAAGACTAATAAATTTATATTAAAGAAGATAAACTTTAAAATAACTCTAGAGTTGTGTTTATATACTCCTAGTAAAGTGTATAGCCCCACTATATATACTTTTTCCCTGGGTTAATTTAAAAATGGAGAAAAATATAATTCTTCAGAAACAAGAATTGTCAATATTTGAAAATAAAATAACAAATTAAATTTAATTGCCCATAAGTTTACTTTATAAAAACATTACTTTTTTAAAAAAAAGTACTCTTTGCTTTAAAACACCAATATAAAACATATGGTACTTCATAATAAACTTAGTGGAGATGTTATTGTATGCTATAATAATATTTAGGGTTGCTAAAAAGTTTCTTTCAGAGAAATGTGTTAAAATAGAAAGAAAATATAGAACAGCTTCTTGATAGGCAGGTGCTTCCTTCACTGATGTATTTTGTGATTGACTTTCGAGGGTAAAATTCATTATCATGAAATTCTGTATTGAAATTATTTTACGATAAATTGGTTGCATTAGACAAATGAAAACCTAGGTGTTTTTCTCTAAGAAGTTCACCATGTTTGCTTTTCTCAGCCCATTTAGAAAGAATGAAAATATGGAAAGCCAATTTACATTGTAACTGCAGGCATCAAACCAATTTGACTTTGTAGATGCAAAAAGTGAAATGTATAAAATCATTTACATTTTAAATCACAAGAATAATGATCCTAAACAAGATGAAGAAGATTGTAGAGTAGATTTTTGTTTAGACTTGGTTGAAGTATAATAAAACACAAACTTACCTGTGAGAGCTTATCAGATTAATTAGGCAGAAAGTAATATTTTGGGGATGGGGTGGTTTATAGTGTCCTGGAAATTGGTACACAATAAACATAGCCAGTCTACAGATCATGAAGAACCAAATGAATGATGGTAATGCATTTTAAATTACCTTGAATTTGTAAAGAACCAGTCAAGCACAATCTCATTCTAGTTTGGAAAGATTAGTTTTACTGCAATATGGAGCAATTATTAAGTGAAACAAAATAAGAGGAGGGACTACTTTTAAAATGTTATTGCACCGATTTTGAAAAACATTTATTAGGTCCTGGAGTAAAGCACTAGCAACTAAAATAGAAGAGAGAGATTTGGAAATCATTTAGTAATAGAATTTCTTGAACTTGAGATAGATGATTGTGGGAGGTTAAGTGTCAAGGATGACACATAGAGGGGCTTTATAGAAAATTATTTTGATAACTATGTCATTGGGACAGAGACTCTAAAAGAAGAAAAAACTACTAGAAGATGACAAGTTTTGTTTAGAATATACTGAGATTGTGATGCATGATGGATATCTAAGTAGTAGGCATGGCTGCTCAGCAATTTGACGTATAACATAAACATTATTAAAAGAAGTGACATGGGTTTTAGTAATGAAATAAATGTAAAGAGTAGGCACGATATTGTCACTAATGATTTTTCCTTGGTGAGTATTAGCTTTCTATTTTATTATAGTTGGCCCTCAAATGAAGTATGTTAATTGTAATGGAGAATGTTAAAATGGAGCTCAAATGAAGAATGTTGATTACAATTTTTAATGGGGCGTCAATGGCGTCTAAAGGTAGTGAATCAAAAACAGATGAAATTATCTTTTAAATTATTACAATTTCAACAGAAATTAGCTTCTGCTTTTAAGCCTCTGACATCACTAGGATTTATATAATATTTTCAAAATGAATATTACAGTTGTGAAGGGACATACCAAAGGGAAAGTTACAGTAAATACATCTACCAAAAGTCACTCCCTTGTCATCTCCAATAGTCACTTGTCCTTGGTATGTAAATACAATATAAACTTGAAATAACATATTTACTAATATAGGCAATATTTTTCAACAGAAATCAAATGCTGGGAGCAAGGTGATAAACTGAAACGTGTTTATTTCTAGAAGCATTTTTGCTTAATCTGTTTTTTAATATGATTCAGTAATAAGTAGATTGAGTATGAAAGGTATTTTCAAACAATATTTGATTCATTCTACTCCCTCAATTTGTCCTAAGGAAGATTTCAAAATAAGAAATGGAGATATGTATGAAAATGTTCAATGTGATTCAAAAGTTAGTCTGATATCCTCAATATTTAAATAATGTAATATCAGAAAACTTCATTGCAAATTCACATGCAAGGGAATGGAAAATGAAATTTAAAAGAATGTCTGCTAAACCTCGAATCCTAAGAGTTTTTTATTCAGAAATTATTTATTAATTGAATTGCATTTTCGTCTTGAGACCAATTGCACTACATGCTTTATTACTTAAATAATACCTACATACCAAAATTATCACATTTTATCCATTTTATAGGTAATCAATTTATAGAAAGAGAATACAAAACTTACTGTAATTGTATAGCAATGTAGCCCCATCATATAAAGTAAATGTTTATAAATAAAAATTGGCACTTGTGTATAAAGCTTTCATGATCAAGGATCACTAGATACCACCTAAGTAAGACATGTCAAGAACCAGATATTAATTAGATAACCTAAAACATTGGTGTCGATTAAAAGATTTTAAAACAATATTATTAAAAATTGTGTAGCCAGGGAAAATTGAAGGTGCAGGAGAAAGAAAAATGGAGCACAAATGATCTATATAAATTACCATTTTTAATGGGGCATCAATGATTTCTAATGGTAATGAATCAAAAGACAGATGAAATTATCTTTTAAATTTTAGTATTCAAAACAAATAAAGTTAAATAAGTTAAGAATGTGTAAATCTGTGAGACTAGGGAACAAGAGAAAATAAATTTTCATTTTTAATTTATGTATTTTATATGCTTACATGGAGATATTTAAAAAACATTGCATCTATAATAAACACGTTTCTTCTATAACATATTATTCAGTTTTTAAATAGTTGCTATAATTATTATTTGAAATTGAAATGTGTTTTAAAATAATAGGATGAAAAGCTAGCACAAAATCATGTGTGGGTACTCCAGTTGGACACAAATAGGAAGGACAATAGTCAACATGTAAGTTTACTAGAAATATGGATATACATGGATTCTGATCACATAACATGTATATTTAAACTTTTGTTGTTTGATTTCTTAATTCCTAAGACTTAACTACAAAAATAAACAAGATTTTTTTCTTACTAAAACAGGAAACAAAACTGGTTTGAAAACTGCTGTTCATGATCTTACCACTATTTATTGTGTTTTGGTAAATTCATGATTTCTGTGCAATCAGTTTTCTCTTTCCTGGGTATCTTTTGATTGTATATGTCAGAAAGAGTGTGTGCTCCCTTAACAATAATGGGAACTTATTAAATGACTACTGAAGTGGTTTAGGAAACCAAGAATGAGACTGAGGCTGGACCGCAGTGGCAACTGTTATTAACTCAAATTATGTTAATTTTCTTTCTCAGCACTCTCCTCTCTGTTGTTCTTTGATTTTTGTATTTTTAGAAACCAAAATCATCTGGTTCTCTGGTTTTCATGAGCATAAATTTAACTATGGTTTATTCTCACACTTTATTACTTTATAGCCAAGTGACACAAAAGGGATTTCACTTGTTTTTCTTACTCATTTTACCAAAATTGCCATAAAACATTACATTCCAATTTGGGAAAAGGGTATATTCCATAAAAATCAATGAAACTTGACAGTTGATTGTACCCTCCTGCCTGGCAGCTCTGGCAGTAGCCATGTGGCTTAGGAAGCAGAACAAGTTTACAGGAAATATTGTGCAAACAAAGCAATGGGGAGTGCTGAGCAGAAATCTAGTGAGTCCATGTTCATCTGGAAGATGAATGCACTCAAGTAAAGATATTTTGTGTTCTTACCCCAGCTAGTAGCACTATTTATACCTTTCTGCAATGTGTCCCGTCAACTTAGACTACCAAATACCTGTTAAAATGTCTCACAGTTTTCTCACTTTTCAATATAGTTACAATCTTCCATTCACCTTCATTCTCAGTTTGTCCTGTTTTTGATTTCCTATGTACTCCTGTCTCCAATTGAACCTGCCACTCTGAAGGCATTTCCCATACCAGAAAAGCCACCACCAGTCAGCCTTCCATTGCTCAGAATAGGAACTTCGGAGTCAATCTTGGCATGTTCCTTTTCTTTAACCTACTCATGTCATTAATGACTAGTTTTTAATTTTTTCATGACAATAAAATATGAAGGACTCTATTCCTCTTGCCAACAGATTTCTTCTAGGCAGTATTATCGAAATTCTCTTCTTTCCAACTTCGATTTTCTTTTACATACAGCAACCAGAATGAAGCATATAAAACACTTCTCTGATTTCCCACTGATCTACACATGAAATTCAGTACTTAGCAGAACTTGTCATAATTCTGAAACTCCCCATCTAAATTCTATTCAATCCATACATTCATCAATTTGTCAAGGGAGGAAAAAACTCTTTCCCCATTTTCCAACTCCCTAGCATTTTCCAATCCCTCTGTCTAATACAGTTCTCAATTATTTTTTTGCTCACATTCCTTTGTATAATTTATAAAAAATTTTAGCTGTAGACCAATGTATGCATCCTTATTGCAAGTCTTTTATCCTGTGAACTGTAAGCAATAAAACAGCAAGGATAGGACCACTTAATTATCACACCCTCGACAGCAATTACATATGAGTATGCATCACTGTCTTTGTACAGAGCCTGAACCTCTTCTCCACTAGCTGCACAGTAGATAGGAGTCCTTCTCAGTAGTTGGATTCAAAACAGACTCACGATGAAAAATTGGCCAAAAGTGTCCTAGAAATAATAAGTTTAAAATACAAATGGTCCCACACTTATGGGCATTCTCCTTATGATTTATTGACTTCACAAGGGTACAAAAGCAATTGGTGTTCAGTAGAAACCACACTTTAAAATTTGAATTTTGATAATTTCCTGGATTAATGGTATGCAATATGATAGTATTACAGTGTTGGGCAATAGAAGTGAATTGCAGCTCACAGATGGCTGCACAGTCACAAGGGTAAACAACCCATAGTGTAATGTATGTATTGATAGAATGTGATGTTGAGTGGATGAGGGGAATTAAATGCATTTTTTTTCAAACAAACTTTTCAACTTAGTTAGGTTTCTTGGGATGTAACATCATCATAAGTTGAGAAGCATCCATGTACAAAATAATACAACAGATATTAAGCAAAATTAAACGTTTATTATATATCTGCACAGTTATAAATAATGAACTCAGTTTAGTTTCCATAGTGAAATATAGTATGATTACTGGTGAATGAATAAAAAATATATATGCTTATTAAATATTTGTTGCAGTCAATTAAGTTCAGCTTTAAATGTCTTTGCATACCACTTCTATTATGAATAAACAGATATCAAAAGCAACTAAATAATTCCACTAATCACAAACAGTCTCTTAATATCTGCCATACTAGATATAGATTTATATAGACTTTGCTCTATACATATGGAGGTGGCATTTTATTTTAATGTATATTTTTACTTTTGCTTATGAGTGTGTTGAAGAAAAAATGGTGGATAATGCATTTCATCACAGTTAGAACTTCTTGAGTTTACCAGTAAAATTTTATCTGTGTGCATGAATTTTCTAGTGAAATTTGATTCGTGGAATCATGGTTTGCTAGCTGACTATCAACCTGTCAGGCTGTGCTGATTCTGCAAGTGGTTAGTGATCTTCTTCTTGTCTCCCTTATGCTGCTGCTTCTGCAATGCTGTCATCAGAATTAAATGAATGTTAGTGAGTGACTGCATTAAAGAATTTTGTGTCACTTCATAGTTTATTATGAGAATTTTTATAAAGATTCAAGTTTAATCAATTCCATAAAATAAAAATACTCACAATCCCATAGAATGAATCTTCTTCAAAACAAAAGTCTTTCTTTTAAACAGTTGTGATAAAATAGGCAAGGTATTATATTCTGTCTTCCTCAATAAAAATATCAGGAAAGAACTTCAAGAATCTTTGCCGTATTTCCAGACTATCATTTCAGACTGGTTTCTATTTTCAGTAATACAGGGTTTTTTTCTATAGAAAGAATTTTCAAGGTTGCATTAGGGATTTACACTTATTTTATTGGTCATTCCTATTAATTATCCTAGGTTCAATTATTCAAACACACAAACACACACACACACACACAAACACACACACACACACAAACACACACACACACAAACACACATTTTTTGGGGATTAAAAGGGGAAAATAAACAGTCTTCTTTGCATTCTGAAATTCAGAAACATTATGGTTGGATATTAAATTTTCCCTAAATGCCTAAATTCTAAAGGCTTTATTGCCAGACAGTGGCACTTTGGGGTGGTGGTGGAACCTCTAGAAGGTAGGGCCTAGTGGAAAGAAGCTAGGTCATTGGAGGCATGCCCTAAAGAATGTGTTAGTATCCTGACCCCTTCATTTCTCTTTCTTTCTTAAGTACCCTGAGAATGAGAGGCTTTGATTCACCATGTGCTCACTGTCCTGACTTTCCACAGTCCCCAAAACACAGGGCCCACAAAGTGTGGAGTGAAACCTGAGTCACACTAAACCATTCCTCCTTTTCAGTTTATTATCTTACTGACAGAAAGTTGACTAACAGAAGAAAAAATTGCAAACTAGAAGATTCAGAGAAAGTTCATTAAATCATAATGCAATCAAAATCTGGATTAGAGTACAACTGTATGAGCTTCCAGTATATTTTTCAAACTGAGGTTACCCGCTGGAGTTGCAGACACAACGGGAAAATTGTAGAACACTCCTCCAGGACAAGAGTCTATAAGCTAGTGCACAGACGGCCTAAGATTTCATCCCGTGCATAGTTTATATCAATAACCAGCAAAACATGTTACCTTAACCCAAATTCACTTACCAGTTTATAGATAAAGAGGAGTGAGTAAGAGATAGAGATAAAAACTACAAATGTACTTCTTGTAGAAGTCACCTCATGCAAATAAGTACAATGGTATCGGAAATTTCCCCTTAAAAATAGAATGTGTGTTTTCAAAGCAGGATATTGACAATGTAGGAATGTTTGGGACTTGATGTATCCAAATATTCTGCTGGTCCGGGCCCTAGATCCTGTAGAAGACCATTTACTGTAAAAAGACATTTACTTTTATTATTTTCCCCATTACCTTCAACTCATTAATTTCTCAAAATAATTCAAGCAGAATGAGAATGGAGTATGTAAGATTCTCTTCAAATAAAAGAAATCATAGTCCATGCATGACTTTCTCATTTGATGTTATAGCATTGATTCCACAGACACATGTAAAATTTGAACCTGTTCTTTATTGTCTTCCCCTTTCCCACAATACTAGTGTTCTATCTTTCTTTTCTTTCAGCTTAAGACATTTGTGCAACCTAGAATTATGAGAAGAACTCCTTAGCTCATATTTCTTTTCCAGTCTGTCCTTACTCAAATTTATATGCCATATAAATGCCAGAAGTTTTACTGGACTTGTTACTTCAACGATATCAACTCCTGGCCAGCAAGTGTCAAGTTCACCATCTGATCTCAGATGCCACTCAAAGCTCCTTCATCTTCTCTCATTCACCTACTTCTTCATTTACTCAAAAAAAGTATTAAACACCTAGAATGTACCCAGAACCCAGAATGTACCTAGAACAGTGTGGAGTTATTATGGCTCGAAAATTAGATGGTCCTTGCTATGAGGAACTTACTGCTCATGCTAAAGTTAGCTAAGTATAGAAAAACAGATGATTAGAAGAGATAGGTGCCAGTTAAAGGAAAGTCATTAGGTTGAGAGAGAGAGAGAGAGAGAGAGAGAGAGAGAGAGAGAGAATATGAATATGAAGGAGAGAGATTAAGAGAGAATAATATAGAGAGCATAAATAATAATAATAATAATATGCTTAAAAAGTTTATCTCTGGGGCTGAGGATATAGTCCAGTTGGTAGAGTATTTGCCTCACATGCCCAAGGCCCTGGCTTCAATCTCCAGAACCACACACACACAAAATCGAGACAGTAACATTTAATATGTAGAACATTTCTGATGGAAGAAATGGCATGTTAACGTTTCTCATGTTGGAAAATTTTTAGTCCAATCAAGGAACTGAAAGATTAGTGGGAGGGGAGTCAAATTTGCAGGTGTAATAGTGGTATGACATGAAGTTAGCAGAGTATATTAGGGCCATAGGAGGCAAGGATTGTACATGGTGCTTAAAGGTTAATTCATTATTCTATAGAGCCAAACTGTGCAATGGAAATAAAAAACAAGCCATAAGTGGTGGTCACTTCTATAATTTAATATTTCAAGTGCATTTTATTTAAATTACTATTTCAAAAATAGGATGATAGGATGATTTAAGATGTAATATATATAAAGTCATTGATAGTATATTTTATAATGAGAGTTTTTGATATTAATTCTTCAAAATTCAATACGTATTTGACACTTAACTTGTGTCAGTTTGAATGAGCTACTTATGTGGTGCTCACTTGCCATACCTGACCAGAAGGAATGGGAAATTATTAATGGGTGTTCAAGAAAAGAGACATTGATTCAAATTACATTTCCATGTTACTTTGCTATTATTGACAGAAAATATGGAATGGAGAAAGTACAGGTGAAGCTGAAAACCAGTTAGGAAGGAGTATTAGTTTCCTACAACTCTTGTCACAAAGTACCATACATGTGCGAACTTTACACAGTGGCATTCTATTCTCTCACAATTCTGGTGTCAAACAATTCTGGTGTCAAACCCTACTCCTTAAAAAAGTTGCTTGGCATGTAGATGTTCACTTTACCTCTACCTCTTGTCTTCACTTTTGGGAGTCTGTATTAGTGTTTCCAAACGTGCCTCTTCTTTTTAGCATACCAGGAAAATTAGATTTATGAATTTATTAATTCATTCATTTTACCTTAATTATTTCT
This sequence comes from Marmota marmota marmota, assembly GCF_001458135.2. Taxonomy (NCBI): domain Eukaryota; kingdom Metazoa; phylum Chordata; class Mammalia; order Rodentia; family Sciuridae; genus Marmota; species Marmota marmota. The sequence continues at coordinate 435,276 of NW_026000060.1, read as the reverse complement.
GCAAAGACACTGTTTCCATATCAGATCCCATTCATAGCTTCTAAATAGGAATGGATTTTGAGAGAACAACCTTCCATCCATGAGGATTTTTCTGCATACAGAGGGTATTGGAGCAGAAGGTATTGGTGATACTTGTTTAGACCACCACATGTCTCTGTTCTCCTGTTTGCCCCTCACTTAGGTAGTGGACTAGGGCACTGGATATAAAATGAAGGAGGATGTGACTGTGAAATGAATTCTAGTGTTGTGATTAAATGATGTCTTAGATATTACATTGACAGAACCAAAGCTGCAATCCGTTTCCTAGTCACAATGCCCCTCATCGTTTTCCTAATTGGTCACTATATGTCCAATGTTACTACCCTGAAATTTCCTGTTCTTAGCCACTAAAGAACCTAATTCAAAGCCATCACCTTCACTTTTATAAATTTAGATCTACATTATTGGCAAGAAGATTAAACTAGAAGAAATGGATTTAGCCTGTCATAAGTATTAAGTAAATCAAATAAGTAGTTGTTTAATCCAACATTAATGTAATTTTGCTGGTGAAATGTGCTCTAAAAACATTGGAAATATAGTAGGAATGTTAGAATTAAAATGTAAGGCATCATTTAATTCTGTTTTTAAAAAACCCACCTGCTTTGCATTGAGAACTTTTGATAAGGGTATCTAGACAAATATTCCTCATAATTTGTCTCTACAGATATTTACATTACATTTTACATTTGGTCAGTCTGTTTCATTCTTAAGTGACTTAAATGCTTCTTAAATCTTAAAATATTTTTAGTTTTTGCAATCTTATAAATTTTATAAATTTAAAATATGCTGTGTAATGAATTAAGCTTCATTTTCTGAAAAATCACAAACCAGTCTCAAAGTGGTATGTGGGAGATGGCAGATGTCAGGCTGATTTCTGGTTCAGTTATCATAAGATCCAATGAAATAGATGATTTGCAGGTGTTTGTTTTTATTAATTTACTGACATTTCATCTTTCTATGTGTTCTTACTATACTGACCATTTTTTTAACATACAAGCATAAAATGAACCTCTTCATTGTTCTTTTCTGCACGTTTTCAAAACCTCACAATTCTTTTCCTGAGGTGTGTTGACCAAAACACCTGAAAGCACATCTCAGTAACAGGACTAACACTGATGAATCCCAGGGCAAACTTCTGCATGTTTCACAACTGCGTAGAATAATAATTTTATTTTCATAAATGAGATTCTCAGTAGTTCTCCAGTGTGGGGAGAGCTATGATGAGGAAGGGCATAGCCCACAAGCCTTGTGGCACAGCCAGAATCACCAGCCTCAGCATCTGTCAAGCACTTAAAAGGAGTGAGAATGGGCAAGCGTTAACAAAATAGTCCAGAGTAGAGTGTGTCCTCAGTTGAAATGATGGCAATGAAGTCTACAGGTCCTCAGGATGTCCTTCAGCTAGTCTTCAAGGGTCATGTGTTAGGACACTGTTCTGGTATGAGCCGCAGAGCTGGTCAGACTTCTGCATTTTTCACAGTCAAGCTGCAGCCACAGGGTTCCACAGCAGCAGCCTCCAGCAGAGGTGCTGCTCACTTGCCATTGGGAATGATTTTGAGTCCTGAGTGACTTGAGAAAGGAACACAGAGGAGGCACCTCAGCCCCTGCACCTTGAGAGACAAAGTGTATTGCACGTGTTTCAAGAAGTGCGTCCCTGGTGAGAAAACTCAGGTGAAAGAGGAATGAGAGCAAGGGTGCTCCAGCTGGACTGCACCACAGAGCAGGTGAAAGGGCAACGGAGGAGCTAAGGTAGGGAATGCCCAGGTAGCAAGGGTCCAAAATGCCAGGTCTCTGCAGAAGTCCTGGGAACATGCTGAAAGCTGTGTTCTTGGTGCCACTGGCAGCTGGTCTCTTGATTGCAACTCATAGGTTTAAGATTCTTTTTACAGAAAATTACAGAATGACTTACTTTCCTTTGTTTATATATGATGTTACATTCATTACTAACAAGTGATGTTCAGTGGCAATTGTGCAATAAAATCATGTCTGTGTTTTCAGTATATTTACAATTTATGAACTCTATAAAAACTGTGAACATTCAGTAAAGATACTGAAGCCATGATTTCTCATGTTGTAAAAAGAGACAGAGCTTTGAGGCTTTGTGGCCCTGTGACCAAGAGGGGACTATCTAAATCATTACTGCCCATGAGAGCAAAACAGAAGATTATTAAAATTATATATTTTTATATATTAAATATTTTATATAAAATATTTTATATAAAAATTTAAATGTCTTTTAAAAATATTTATATTTTATATATTAAAGATTTACATTTTTCCTAGAAAATAAAAGTAAAATTAATTTTACTAAAATATGTAATTTTATTCAGAATATCTAGTTTATTATTCTTTTTTATTAATTTTTTATTTATATATGACAGCAGAATGCATTACAATTCTTATGATACATATAGAGCACATTTTTCATATCTCTGATTGTATACAAAGTATATTCATACCAATTCGTGTCTTCATAAATGTACTTTGGATAATGATGTCCATCACATTCCACCATCATTTCTTACCCATTGTCCACTCTATTCCTCTCTGACACCTCTGCCCTATCTAGAGTTTGTCTATTTCTTCCATGCTCCCCCTCCCTACCCCACTACGTATCAGACTCCTTATATCAGAGAAAACATTTAGCATTTGGTTTTTGGGGATTGGTTAACTTAGCATTATCTTCTCCAACACCATCCATTTCCTGCAAATGTCATGATTTTATTCTCTTTTATTGCTGAGAAATATTTCATTGTGTATATATGCCACTCTTTTTTATCCAATAGTCTTCTGAAGGCATCTAGGTTGGCTCCACAGTTTATCTATTGTAAATTGTGCTATTGTAAACATTGATGTGGCTGTGTCCCTGTTGTATGCTGTTTCTAAGTCCTTTGGGTATAGACTGAGGAGATGGATAGCTGGATCAAATGGTAGTTCCATTTCCAATTTTCCAAGAAATCTCCAGGCTGCTCTCCATATTGGCTGCACCAATTTGCAGTCCCACCAGCAGTATAAGAGTGTACCTTTTTCCCCACATCCTCGCCAACACTTATTCTTGTTTGTCTTCATAATAGCTGCCATTCTGACTGGAGTGACATGAAATCTTAGAGTACTTTTGATTTACATTTCTCTAATTGCTAGTGATAATGAATATTTTTTCATATATTTGTTGATTGATTTTTATTCTCTTCTGAAAAGTATATGTTTGGGTCTTTGGCCCATTTGTTGATTTGGTTATTTTTATTTCATTTTTTTGGTGCTTAGCTTTTTGTATTCTCTATATATCCTAGATATTAGTGCTCTATCTGATATGTGAGGAGTAAATGTTTGCTCCCAAGATACAGGCTCTCTATTTACCTCACAGATTGTTTCTTTTGCTGAGAATGAACATTTTGTTTGAAACCATCCCATTTATTGATTCTTGATCTTAATTCTTGGGCCAAAGAAAGTTGGGGCCTAATTTTAACAAGAAATCAATGATTTATAAAGTATTCCTGAGAAATTTAACTTTCTTCTTTGTGCTAAGTCTCATTAATGCAGTACTTACATCACTCACAATGAGTCTGCACTCAGATGTGCCACATCTCAAATGCTCAGAGGCCACATGTGGCTGCCATGTTGGAGATGTGGGTCTGAGACTCCTTACCATGTGGCTCTGCTGAAAACTCACTCAGAGAAGATGCTACTCTCTTTGCAGATCCAGGGAGTGATGGGATCATGGTGACCTGAAAGACAATTCTGACTCTTTTTACAGTGAAGTGGCTGAGCTTGGCAGGTACAATGTAAACCTCAAAGCCTCTTCCAAGAGAGTAGATTTATAAAGTTAAATGAGGTGTATTTCCATCAGTAGAAGTTGGTGTCTTATATGTGAGGGGTAACCTCTTGTTACTTTTGGTTGGTCACTGGGGAGAGAAAGAATCTGTTTTCAGATGGGGTTCCCAAGTAAATGAAGGCCTAGTGTCATAAGCCATCACTGATGGAATAAATTTGGTTCCTGCCTATGCACCTAGAACAGTGCTACTAGGCACCACCCTTGGGGGAGTTCAGGGGAGAACCACTCATGGGCTCCTTATAGGACTTGACTCTCTCATAGAATTCTAGTTGAGAAGGGCTGAGTGTCCTTAGGGTTTCACCTGTGTCTTGAGATTTAAAGGAATTATAATTAGACAAGTGTATCCGTATGCTTTTGACCAAACTAAGAAAGAAGTTTCAACATAGAGAGTTGTTTTCCTCCAGCGGAGGCAGTCAGGGCTATGGTGGCTCAGCAATACCACAGCCAGCCAGGATTTCTAGCTCTGGCTCTGCTAGTCATAGTACACAGCAGTCACCCCATCCAAGCATTATGTCCCATGGGCAAGAGAGGAAGGTCAGGAAGCATGACTACAGTGTAAGGTTTTCATCACTGTGACTAAAAATCCTGAAGAGGACAACTTAGAGGAGAAAAGGTTTATTTTCACTCATGGATTCAGAGGTTTATTTCATGGTGGTCCAAGTCCATTGCTCTGGGTGCAAGGTGAGGCAGAACATAATGGAAAGAATGGCATGGTGGAGTGCTGCTCTGTTCATGGTGGCCAGGAAGGAGAGGAAGAGTACACAGGGAAGACCATCCTTTCCAGGGCTCTCCCCTAGTGACCCACCTCCTCCACCCATGTCCTATCTGCCTACTTTGCCACCCACTTACTCCATTTGAATTAAGTTTGGCTGATAAGGTTATAGCTCTCATAATCCAATCATTTAACCCTGATTATTGCTATATTATCTCCTGAGGCTTTGGAGGAACATCTCATACTCAGACCACAGTCGATGAGGTTGTCCTACATGCCAGTGTCTCCTGTTGTCTATCTGACTGTTAAGCATTGCTGTGTAACAATCACACCCCAACTTTCTATCTTAACAGCCGTGGTGAGTTACTCCTCATACCACTCTGGATTGACTGGGAAGGCATTTTGTTGGCTTCTCCTGGGCTCAGCCAGCTGGCAGGCCCATGCCTCACTCACATATCTGAGGCCCCATCTGAGGTGCTGGGCCTCTTCCCACACAGACATTCACCTGATGGCAGAAGCATTCTGAAGGGCAGAAGCTGCAAGGCCTCTTAAGGCTCTGTGTCAGAAACCAACAGCTGAACTTCCTCCATATTGTGCAGTCAGAACAAGTCACCAGACAACCACCCAGTGACTGGGAGGGGAGGAGAGGGACACTCCACCTCCCATGGGGAGAAATAGAAAACAGGGATTGGTACCCCTAAGCTCCCTAACCTGCCCTGGCCCTACAACAGTTTTATTATAGTCCTAGTGTACAGAGTATGCTTAGCCTCCCTCAGCCCCCGGGTCCCATCATACATGGCAGCTTAGGCCTGAAGTACAGAGCTGTCTTATCAAAAGAGAGTCAAAGTTCATCCTGGGCAGATGCATCTCTGGGTAAAGCTCAAGAAACCATGAGCTGGCATGATGGCTTGCCTGTCCTACCAGGATATGGCCAAGCAAAGGACTGCAGACGTTTCTTTCAGCAAGTTTGGGAGGAACACACTGCTCAGGAGGCACCAAGAAGTTGATCTGCAGCCTCTGCACATCATTCCCAAAGCTCTACTTGTGGACAATGGTAGAAGCTGCCTGGTAAGGCTAAGGCTCTCTTGTGCTGTCACTTCTGCTACATTCAGTGGTCAGGAAGCCACAGAGACTTCCAGAACAGGCATGAGAGATGGAGGCTACCACTAGGAGGAAGGAGCGACAGCCATGCCATGAAGGGGCTTGGACACACTCAGGATTGGGGCTTCATAACACCAAAACTCCCCACAGCATGGCCTAGGAAATGTTAGAAGGCTCAGGTGTTTGCCTAGTATCTAACTGTTCGTGGACATCACTGAGTAGTTCTTAGGCCTATGCACAGGTGTTGGGACTCTGTACCATGAAGGCAGCCTCTGCCTGTCCTTTCACATACCTCACAGTACTCTGGAGACGATCTTCTCGGTCTCTTCATAGGGGCAGATTCACTGCTGTTAAGAAATATGATCAGAAAGGAACCAAATGAACAGTGGCCAGAAAAATTTTGTCAACAAGAAGTTGATGAAGCATTACCAGGTCTCCCATGAGCTCGACATCTGCAGAACCTCCAGCACCCGCTCCTCATTGGCCGTCTCCACTGGGTGCTGTCCAATAATAGTCAAGTCTGGTGCAGACACTAGCACCACCAGGGTGCTGAAGACTGAGCCTCTCTTGGTGGCCTGAAGCTGACCTGACACCTGACACCTGCCTGGGCAGGTGTGCTCAGTGAGGTGCAGTGGCCTTGCCAAGACCAGCTTGTGGCCACTCCTTCAGGCATCAGCTCAGGGCTGGCCAGTCCTGCCTCTGAGGACTCCTGTCAAGTGGGGGCTGGTTAAAAAGGGAGGGCCAGGAGCACTTTCCCTGGAGAACGCCTGCCCCTGCCAGAGCAGCCTCCCTGGTGCTGTTGTACTGTTACAGAGAATGATTCAGTCTATTTATAAAGAAAGAATGCTCAAAATTTTGACACTGGAGAAGGTGTTCTCACTGTGGAGTTTCACCTCCAGAAATAATTGGAAACATCTGGAGGTTTTGTTTTTGTTTTTATTCTTTGACTGTTGCAGCTCAGAAGACAGTGCTGTTTGCTTTAGTGAGCAGAGGTGGGGTGCCTGCAGAGGCACAGGACAGCCTCCAACCAAGACTCATCCCACCCCATGCCATACGGCTGGGCTCAGACAACAGCCCTTGCTGTGTTCTAATCTCCAAGAAACATCTGTGTTTCTTCAATATAGGAGTGAGTTCAGGGCTAGTGTGTAGTTCAGTGGTAGAGTATTTGCCTAGCCCATGTAAGCCCTGGGTTCCACCCCCAGCACTGCAGGGAAGAAAAGGTGAGTTCAGAGTAAGTGCTGTGTTTCCCTATAATCTGGCTCTTAACTACACACCTCTTCTATCCTTCATGTTGCCCAGTTTACAGATAAGGAAACTAATTCTGAGGGAGGTAGGGTAATCCTCTGACTTCAAACACAGATATCTAGAGTATGGCTGTGTGTGAGGCACTGCCTGGTGCATGCTGCACCATCTTCCATTGAGAGGTGCAGGGCTGAATCCCTGACCAGCCCTCTCCACCACCCAATTCCTATAAAGACCCAGACACCTCCTTCCATACTTGCATCTCCACATTGAGTCAAAACTCTCTCCAGGGCTGGGGATGCAGCTCAGTTGATAGAGTGCTTGCCTAGTATGCAGAAGGCCCTGGGTTCAATCCCACACACACACACATACACACACACATACACACACACATACACACACATACACACACATACACACACGTACACACACACACATGTCACTCATCTTGTTAGTCACACCATACAGTGAAGGCACGATCCTGAAGTACTGATAAAACATTCACGGGGCAGGGGGCAGATCCATGGTGCATTTCTTACTAGCCTGAGGAAGTCTGTAATTTGAAGCATTTTATGAAAATGACCATTCCTACCTCTGTAGGGCTGACCGAGTCACCTCCTGGACTGTGTTGTACAATGAAGAAGCCTCACTGAAGGGAAGATCAGAGCATACCTGGGGGAGGTTCGGGAAGTTGTCTGATGCCTTCACAACTGCAGGATAGCACACCTGGACCTACAGGTTGGCAGGCCCAGGGCTGGAAAAGTGTGGGTCTGACCTCAACCAGCTTGGCCACATGACCACTGGAGCCTGTCTTCCAGAGCCAAGCCAAGAGCTCTGGGGGGCCTGTGAGAAATGGTAGGGAGTGGAGGGGGATAGGATCATGGATCTCTGGTCTTTTTGTTAGAGTTACATTCAGTGATAGAAACAATCAGGAAAATACCAGGTAAATATTTGAGTCTTACTTTTCATGTTTCTTTGAAAAAGTTCCTGTGAATTTTACTGAGGTGTCATGGGACAAAGTTCACTGCTAATTTACAAAGAGAAAAGTAATGCTCCTAGTGCTGGGAGGAAAACTGAACACCCAGGGTACTTGTTGTTTAAGAATTCAGAGAGCTACTCTGTGCTGAGCTGTGGCAGCAGTTCCTCTGTTAGCACATTTCCTCTTTGCCTGGACATGTGCTAAAATGTTCTTTGTGTTATGCACAGGCAGTGTGTCCCAGTCAACTTCCCAGGTGCCTTTTACCTCACCATGGACTGCTGACAATCAGAATAATCTTAAAATCACATATGTTTGAAAATGACAGTTGTCTTATTCTGTATTCTAGCCTGAGAATTTCCTGGTGGATCAGAATTTAGCCACGCCAACAATTAAACCGGCTGACTTTGGAGATGCTGTCCAGCTCAACATGACCTACTATGCCCACCAGTTACTGGGGAACGCTGAGTTTGCAGCCCCTGAAATCTTTCTTGGGAACCCTGTCTCCCTGACCTCCAACATGTGGAGTGTTGGAGTGCTCACATATGTGCTTCTTAGTGGTGTGTCCCCCTTCCTGGATGACATCATGGAAGAGACGTGCCTGAATATTTGCCGATTAGACTTTAGTTTCCCAGATGACTACTTTAAAGGAGTTAGCAAGAAGGTCAAGGAGTTCGTGTGCTTCCTCCTGCAGGAGGACCCTTCCAAGTGTCCCTTGGCTGCAGTGGACCTCCAGGAGCCCTGGCTACTGGTGGGCAACAGCAATGGCAAAGGCATGGGTGTCCTCGACACGTCCAGACTGACTTCCTTATTGAACTGCAAACTCCAGAATGATGTTCTACATATTCACAGCATTAAAACTTTCTGCTGTGCAGGCCCCTGCCTAGAGTCTAACCTATCTTGAGGTTCTTTCTCATTCTCTTTCACCTGACAATCAGCTGTTAATTTGAATTTTGAAGAGGAAAAAAACTGCCAATATGTTCATCATGTGAAATTGCAGTCCATGTAAGCTGTGGTCAGCAGCACTTGGACTCTGAGCTACGAGCTGCACTGTGGTGGAGGACCTTCACTTACACTCTGCAAAGGCAGAGATTGTGTTGCTCTATTGCAGTATTTTGTTCAGGTTTCTGCAAAAAAAAGTTAATGATAATAAGACATTTTAAGCAAACATGGATAGAATTTTGCAAATTTAACAGTTTCAAGATTTATTAAAATACAAATGCCTATGTTCAACTACTGGTGTTAACAAACAAAACAAAGATATTGTGCATCTCCAGGGCAGACTCACCCAGGTGATAGCCACTCCCATGGCCTTGGCTAGCACTCTGTGTCCACGTGGTACTGAGATTTTCCAGCCACCTCGTCTGCATGAATCTAACAGGATGCCAAACTTGGCTTCTGAAATGTGCATTCAACCTCAAACTTTTGCATAAAATAGAATGAATCCTTAGGGTTGGGGGAAGGGAGTCATAGCCTTGTTCCATCAATTCAACTAGACTTAACTTTTTGTGAAATCTGTCAATTTTGATCACTGCAAAGAGTGATTTCACAGATCTTAATTCTCTCAATTTTGGAGGACTCAGAGAGTTGAAGGAGCTGCATAAGAAATGCTGGAGCAAGCAGGAGTTTCTCCATGAAGTGAAACTATATTTGAAAACAGAAAGTCATGATGTAGAAGCTGCAACAGATTATCCAGGAGATGAGCTAAGATTATTGATTAAAGTGGCTACACTAAAGGACAGAGTTTTCGAGCAGCACAGCCTGGGAACCCGCCGCAGATGGGTGGAGTTGAGTGCTACAGAGTTCTGGCAGTGTGGAGATGCAGGGTTATAGATCCTTTAGGGCTGGATCATTGCAGACTGTGACCCATGTCACCACAGTGCACCGGACTGAGGACCAAATTCTGGACATAGCAGCGGAACATCCTAGCCCCCTCCAACTCACCGGACACCCTAGCACAGAAAAGGGCAGCCACCATCTTGGAAAATCTACCACATCAGCTTTTGGCATATGTAACAGACAGCATGATTGGCTTCTGAACAGGTGTGTGTGTCCCAACTCCCCTCTACCAAGCTGTGATAACTCAAAAACTTTCTCACCAGCTCTTTGCGGGTGTGAATATCAGAGCTGAGTGAAACTGAAAAGGTGCCTGATCTCCAACACCCCTGCCCCAGCTGTGATAACCCAAAATCTTTCTTGCCAATTCTTGGTGGGCATGGCTATCAGAGGGAATAAGACAGAACAGGTTGCCAGGTTCCAACTCCCCCTCTCCACAGCAGTGATGACTTGGTGACTACCCAACACAGAGATAGCCATCAGTTGATCAGGAGCGCAGGGCAGCCAGAGTGCCACATTCCCAGAGTGAACCCAGGGCTGCAGACTAGAGTCACGGTAATTGGTGCCTGTTGGCACGAGAAGTGAGGGGGATAGAGACCGGGAGCAAACCACAGACTGACGGATTGGAGAGGCACCCGGCAGGGGGAGGGAGAGCTGCCTCTATCGGATTGTTGCCTCAACTTTGAGGGCAGAGACTCAACCTGAAATGCACAACACCACTTACTGGAAGAAAAGTAAACAGAATGTTTAGGGGGAAAGATGTGAGGGTATGGGGGTTAATATATCTTAGCTACTTTGGAGGAGAACTCCTCGAAGTGTGTTATTAGCAGGAGAACAGACAGGAGGTATTTTAGGGTAGCTAAGAATGTGGGAGGACAAAAAGAAGCATAGAAATAATCACCTATTTTCATTTAGTAAATTACACATAGTAGAGTGAGTAACACTTGGGAGGTTGGGAGAGGTAGAAAGGAGGAAGTAAAAAAGAAGAAGAAGAAGAAAATGGGGGAAGAGATAGAGAAAAAGGAATGAAAAAAAGAGAGAGGAAAAGAGAGAAGAAATGCAACAGTCACACAGAGCTGGGAAGAAAAGTAAGCAACATGAAGAAACAAGGAAAGAAAGGACCACAAACAATGCAGAGCAATTCAGCAACAGAAGAGATAATAGCTACAGCAGAAAGAATGTTAGATAAAAATTCGAAGATATACATGATTCAGGTGATCTGGAGTCTCAAGGAAGACTTTAGACAGCAAATGCAGACAATAAAAGATCACTTTGACAATGAATTACATACACAAATCCAAGAAGCAAAATATCAACTCTATAGGGAAATAGAAGTTACACAAAAAACCAAACAGAAATCCTGAAAATGAAGGAAATAATAAACCAAATTAAAATCTCAAATGAGAGTATCACCAGCAGATGTGAACTCTTAAAAGTCAGAACATCACACAATGAAGAAAAGTATATCATCTCGAAAAGTGTACACTGCTCAGAAAGGCTGATAAGAAACCATGAGCAGAACACCCAAGAAATATGGGATAACAAAAATAGACCAAATTTAAGAGTTATTGGGATAGAGGAGGGTATAGAGGTCCAAACTAAAGAAATGAGCAATCTGTTCAATGAAATACTTTTAGAAAACTTTCCAGACATGAAGAATGAAACAGAAATCCATATCCTAGAAGCCTACAGGACGCTGAATGTAGAAAACCACAAGAGATCCACACCAAGACACATTATAATGAAAATGCCCAACAACAGAACAAGGAGAGAATGTTAAAAGCCACAAGAGAAAGAAAGCAGATTACAATTAGGGATAAACCAATTAAATTAATGGCTGATTTTTCAACACAGACACTGAAAGTTAGAAGATCCTGGGACAACATATTTCAAATGCTGACAGATAATAGGTTCCAACCAAGAATCTTGTATCCAGCAAAATTAAGCTTCAGGTTTGAAGATGAAATAAAAACCTTCCACGATAATCAAAAAATAAACAATTTGCAGGTAGAAAACCGGCGCTTCAAAACTTCCCTGGCAAAACATTACATGAAGAGGAAATGAAAAAAATAACAATGAAAATCAACAGTGGGAGGTAGTACAGTAAAGGAAAAACTAATCAAAGAGGAAACACAAATCAAGTTAATTAACAGAAATAAACAGATATGGCCAGAAATACAAACCATATCTCAATAGTAGCCCTAAATGTTAATGGCTTAAACTCACCATCAAAAGACATAGGCTAGTAGACTGGATTAAAAAAAAAAAAGATCCAACAATATTCTGCCTATAGTAGAATCATCTGATAGGAAAAGACATACAAACACATACTGAAGGTGAAAGGTTGGGAAAAATCATACCACTCACATGGACCTTGGAAGCAAGCAGGGGTGTCCATACTCATATCAAATAAAATAGACTTAAAGCCAAAGATAATCAAAAGGGATAAAGAAGGACACTACATACTGATGAAGGGAACCATACACCAACAAGACATAACAATCATTAGTATATATGTCCCCAACAATGGTGCAGCTATGTTCTTCAAACAAACTCTTCACAAGTTCAAGGGTCAAATAGACCACAACACAATAATCATGGGTGGGGGATTTTAACACACCTCACTCACCACTGGACAGATCTTCCAAAAAAAGTTGAAACTATAGAACTCAATAACACAATTAATAACTTAGACATAATTGACATATGGAATATATCAACCAACATTAAGCAAATACGCTGTTTTCTCAGCAGCACATGGATCCTTCTCTAAAATAGACCATATCTTATGTCACGGTGTGGTGAGCCGTTCTAATTAGACCGTGGCCACCATTAGAAGATGGCGCCAGCTTCCACTGTGGCCTGTGATAAACAACTCCTAATATGGAGAATTGGCATGCAATCCCTTACCACCCTATGAGAAAGGTCCACGTGGCAGCTTAAGATTGGTATGCTGGAGGCTTTATTAGGCTGTGCTTGGGCGCTCGGCGACGGGTCACTAGAAGATGATACATGACTCAAGGCCTGAATAAACTGCTGAAAGAAGAATCCTGTGTCGTGTTTTCCCTTGCCCGCGAGGGGTCGCGACATCACGGGGCAACTCTTAGCAAATACAAAGGTGTAGAGATACTACCATGCATTTTATCCAATCTTAATGGAATGAAATTGGAAATCAATGATAAAATAAGGAAGAAAAATTCCCACATCACATGGAGAATGAACAATATGCTACAGAATGAACAATGCGTTACCAGAAGACATCAAGGAGGAATTTTAAAAAATTCTTAGAGGTAAATGAAAACACAAACACAACATATCAAAATCTCTGGGACACTATGAAAGCAGTAGTAAGACGAAAATTCATTGCATGGAGTTAATTCCTTAAAAGAAGAAAAAGCCAACAAATAAATGACCTCACACTACATCTCAAAGCCCTAGAAAAAGAAGAACAAATCAGCAGCAAATGCAGTAAAAGGCAAGAAATAATTAAAATCAGAGCTGAAATCAATGAAATTGAAACAAAGGAAACAAATGGAAAAATTGACAAAAATAAAAATTGGTTCTTTGAAAAAATAAATAAGATTGACAGACCCTTAGCCACGCTAACGAAGAGAAGAAGAGAGACAACCCAAATTACTATCACACAGGATGAAAAAGGCAATATCACAACAGACACTACAGAAATACAGAACATAACTAGAAATTATTTTGAAACCTTAATCTCTAATAAAATATAAGATAGTGAAGGCATTGACAAATTCCTTAATCATATGGTCTGCCCAGATTGAGTCAGGAAGATATACACAACTTAAACAGACCAATATCAAGTGAGGAAATAAAATAAGCCTTCAAAAGATTACCAACCATGAAAATCCCAGGATCGGTTGGGTATACAGCTGAGTTTTACAAGACCTTTAAAGATAAACTAATTCCAATGCTCTACAATCTATTTCAGGAAATAGTAAAAGAGGGAGTACTTCCAAATTCATTCAATGAGGCCAATATCACCCTGATTGCAAAACCAGACAAAGACACCTGAAATAAAGAAAACTTCAGACCAATATCTCTAATCAATATAGATGCAAAAATCCTCAATAATATTCTGGCAAATCAGATACAAAAACATATCAAAAAGATCATGCGCCATGATCCATTGGGATTCATCCCCTGGTTGCAAGTTTGGTTCAACATAGGAAAATCAATAAATGTAATTCATCACATCAATAGACTTAAAGATAAGAACCATATGATCATCTGGATCAATGCAGAAAAAGCATTTGACTAAATACAGCACCACTTTATGTTCAAAACACTAGAAAAACTAGTGATAACAGGAACTTACCTCAAAATTGTAAAAGCTATCTATGCTAAGCCTCAGGCCAGCATCATTCTAAATGGAGAAAATCTGAAGGCATTTCCTCTAAATTCTGGAACAAGACAAGGATGCCCTCTCTCATCACTTCTATTCAACATAGAAATATGAAACACTGGCCAGAGCAATTAAATGAAAAAAATTGAAGGAATAACTATAGGAAAAGACGAACATAAATTAGCACTATTTGCTGATAATATGATTCTATATCTAGAAGACCCAAAAACCTCTACCAAGAAACTTCTAGAACTAGTAAGTGAATTCATCAAAGTGGCAGGATATAAAATCAACTCCCATAAATCAAAGGCATTTCTGTATATCAGTGACAAATTATCTGAAAAGGAAATGAGGAAAACTATCCCATTCACAATATCCTCAAAAAATAAAATCAGATTCTTGAGAATCAACCTAACAAAAGAGATGAAAGATCTTTACAATGAAAACTACAGAACCCTAAAGAGAGAAATAGAAGAAGACTTTAGAATATGGAAAGGTCTATGTTGCTCATGGATAGGCAGAATTAATATTATTAAAATGACCATACTACCAAAAGCACTATACAGGTTCAATGCAATCCTGATCAAAATCCCAATGGCATTCCTCATAAAAATAGAAAAAGCAATCATGAAACTCATCTGGAAAAATAAGAGACCCAGAATAGCTAACCCAATTCTAAGCAGGAAGTGTGAAATTGGTGGTATCGCTATACCAGAACTTAAACCATACTACAGAGCAATAGTAACAAAAACAGCATGGTTTTGGCACCAAAACAGGCTTGTAGACCAATGGTACAGTATAGAGGAAACAGAGACTAACCCACAAAATTACAACTATCTTATATTAGACAAAGGTGCCAAAAGCATGCACTGGAGAAAGGGTAGCATCTTCAACAAATGTTGCTGGGAACACTTAAAATCCATATGCAACAAAATGAAACTGAATCCATTTCTCTCACCATGCACCAAAATTAACTCAAAATGGACCAAGTATCTAGGAATTAAACCAGAGACTCTGCATCTAATAGAAGAAAAAGTAGGTCCTAATATCCATCATGTGGGGCTAGACCCCAACTTCCTTAATAAGACACCTATAGCACAAGAATTAAAACCAAGAATCCACAATGGGTGGATACAAACTAAAAGGTTTTTTTATCAGCAAAAGAAACAATATGTGAGGTTTATAGGGAGCCTACATCCTGGGAACAAATTTTTACCATTCACACATCAGATAGAGCTATAATCTCTAGAGTATATAAAGAGCTCAACAAGATAAACACCCCCAAAATAAATAATCCAATCAATAAATGGGTGAAGGGCCTGAACAGACACTTCTCAGAAGAGTATACACAATCAATCAACAAATATACAAAAAAATGACCATCATCTCTAGCTATTAGAGAAATGCAAACTAAACTACGCTAAGATACCATCTCACTCCAGTAAGAATGGCAGCCATTATGAAGTCAAACAACAACAAGTGCTGGCGAGGATGCAGGGAAAAGGTACACTCATACACTGCTGGTGAGACTGCAAATTGGTGCAGCCAATTTGGAAAGCAGTATGGGGATTTCTTGGAAAGCTGGGAATGGAACCACCATTTGACCCAGCTATTCGTCTTCTTGGACTATACCCAAAGGACCTAAAAACAGCATACTATATGGACACAGCCACATCAATGTTTATAGCAGCACAGTTCACAATAGCTAAACTGTGGAACCAACATAGATGTCCTTCAGTGGATGAATGGATAAAAAAATGTGGCATTTATACACAATGGAATATTACTCAGCAATAAAAAATAATAAGACCAAGGCATTTGCAGGGAAATGGGTGGCATTAGAGAAGATTATGCTAAGTGAGGCAGTACCAAAAAAACAAATGCAAAATGTCTTCTCTGATATAAGCTGGGGGGGGGGGTGTGACTCAAAATGGGATTGGGAGGGAGAGCAAGGGAGGAAGATTACCTCTAGATAGGGAATAGGGGATGGAGGGAAAGGGAAGAAGAAGGGGAATAGCATGGATGGTGAAAGGAGACCCTCATCATTATACAAAATACGTATATGAAGATGTGAATTTGGTGTCAACATACCTTATATATAATCAGAGATATGATAAAATTTTGGTATAAAGGTGTATTGAGAATTGTAATGCAAACATACATACATACATACATACATACATACATAAAAAGTAATGACAGAGGTAGTTAATGGATTTCTATCTAACGTACACTAGCTGAAGTTTTTGTGTGATACGGGGGGAGTAGGGAAGGAATAAAAGGTAAGAGAAGCAAGGAACTTAGTGAATGCGGTGATGGCACCCATACGTGCCATCACAGAGTTGACAAATAGGAGACACAGGGAGTTAAGAGGGATCTTAACATGCTCAAAATCAACATTCTTCCTGTTGGTTTTCTTTTCTGTCACATCCCTTAAAACTAGACGTTTCCACTTGTACCACCTGCAGGGAACTTACTACCTCTGAAAGTAGAATTTTCATGGAATGCTTCAAATACTAGAAAATATCTCCCTAAAACTAAATTGCAAATGGCCACAGGATAGGGCTCACCCCCTAGTCTTATGGTAATTCAGTAATTTCTTCACACAATCAGGGATTAAATTCATCCCACAGATCCACCTTCTATCTTCCCATTTTATTCCACGTCTTTTGTTCCATCAACCATGTCACATGAAAATTGCTCTCCCCTGTGGCTATCGCTCATAAGCAGTACCACCAGGAACTGAAAACATTGCTCCAGTGGTGGTCAGTTAGCCCACATTCAGTCCCTGCTCCTGCACACCACACTGACCCAGTGTCAGTTCCGGACCACCACTATGTGCTCCCAGATGATAGCGCAGTTTGGAGGCTTTTCTCACAGATTTATGAAAGTGGTACAGACTTGAAAATACAAATAGCTTCAAAAATCATGCAGGCAACTTTATTGTTCAGAGACCTATAATTGCTTATGATGGCAAAGTAATATGTTCTGTTGTGCATTTCTTGCTTTCCAGCTAACATCAGGATAGCTCTGTTGCACTAGATATTTTCTTAGATCTCTTCCAGCTCTAAAATTTTGTGATTCTTTGACCTCCCGCCAAATGTTTTTTGTTGCCATTGTCAATCCCAGAATGAAACCAGCAGGAACAGAGGCTGACTCAGTTGTAACGTTCTCTAGGATGTAAAGGCAGAGGAAAGAGGAAGAAGAGGGTGGGAATAGGCGAATTTCTAAACACTGGAATTACCTTTCAATATGAGTTTAGCCTCAGCTGGAGGAAGAGAGTTACTACCATCACCCACACATTAAAACAATTCTCATGTTCTGTAGTTTACTTACACATTTTAAGGTCACATCACCTTAGAATTCTTAGAAGTGAAGGAAAATTCTAAAGAAATACCCACCTATGATTCTATACAAGAATACCACCACAAGTACCTTGTTGCATCTGTCCCATTATTTGATCCCTCTCTTCTCTCCTTCCATCCTTCTTCTTTCCTCCCTTCCCTTCTTCCTTAATTTCCTTCATACATTTTATATTTAAAAAAATTAATATATACCCACTTATTCCAAATTTTGTAAGAAAAAAATGGTGTACAATTTTTGCCACTTAACACTATCTTCACCATGATTCCTTGCCATTAGATGGTCTTTGAAAATATAGATTATTCCATGGTACCCATGAAGCAGTAAACCATAATGTATCATAATACTTACTTTAAGACATTTTGGTTAACTGTATTTATTCCTATTACCAAAATTCAGAGACAATCATTCTTATACATGTAGACATTTTTATTTAGAGATATTTTATTTTAGAGATATACTGGTCAAAGCATAATTTGGGCAAATAAGATAAACTTTATTAAGGAGATATTTATCTATCTAGTGACACATATATAAAGTTCACATTCCTATTTTAGCTAGTACCTTTACAGAATGATAGATAAACTCTGTTTCAGTTCCTAATTGAATATACCAGAAGAGTAAAATGTAAAAACTATACACAAAACCTTAAATTTCTCTCCAAGAACTATAAGCCCCATACATAAGGGAAAAAAATACCAACAGTTAAAAAGCAAATTTGAGGTGAACTGTCCAGTTGAGTCATAAATGCCATAGAGCACAGGCATGTAAGGTGTCCCTTAAGCAAGAATGGCAGATCCTAAGGTACTAATGCATGGCAGTTCTTAGGGACTGTTCCCACATGGCTAAAACGTGCCCAGTCACTCACCAGATCCATTTTCTAGGAATTCCCTAACAAAGTGCCGTGCAGACTGTGAGCTTAAAAACAGATATTTATTATCACTGTTACAGAGGTTGTAAGTCCAAGATTAAGGTGTAGAAAGGGCTGATTCCTCCTGAGGGCTCTCTCCTGGGCTTGTAGATATGGTCTCCTTGTGTCTTCACAGGGGTGTTCCTCTCTCTGGGTCTGTGTTCTGATCTCCTTTTTTTACAAAGTCACAGTCATATTGAATTGTGTCTATCCTAATTACCTTATTTCTAACTCAATAACTTCTTTAAAGGTCCTATCTCCAAATGTCATATTCTGAGTTACTGAGGGCTGGGGCTTAGATATATGAATTTTGGGAGGACATAATTCAAACCATTACCTTCCCTCGGAGGAAGAACTGGTTAATTCAGAGGCTTTTAGTTGGTAATCTGATCTCACCAGCATGACAAGCAGACTCTAGGCCACTGAAAAGTATCTTGCCTCCAAGTATTTCTGGGAGTCCTCAAGGAATGTCTCTGGCTGCCCCAGTACTGCCTGTGTAACCTGCTCTTCTGCAGTGTGCCTGGCCTTCCTATATCAAGAAGTATGGTCTAGCCCCACCTCTTGGGCCTGAAGTGGCCCTCCTGACTTGCTTACAACAACTGAGTGTGTCAAAGTAATGCTTCGTGATGCCAAGGCCAAGTCTGAAGAGGTCCGGTTGAGGCGTTGTGAGGAAGCCTAGGCTGTGTGGGAGAGCACACAATGGCACTCTGTTCAACACTGCCCAGGGAGCCCAGCCTGCAGGTAGACCCAGCTCAGGCCCCAGGCATGAGTCTGATGAAGTTCCAGATGATTTCAGTCCCCATCTGTTTCCCTGCTATTGAATTCCTGACCCTCGGAACTTGTGAGCATAGTAAATTGACTGTTTTGCGCCACCATTTTGGATGACAAAACTGAAATTTACAGAGAGATTGTGGTCTATTTCAAGGTATTCAGCTGATTAGCAGGGCCACTCTAAAACCGGGGCTTCAGAATTGTTGGACAGAGATCCTTCCACCATTTGTCCTCCCAACAAATGTTATGGTCTGCAGTACCCGGTATGTTGTTTTGGGCACTGGGGAGAGGGTGATGTTGCTTGGATGTAGCACCAGAGTACAGAATAAGAAGGGCAGAAAGCCTGGCTACAATTCAGTGTAACAATTAGTTACAACTCAGACCTCATTAGTAACCAAAGGTTTCTGCAAGTGAAAGGACCTCAAGGGTGATATACAGATACCAAAATGCCTGGCATGGGTGATGGGCTGACGTAGAGTTTTGAGGTGAGTCATACCTCTCCCTTCCAGTTCTGGGGGTCATAAGTTTCACACTTGTTTCCCACGGGGGTTTAAAAAACTTATGATTTTAAATAGAATGCTCTTACAGATCTCTTCTGTTAAGTTTGCATGATGTTTCTGTACCAATTTTTGTTCTACCTCCCCCCACACCCACAAAAGCAGAAGGCATTGATAGAAAACAGGCTCAAACCCCGCTCCCCCTCTCACTGGTTTGGTGGCCCTCAGTAACTGATTCAAAAGATCTGAAGGGTTGGAGATATAGTTCTGTGGTAGAGCACTTACCTTGCACACAGGAGGCAGAAGTTTCCATCCCCAGCACTGGAGAAGATATTATCTGAGTCTCAATATAATTGTTTTATATAATTTCTTTCACACAGCAATTGATTGCCATGAGGATAAAAGTACTTACGTGAAAATCTAGTGGACAGATGTGTGCTGAGTATTTTGCTTAGGTTGTGTTTATTAGCATTTGGCTGAAAATGAAAGCAGTAATGAAATTTACCTGTATAATAAAGAACTAGGATGGCATATAACTTTAAACAGAACATGTGTATGTTTGTGTGACACACACATCTGTTATTTATTTATTCTTCTAATATCCTTAACCAGAACTTTCATGGGGTACTTCTTATCGGTATACTTTACTTAGTGCACAGTCCCCTTAATAAATGACAATCTGCTTCCCAAATCCATTACTTCATTGCTCATATTCTGTGTCTCATCATAGTGTCTGACCCTACCGTCAACCTTTCCTTTATGAAAAATTTCACTCTCAAATGTTAGTTTTCCTTTTAAGTACATAACAGTTACTTTTCTGGCCTTTCTAGCTAACTATTCAAAGAGAATCTTACTGAGAGTCCATTTTTGAATTTCTTTTTTTTCTGATTACAGAATTTCCCTGGTGGTTCATGCTCATTTTCCCCTTCCTCAGATATCAGGTATATGAGGATGGTCCCCAACTCTTATTTCTACGTCTAACTTTTATCTCTTGCATTTTCAACTGCCTAGAATATATTTCCAAGTAAGTTTTCAGCCAGTAGATCAAACACAGATATTCATATATTGGACAGATTTTTAAGGCACTTAATAGCAGATATTGGGCTAGGCATTATGATGACCAATAAAAAGCATAAGGCCCCTGCCCCATGAAGCTAATATACTATGGGTCAGAGATTAACTACATTCCCTATAAGAAGGGGAACAGAGGGTCCAAGGATGTAAAAATCAGAATCTTTCTAGCAGAAGGGGGGAAGTAAAGTAATACATAAGAAACAGGCACAAGATAGACCTTCAGGACTTATTAGCCAGAAATGCTTAAGCAAGCTTAATCATCTTTGCCTTGAAAAGATTATTGTGGCTCTGGGAATGGATCAGATGTTTGCAGAGCAATGATGGGTTAAAGATAAAAGTTATTTGAAATATTTTGCAGGCAAAATGGACAGTATTGTGTTATAAATGGATATGGGGTGCTGGGTGAGAGGTTACATGGATCATTGCAAGGTTTCTGGACATAGACAACTGGAAGGAAGTGGTACTATGGACTGAGTCGGGGACTGTTGGAGAAGGACCAAAGTAAACGCTACAGTAGGTGCTAAATTGGCAGTTGGATATATGGACTGATACTTTATAGTATCTGGGGTGGAGATGCCCACCTCCACCTGCATGTGCTGTACAAGTGAATGTATCCCTGGTGTGTGCCATGCCCTGGTCCAAGAGGAGAAACTGCAGGTAGCTCAATGGCTTCTGGATGTAAGACTGGGTTGTGGAGCAGGGTGTAGAGGGAGGTGTGGAGGCAGCCTCAATCATCCCAAGCCCCCAGAGCACAGAGCACAGGTATGGAGGAAAGGGGCATAGAACGGATATGTATATGGGAACTTGTGGGATTTCATACCATAGTAATCCATTCTTCATATTTGCACTTTAGTTAACAATTAGTGGGAAACTGAAATCTATTTCATGGTGTGCTATAGTTTCATGTCTTAGTAGAAGTAAAAGCATTTAACAACTAACACAAAAACAAATGAGATAACTTACACAGAGCTCTATGAATGCCTGAGAAGACATGAAGATACACATTTGAAGGATTCCTAACCTGAGCAGAAAATATGAGCACTTTCTCTTCACTCTAGCTATGCTAGGTACTGTAGGATGAAAACATCAAGTCTGCCTGAAACTCACTCAAAATCTTTTTTTTTAAGTGCAGTTGGACACAATACCTTTGTTTTATTTATTTATTTATTTTCATGTGATGCTGAGGATTGAACTCAGCACTTTGTACGTGCTAGGCAAGTGCTCTATCACTGAGCCACAACCCCAGCCCTTACTCCAGATTTATTCTAGAAATTAAAAAAAAAACAGGTACTCTTTATTCAGTCATTCAGTAAAAGTATATGTAATACTTTTAGCATATCAGACACTATTATACATACTTGTTATACATCAGTGGTCGGGAAGCAGATAATAATCTTGCCCTCCTACATCTTATATTTTAGTTATAGGACACAAACAATAAAACAATGAGCACAATGATATTGATTAATTAGAAAGTGAAAAGTGTGATGGAGAAAAGACCAAGAATGGGTCAAGGGGATCTGGAGTACTGGGACTGAGGAGAGTGGTTACAATCTTCATGCAGTGTCCAGTGTAGGTTGGCCCTACTGCAATAACAGTGAAACTGACCCCTACAGGAGTAGAGTGAGCTGTGTGGGGAGTTCCAGGGAGAAGAAATAACCTTTGAAAATTCTCAGTGGCATAAGGAACCCAGATGGGTAGGGAAAGGCAAAGAGGCTGGTGGGATGGGGTGGTAGGCAGCAGGAAAACAGAATCAGAGACATGTAGAAGTGGGGGTTGTGCCCTTCCCGTCACCGTTAGGACTTGTGAACCACTGTCCTTCTGAACGGGGCCTCTCATTAATAACCATGAACCTCATTCAACAAACAGCTGCCTTAAGATAGGACTTGGGAATCTTTACATACTATTTTAAATCATTGTTGTCTATAAATATGAGCAGAAAAATTGATTGGCACCAGTGACTCCTGACCTACTTTCTTTATGCAAGCAGACTGAGTTTTCTGGTAGGTTAGAATCCAATCTTTCAGAATTTATCTTCTACATAGGAAGAAAGCAAACTATAAATTCCCTACAAGTGAATCTCAGAAAGGAAAAAAAAAATGCTCAAAGTTTTCAAAAATTTTAGCCATTTCCCTTACAAATAAGATCATGCTACATACTCTATAGGTATTTCAGGATGTTCTGAGTATCTTTAAAGCTTCTTAAGGAATGTGCTGTGAGGCACCAGCGGCCTGTCTCATCTTCCTGAAAGAGAGAGAGAGTCGTGTCAGGAAGGAGATCAGCCAGCTGCAGCCAAGGACAGAGATGGCAAAGGAGAAAGAAGGAGGAAAGAGCAGCTGGTCCTTTAGAGCTCTATCCCTTTTCCTCCAGCCTCTTCACCCTCGACATGCCTGTGTTCACTTCTGTGACTAGCAATTTTAACCAACAAAGGACATCACCTCCTTTCCAGTCCCAGTTTTTTTTAAATTAACTTAATTTTTATATAGTTGAGTTCACTGTGTTTCTTTTCTGAACATGTTATTGGTTACCTACAGAACTGGCACTGCAGAGGAAAAAAAAAAAGTTCTCCTACTAACATTTTTTTCTTAAGCTTCTGGTCAAACAATGAGGTTGTAGAGGGAGGTAGAGAAGAATGAGCTGAATTTGTAGCTTGCAGGTTACACCCTAGAATGTTCTTGCCCTCATGCCTCTAATTGCAGTGCTATGTCTGCATAGCTAACCTTTAAGAGGTGGGCAGAGTGAATCTATTATTGACAAGTTTTCCTACCCCTGGAAGCACAAAATCATCAACGACACAGGTCCACAGCAGGGTAGGATCATTAGGATACCCCAATCAGGAGGAAAGGCCAGAAACTCTGGCCATTATATGAACCTGGAAAGTCTCTAGGCAGAGGCAGACGGGGGACTTCATGATCTGATTCATTTGTTTAATACAAGTTGTTTGATTGAGAACGACTATGGACCGTGCACTATATCAGACACCAGAACACTGTGTTCTAGACACTGTGGAAACAGGGGATGAGCAGGCAGAACGGGCATAGGTTCTTCCCCTCTGGAGCTTATATTCTAGTTGGAAAACAAAGCAAAATTAAATAATTACAAATTATTTCATGTTACAGAAAGGAAGTGAAGAACTGTCAAAGGTCATTACTGGCAAGGTCTTTCAGGCTCCCTAGATGATGCCGAAAACCTGTGGCCATCACACTAGTCATGTTCCAAATCAATGCCTTTTCAACCACACTCTTTTAATTATTTCCTGCTGCCACTAATCACAGAGCGTTCTTTGGTAAAAGTATGTCAGAATTTTTAGACATCAAGCCTTAAAAGTGTTTAAGAAATAATGGTGATCAGGGGGCAGAGGACCCATGCTCAGTAATGGGGATCTTAAGTTGCAGTCCACAGCATTCATAATCTCAGGATAAACATCTACCTGTGTACTACCTGTTCCTGTTACAAACAAAATTCCATCCACTCTGCTGTTGTTCACAGCCTGACTTTCTGTGCTGTTCAAATAATGATTGGAAAAAACATGAGATTGTATGTCAATAATAGGACTGATGGCAGAATAATAAGGCTTATTTCTTCTGTAGAGAGACACTTACCCTTCACATTCTTTAGTGTGACATGAAGTTGTAGAAAATGTAGGACATGGAAGATTAAGATCTAATTAGTCCTCTAAATATTTTCCAGCAAGCCAAGAATATCACCAAGAAAAATAAAGAAGGAATAAAAAAACAAGAATAAGAAATACAAGGGGAATGATATAAAGAGAAAGCTAATAAAATCTTGGAAAAAGGAATATATGTATCCAACTTTACTATTATTTACTTTTGTGCTATTTTACTTAGATTATTTATGTCACTTATATTTTTCTAATTGAAAGTTTTTTATTAAAATGGTGGCATTCTGTCTCTCTGTCTTGGTTTCCCATGACTACACAAACACTGTTTCATGACACAAGTGGCTTAATATTTGGTTTGTGCTCCAATGAGAATTGATGGCTGGGCCTCTGTAGACTCATACTTGTTCTCATTCTTTATTAAATTTACCCTGCTGGACTAGGGATATAGCGCAGTTGGTAGAGTTCTTGCCTCACATGCACAAGACCCTGGATTCAATCCCCAGCACCACAAAAAATTCTTCCTGCTAATTAGATTTCTACTAGCTCATAACACATAGTTTACACTGAACTGCAATGATAGATGCATACAGCTACGGAACTAGAAAGAAAGCATCATTTCTTGGGCTAATAAAAGATCTTGATGACAGCACACAATGTCTCTGCAGAATTTCTTGGTTTTTACCTAGTGGGCATAATTCACTTTTGTGGGAACAATATTTCTTCAGTGATGTGTGATTGGAAAGTCCCAGCTCTTGAAAGCACATGGTTTCCATGTTCTTCCCTCACAAGCCTGCACCACCCCCAGGTTCACTCATTCCTGAACCTTAGTTGCATGTAACATGTCCACAGTTCAGATGCACTTGGGATCTGCCTACAAGCACTGGGCACCTATTTTAACAAACCTGCTTCTTAAACAGCCATAAGATGGTGCTGCAAAATATTGAGTCACTAACTTGGTCAAGCCTGGTTCCTACACCATTTCCTATAAGGGCTGTACAGTGCAATTTTTTAAAAATAAGAACACTTTTGATCTCCCTCACATCATTAGTCTCCCTCCTTGATGAATTCTTTTTATAAAAAAGAAGACATGATTTCAAAGTATATCATCTGGGCTATAATCTCAGAGCAGACAGGACACGTTTGTAGCAGTGCTCTCTATCCATCCCAGAGAGCATATCCCTCTCTCTTTACACCCAACCTGGAGAGATTTTTCTGCTTCTTCTATTTGTTGTATCTCTTTCTTCAGTTTCTTTCTATTCCATTCACTTCCTAATGGAGTTCATTCCCATTTTTTGTTGTTTTTCTCATGGTTCTAATGTTAATGAACCTTCTGACCACCAGAATTTCCTAATAGGACTTACTCAAATCTTGCTGGAATTATGCTTTGGTTTTGAGGTAGTTTTGCTAATAATTAAAATACCTTGATTTCTCTTTCACTGAACATTGATTGCAGTCATCTAAATCAAACTTATATCATATAATCCTGGGCCTACCTGTTGTTTTCTCAAAAAGACTGCAGTTCATTGTTAATTTACAGATATGAAAAACTTACTTTCTGGGTGAGACTCCCTGAAGTTCAGAGTCCAGTTCTGTAGTAAATTAGTTAATCCTCCTATACTTCAGTTTTTTGAAAATTAAATTAAGATAACATCTGCACACGACTATTGTGTTAGTTCTTTCTTGCTACTATTAAAAAATGCCATAGATAAGATAAATTATAAACAACAGATAATTTGTTTCTCAGAGTTTTGTGGTTGGAAAGTCCAAGGACAAGGCACTAGCGTTTTTGGTATTTTGTGCTTCAGAGAGGTTGCATTTGCTCACATGAAGGAAGGGGAGGGCATTCATTTAAATCTCTTTATATAAGACTGGAAATATCATTCATGAAAGCAAGACTTCATTACTTACTACCTTTTAAATTTCACTACTTTTATTGATTTATCATGTTAATGATAGTTTTTTTTTACTTCCTTGTTATGTTTTATAGAAGATATTTAGATAATTTTTATTGCATTAAGTAAAAATTTTCTTTTCAATTAATGCATAAATTTGACTGAATAGTCACAAAAATCTCTAAATTTCTGTTTAAGCCAATTGTACTCTAGTTTTAAGTAAGGAGATTTCCTACTTTTATTACCATGTGTTTTACACTGATATTAATGTTTGTTAGTCTTGAACTTGAAAGGTATTACTCACCTTTTTAAAAGTGCTTTGAAGTTATCAGATAGTTCATTAAATATTAAATTATTATTAATTTATATTAGTCTAAATATCATTAGTGATTTTCACTTGTCCCTTTAAAATTGGTCAGATTGTGGTTTCACACAGGTATAAAAAAGCAAGAATCAATTTTATAATGGGTGTCCATTCTTTGTTTGTTTTTCAAATATTTTAATGCACTTTTCAAGTGATAAGATTTCATTCATAGGGGCTGGATTGTAGCACAGTGGTAGAGCACATGTGAGGTACAGGGTGTGATCCTCAGGTAAAATAAAAGTATTGTAACAATCTGCAACTAAAAAATATTTTTAAAATATTTGTTTTATAATAATGGCTTCTACTTGTATGTTAGGAAAATAATAATAATAATAATAAAATGTGTGTGCATTATTAATGCCCATATGGACAAACTTCTTAGTGCAATTTTCTCTGTATTTTGCAATCTCTACTATTTATTAGATTTAATTTTGCATGAGCTTCTGGCATAGGATACTATGCAGAGTTCTTAAAAATAGGAAAATAGTTTATCATGTCCTATTCATTAAAAATTAAAAATGATTAGCTTTATTGCAATTGTTTTATTAGCTATTAGAGAAGGCATTATTTTGGTATGCTAATATCTATGTTAGCCTTTGCATTAAGCCTAAATCTAAGAACTAGATCACTTTCAGTTAAAGCTCTCTCATACAGCTGCTGATATCAGTTTTGAATATCTATTCATGCATTAATTCAGCAAATATTAATTTCCCCTAGGAGCCAGCTTCTTCTTTAGCTGTTTGGAAACATTCTTTAACAGACAACAAATATTCACACATGAAGTTCGCAATTGCTAAGGGCATACTTAAATGATAAGCATGATATAATAAATAAGCAAATTATGTAAGACATTAGAAAATTATAAGTGCAAATTAAGAAAGAAAAATACATGAGGAAATGAAAATTGTGAGTGTATCAAGTAGGAGTCAGGACTGTGATCAAATTTGAACAGGGTGATCTTCATAGGTCTGAAGCTCATATGTGAAATTTGAAGGAGGTGAAGTAAAAATCATATTTAAATAAAAAAATAGTAATGTGATACATGAAAATTCCTCAGAGGTCACTCAGTCAGTAACTAATAGCTTTACCTTTGTTACAACCCTAGATAAAAATAGTCAGTTTCATTTAGAGGCCATGCAATATGAAGAAAATGCATTCTGTACTATTAAACCTAGAAATGGATCCAGAATATCAAGAGACTCATGCTAGAGAAACACAGCCACCCTGAGGAAAAACCACACTCAGGCCACTATGTATATTCACTTGACAAAAGCATTGAAGAGAAAGCTGGGAAAAATCAACCACAGCATATATGCATTTGTTTTCATATGTTTATTTGTTTTTATACTATTTCCTCTTGTTCTTCCTCTTCTCTTATTACTTCTCCTCCTTCTCCATTTTTCTCCCTCCCAATTGCATTCACTTTGCTTTCTTCTGAATATGCCATTTAACAAGAGAAGGCAAAGTTTAATTTATATACATAGTTATCCGTCAGCATCCAAGAGGGATTGATTCAATAACCCCCATGAGATATCCAAACTCTCAGGTATACATCTTCTTATATAATTTAAATCATTTCTATATTACTTATAATACCTAATGCCATGTAAATGCTATGCAAGTAGTTATTAAATTGATATTATTTAGGGAATTAGAAACAAATCTGCATGTGTTTAATACAAATTATCTGATTATTTATGATCTCTTGTTGGTCCAGTCTGCACAGACAAAAACCTCTGGATGCAGAGGGCTAACTGTGCACAATATAATAAAAGTGCACAGATATAAAAAGAAGTTAATAATTATTTTGTGACATAATTAATGTTTTCACAGTACAAAATATCTATAACAAATCAGTATGCATTGTTTTATTCAGAAAAAAAACAAACAGATGTGAATGTTGCTGGTACAGTATCATTCTATATTTTTGATATCCAACAATTACTTGAAAATGATTACCATATGCCATTTAGAAAACTGCACGAAATGCAGATCATCATAGACAACAAGTGATTTTAAAACATAAGTGCCAATATGTCGTTTCTCTTATAGCATTGCACTGGGACCTTCTTCCTAAAATCCCATCTTTGAAACTTGATCCTCTTTGGAGCGTCTTCAGATCTTGAATTCAGTGATGACTGCATAGAATTAGTACCAATTAACAGTCAACACTTTGTTAAGAGAATTTATGATTGAGATCCTTGTAGAAAAGAACAATAGAAGCCTATATGTCAACTATGAAAGTTTTTCTAATCATGAAAATCTATATTAACATGAAACAATGAAAGGAGGAGGCAGGGGAATTGCTGATCAAAATGTACAAAGTTTCAGTTAGAAAGATTAAGTTTTGAAATTACACAGCTGGGAGGACATAATCAACCTGGTGTACTATATATCTTAAAGTAACTAAGAACATCATTTCATAAAAAAGGATGAGCGAAGTGATGGATATGTTAATCAGCTTGATGTAATCATTCCACATTGTCACTCTGTCAAAACACAGTATTTGATCTGATATGTATGCAGTTATGATTTGTAGATTAAAAATCATGTGTTTTAAAAGTACACATACAATAACATTTTTATATAGATTAAGCTACTAACTATTTATATTGGGAGAAACTATGCTGATTTAGTGGTAGTAAACCTCAATACACAGAGAAATAATGTATCATATTCATCAAAAATCAGTAGATCTCTCTTCCTTTCTTCTTTGGCTCTCTGACCGGCATTGGGATGCTGCCGGCATGGGTTTTCTTGCTCAGGATTACAGGGTTAATCTGGTCTCTCATTCTTCCAGATGAATTCATGTACTGATGGGGTTTTGCGGGAGGTACACTGAGTTGGTACGTGGCTTTTGGAAGTGTGGCCCTGAGGCCATATCACCTCTGCCTAGCCCATCTCTGCTCTGCAGATGCCCCTGGCCACGGGGCTCGGCGATGCGGGGGGGGTGTCCTGCCCTCCACAGGGCTCCAGGTGGCACGCCGGTCCCCCGGGGAGGCTCAGGCAGCCGCTGGCCCGCCCGACGCTGGCCAGGACCGTGTCTCCCGGTGGCGCAGCCTCACTTAGCCTGCTGCTTGGGGAGGAGGCGCTGTGACCTGGACCCTTCTCGGGCGCCGGGAGAGGACGCGGGCGCCATGGAGGAGTTAGGGCCCGGACGGCGGTGAACAAGGAGCGGGCCATGCTCTCAGGTACGCGCGGCCCTGGGCCCGAGGCCGACGGGACGGGCAGCGGCGGGGCCAGGGAGGCGGAGGGCCGGGGCACGAAGGGGCCGGGGCGCCTGGAGCCCGCCCGGCCCGGGGTCCTGGGTCCCGCGGGAGGGAAGGGAAGGCGCTGGGCGCTGCCAGTCGGAGCCCGCGAGGCTGACGCGCTGTCCGTGTCCCTCGTGCAGGCGGAGCTGCGGCCAGGCTTCCTACGGGGAGGACGCCGCTGGTGCTCAGTGGCAGGAGTCGGGGCGACTCAGGCCGGGCCGGCGGAGGGCCCTGAGCCGGGATGGAGGACCCACCGGGGCCTTCCGCAGATGTCCTGAGGCCCCGCGGCAGATCTCCTGCTCCTGCAGAGGGTGGGCCGCTGAGGGGACGTCTGCGGGTGCGGCTTCTGGAGTCCAAGGGTGTGAGGAATTCACTCTGCTGCACGGAGACAGGTTCCAGAGAGCAGGCGACACTTTGAAATACATCTTCAGGAGTGCCTAGTTACCTGGAGGGTAATGCTCCTGCACAGAGAAGTACCTGCTCAGAGACAAAGATGTGCAAGGGCAAAGCGGATTTCAGGAGTAGTCAGTTTCTGCATCTGTGACGCAGGCATTGCGGTCGAGGAACCAGAAAGGCAGGGTACAGCTGCTAAAGCTGGGTTTATTTATAAAGGGGTGACACAGACTTCTCCTAGAGGGAGGAAGGGCCGCAGCTGGTATCCTGAGAAGCCAGGTGTTCTACCTTTTTATATGCCCTAGGCTTCCTTCATTCTCCTGCTCCTTCCCCTAATCTTTCTTCCTCTGGTGTAGATGACTAGGCCCAGGAATACCTGGTGGCAAGGCCAAAGGGTGGGAATGAGGTGGGTTGAAGGGGGAAGGGCAGGATGGGGCAGCTCTGCACACAGTCATTAACAACTGTATACTCCCTGTAGGGAGGGGCGATTCGTGGGACTTGTTACCTTAGCAACAAGTTGGAGCAGGGGCAGGTCCTTGATAAGGTGGAGGAAGGGCTGTGAAGGATATAACATTTCAGTACCTCAGGGGCAGATTCCAATTTTCCAGAATCTCTCAAATTGGCCTCCTTGATATGGCCTGTCTCCATTTACCTATTTATACTGACTGCCTGTCTAATTCTGGTTTCAAAACCAGTGTGCCACGATTCTTATATACCATGCAAAGAACTGAATTTTAAGAATTTTTCAGCGTTCTACAAAGCAGCCTGGAAATTTTGGTGCTGTGGGTTTTAATCCAGAATGTAAGCAGATTCGTTTAATTAGAAAATATTAACCATTTAATATGTCAGTTACTGTTTGAGAAACTAGAGGAAAGACATTTAATAAAACATAAAAATCTAGACCACTTCTAGGGATGAATTTGTTGCAATGGTGTCAAGACCACACAGTCTTGGAATCCGACTGATCTGTATATTAGCCTATGTGTTATTGTTTGTGTATTTCACCTGGGTAGTAATTGAGAGTTTTTCTAGAACTTCAGGAAAATAGTACTGTATAACAGCAGTGACACGGGAACTTAGTTTCTTTCATCTAACTGAAATCTACTAGGTGAAAACTGTGTATCCTCCATTAAGGGAAGTTGAGGACCCTAGGAGGCTATGCTGAGATATGCCACATTTCCCCTACATTATGTATTTGCTTTGATTCCAGAAAGATGTTTTTGGCTGAATATTTTGGAAGTTCAAATCTTGAGGTGTGGGTCAGGGATACAAAGGGAGATATAAAGAGAGTTGTATAGAATTACAAATGGGAGTAGAGAGGGTTGTTTGTTTTTGTTTTCTCAGAGATTGGGACCTGGGACAAGGCTGGGTGTGGATAAGGAAAAGAAAAATTAAGATACTGCATACTATATCTGTAAAATTATAAGCATATCACTGTTGCACATCATGGTGTATAATTAACAAATATAAGTTTATTCTGCATAGAGAGTTCTATATAAATATGAAATAATATTTTCTCTGGAAATTCCAAATCTGAGCAGCATTGTTTAAAACATTCTACTTGTGAACAGTTTAATTTAACATTAGGCTAAAATTATGGAAATATAACTTTCTTTCATCTAGGAAATAAACTGGTCTTAGGAGAGATGTGAAAAGCAAACTAACTGGATGGCCATTTTAAATTTGCATTATTCATATATGAAATTGAAATACAAATTTCCTGTTGGTATATTGGCAATGTTACTGCATTCCAAGGCCAAATTTTAAAATAAAAGGCCTTTATAATAATTATTAAAGGAAGTATAAAATTGGATGCATTGGTGTTTAAGATTTGGAAAAATAATTTTCATGAGTGTTTCTGGTTATTACCATGCATTTAAAAGAGATACTGTGTTGAAAAGAAGCAACTTATATCCACTATATGCTTGTATATACTTTCAATGTGAACCCATAAGTAAATGTTTCATTAAACAAGGGAAAACAAACCTTCCACATTCCCTACCAAGGCTTTTCATGTTCAAAAAAGTACTATTTGAATTCTTCTGGTGAGGTGACAGAGATGCATTAGTGTGGGGTGACTAGAGGACCATTGAAGCAGTAATTTCATTAAAGTAGCACCTACTAGTTTGAAGAGTTAAAGTACTCTTCTCCCCAAAGTGCCCAGAGAAGAGGAAGATCTCTTAACTTTTCAGCAACATAGTGATCAATATATACTACACACCAAAGAGGAAGATAAGAATGGGGAAAATGGGTCAGTGGCATCTTGTGGAGGTGGTGGATAGTATTTAATGGACAAGTATTTAATGGATAGTATTTGATGGACAAGTAATATTTAAATGACTAGAGGGGACAGTTTACTCTCTGATACAGTGCTCCAGATTCATATATACACCTTTTTTGAAATGAAATTTATATGCTTAAATGGTATCTCAAATTTTTAAGTATCTTCATCATTGCCTCCTACTTTGATTGCTCTCTTGGACTTTGATTGCCCTCTTGGCGTTGTCTTTTAGTGACTAGAACACACCATCTACTCATTTGCACAGGCCAGCAACTAGGAGTCATTCCCCATACTCAGCACAACAGCAAATTCTATCATTTTTCAATCTCCAAATTATATCTTGAACTTAATCACTTCTTTCCATTTCCACATTCAATAATGTTTAACCTAGAAGACTGCAAATAACCTGTTTTTTTTGCATCTAATTTTGTCCCCCTTTAATCCATCCTTTGCAACACTGCTATATATATATATATATATATATATATATATATATATATACACACACACACACACACACACACACACACACAATGCTAATAAAAAACCCTTGTATAAATTAATGATAGACAAAGGAAGCATTACTAACTTCCATAAATGAGAGGTAGATTTGAAGGGTTGTTTAGATAGCATTTGCATTAAGTTAACAATATTGTATCCTATAACATTCTTTGGAACAAATAGCATATATTTGAATGGAATGAATAGCCAGGATTATGGGCAAAATCTACAGCTATAGAATAAAAACAAAATTACCCAGCCTGTTAAGGTGGAAATGGGAAATATGTGTCACCCACATTTTTGTGTCCGTTTAATCTGCTACTGTACTTTATCATTGAGCCCAGATTTTCCCACAAGACCTTCCTGTCATGTTTAGGTTCAAACCTAATTTGGTGGTCATATAAGCTTTAGTCTATAACAATGTAAGCATTCAAGATTTCAGAATTTAAGCCCTTCTGATTCTATTGAAGCAAAGGCAAATGGTAGAAAAACCAAGAGATGTCCATTATTTCTTATTTATGGCAGTTTGTGAACACATTGGTATTTCTGTTTTATCAGCTTTGCTTCTTTGTTTCATTACTTCCAGTATTCTACTGGGAATTTTAAATTAAGTATACAGGAAACATTTCTTTTCTTCCCCTTGTATTTTCTAAAGATGTATTTGTTGAAATATAATTGACATAAAATAAACTTCACATATTTAGGAGTGTGCAATTTGGTAAATTTGATATATGTATATACCCATAAAATATTGCTACATTTATAAGGAACCCCTTGATTATTATCCCAAACATTTCTCTAGCCTATTTGTAATGCCTTGCTACCCTCCACTCCACCAACACCAAAGCAGCAACTGATCTGTTCTCTGTTGCCATAAATTATTTTGCATTTTCTAGTGTTTTAACTAAATGAAAGCCTACAGCATGTAGACATTGTGTGTAACTTTTGCAACTGAGCATGATTATTATGATATTTATCCAAGTTGGCCTATATATTAATAGTTTATTCCTTTTTGTCTTAGTGGTATTGTATTGTATGGATGTACCAGAGTGAAAATGTATTCCTTCACTTGTCTATAGCCTTTTGAGTTTTTTCTAATTTTTGGCTCTTACAAATAAAGCTGCTAACAACATTCACATACAGATCTTTGCACACATGATTATATTTCTCTGGTAAAAATTGAGGGGTGGGCCAAGCACAGTGGTGCGATAGAGCAAGTTTTATAATAGAAATATATGCAAAATGCATGCAGTAGAAGCATAGAGAAAGAAATAAACAGAAAATCTGGGAATCTGCCTTGGTAATATAGATTTCTTCACTTTTTGGCTTCTTGATCTTATAAGTTGTTTCAATTACACTATTGGTGCATATGCTTATTAAAGACACTTTTAAGTGTCTTAAAACATAAGAAACTGAAAACTACCACTGATATATCAATCAATATTAGCTAAAATGCACAGAATAATTTAAAAGTTAATATTAGGAGTAGGTGTAAGAAGACCCAACACAGTAGCCCGCCCACCATCAGTGTGGGAGATGTGCATCCCCAGATTATGGGCAAAAGCCCTCCCTGGGGCTCCATGAACCTTTGTTGTACCTCTTCCCATGAAAACATGTTCTTTGCTGTAGGGGGCCTCAAGCAGGCCTCAAACCCTCTTACTGTCCAGAGAAGAGGCACAGCACCTCCCTCTCAGCCCCTCTTTGGTGAAGGGTGCCAGGAGCCATTATGTCTGGATGGAGAATGGAGGACCTGGCAATCCCCCACCTCCATATCCAGGGCCTTTGGGGGAATTCAAAGACCAATGATATGTGTGGAGCCTCTTGCATTCAGTCTTCCCTAAAGGCCCAGTGGTGCCCTTTTCAAAGGCAGATCACAGATCAAGGCATATTCCCTCTCCATGCATCACTCATCAATAACCTGAGATCAATTGAGAAGGCTTACCCAGGACTGGTATTTAAATAGGAGAGGGAAAAAAAACTGTACTGAACCCATGCCAGCCAGCCTGGGAGAGTTCTCCTGACTCCAGTGCAACAGGGGGCCCAAGGGGCCTGGCTGGGCTCCCTAATGGCTGGAGGCTGCAGAGAGGTCCTTCTCCATCCTGGTGATACAGAGAGGAGGAAGCTAGCTAGGAGGCATATTCCTGAACTTTAGAATTCCTGTGTCACCTTTTGGGTTCCTAGCCTACCAGGTCACATGATCCCTCAGGCTGAAGATGTTTGTTGTTGTTGTTTTTGTTTTTGCCAGCCACTGGCTGAGTTAACAGTAACCTGTCCACCACCTCCTCTCCTGACCTATGACACAAAAGATCTTCCAGGGCTGGCTGCACCTGCCTGCTGTCACCTGAACTGGATGGAATGTAGGTGGTGTATGGGGGCAGACTGCCCATGGGGGTGACTTTCTGAGGAAGGGATTTCAGAGAAAAGGGGGTGGCCAGGGCCAGGGTGAAAGAGACCAAAGGGATGATTCAGAGCCATAAATAAACCAGTTTGGATACTGAAGGGGGAGTGAGATGTTGTAGGATAAATGACATGAGTATTACTATTTTTTTTTTTTTCCTGAAGCTCTTTCTTTCTCTTCAGAAACTTATCTTGGCTTTTGATATTACAAGAGAATCATTAAGTAGATACCAGACTCAGTGAGTTAGCATGTGTTTTGGACAATGGACTTGTTGAGCCCATCTCTATTTTAAAAATATCTCAGAGCAACATGGAACTAATGGTTGAATTTCTGTCCTAGAAGCTTTCGCAGAAAGGAGACAGCTGGAGTCAGTTTAGCCATGTGGAAGAGAACAACATTGAAGGCCCAGGAGGGACTGAATCAGAGGTGGAGCCCACCAGTGCCATCAATGGCAACCCATCCTGGAATCTGGTGGACAGCCCCATGGAGAGTGGAGCTCCTGGCCATAATAGGAGTTTGGATGCCCAGAGGAGATCCCCATGGCAGCAGTAAAGCAAGCACTGAGGGAGGCAGGCGACAAGTTTCAACTGCGGTACTGGGAGGCATTCAGTGACATGACGTCCAAGCTCACCTCACCCTGGAGACAGCACATCAGACCTTTGAACAGGTAGTGAAGGGACTCTTCCAGGATGCGGTAAGCTGGGGTCGCATTGTGGCCTTTTTCTCCTTTGGAGGAACACTGTGTGTGGAAAGCATAGACAAGGAGATGCAGGCACTGGAGAGTCAGATCCCCAGTTGGATGGCCACTTACCTGAATGATCACCTAGAGACTTGGGTCCAGGACAATGGTGGCTGGGATACTTTTGTGGAACTCCATGGGAATAATGTGGCAGTGAATAGCTGGAAGGGCCAGGAGCACTTCAACCATTGTTTCCTGATGGGCATGACTGTGGCTGGCGTGGTTCTGCTGGGCTGGCTGTTCAGTTGGAAATGACCCTGACCACCCACTTACCCTCCTTCCCATCCTGCCCCACCATATCCCTCTGTCCAGCCACCATGGCCACCAGGAGAACCATTCATTACATACATCCATGCCCACCATCCTTCACTGGCTTGGGCCTAAGACCTGATTCCCTGCAGTTAGTTTTCTAGAACTACTACACTTCTGTGACAGCCACCTTCCCACAAATCTCAGTTATCTGAGTTGATTATCATGACCCAGCCCTCAAGGATCAGGACTTCCTCCCCACCACTGGCCTGGACAAAGTCCCCACTCCTAGTGTGAATGTTTTCCAGAGGCCTCTGCCTAGAGTCTAGTCCCACCTTGGAGAGAGGGGAATATAGCTACAGGAAGTACCCCGTGCAAAAGCTAGCATGGCCCTTGCAGTTTAGCACCACCCTAGTCCCTGCCCCTCCAGGACCATGACTGAGTGACCACTTTGGCCCAAGACAGTTGACCCAGAGCTATTGATGGACTCAGCTGCCTCACTTCCTGCAAGGTCATCCTGTGGCATCATTGTGTTGGGCCAGTGCCTATCAAGTGAGTAGAGGGATTCAGGGGTCTCACCCCAGAGTAAAAAGGGGAGATATAGGGAGCAGCAGTAGGAGCCCTGGGGTCTTCCCTACCACAGGAAGGAGACCTTGGTGCACATACCAGTGGGTGGGGGCTGAGTGGAAGGGCCTGTCTTGCCTGACCAGGTAGGTATGTCCTCACACTCGAGCCTGGGCACCAGGGCTGTGCAGGTCAACACGGCCTGGCCAAGGCCCCTTCAGGCCTCCCTCAGCTTCAGCCTGTCCTGTCTCATCCCTGGGGTCTCAGCACAGCGCTGGTCACTCCAGGCTCTCTGCTGTCCATGTTCCAGAAAGCTTTCATTCCTTGTGAAGATGACGTACTATCTTTGTTAAGCATGTGGTGCATTCAAGTATGAGGAGCTGCTGACTTTCTGTGTGTGTGCAGGTAGAGAGTCGGTGCCTGGAGATTGGTGGCATAGTGCTCCTTCCCCTGCCCTGGTTCAGGAAACCTCTCCCAGGGGTCTTGGCTACTAAGGGGCACCTGTTCCTACTCACTCCCCCACTTGTTGCAGCTCTTTAAATAGTTTGTGTGAAAGTGAAAATGCAGTTCATTAATGGACTGTGTTAGCTCAGTGGGAAGAAAAAAGTTAATATTAGGAGCTGAGGTATAGCTCATTGTTAGTTTACTACCTAGCATGCATGCAGCCCTGGGTCGAATCCCCAACACAGAAACTTGTAAAATGATAAATCATACAATGTGAATGGTACTATCATTGTATTTGGCATAAAACTTGCCAAAGTCAGTAATTGCGTCTTTGAAAGCTAAAGAGTAGTTTCAACATTCTTTTTGTTATTTACTATTTCAAAATTACTTTTTTCCTTCAGAATTTGTAAAAATGAGCTGGGGTTATAGCTCAGAATAACAGCACTTGCCTCACACATGTGAGGCACTGGGTTCGATCCTCAGCATTACGTAAAAAAAAGATAAAGATATTGTATCCATCTTTAAAGAAAAATACTTTCCTTTAAAAATTGAATTTGTAAAAACAAATGGTGAGCTTTTTAATCTTCATAATATTTGGTTGATGTTATATTTTTGTACTCTTATGTTCGAATTACTGCTTATTTTGAAAAAATAAATTCTTAAAAACCAAATTATGCTTCACAAACACTGATAAGCAAGTTTTATTTTAAATATTCATATATGTATTAAGCATGCAAATAGATTGTTAAATTTCAAAAATATATCACTGATCCCCAATTATATTTAAATGGCTTATGTCCTCTAGTGGACTAGTAAACACTGAGTGACCACGGAGGGCATGGTGAATGTCCATGCAGAACCAGCTGGTGCCATGTGGGTCTGACTTCCTCTGTTACAGCTTCCTTCCCTGAGGCCCACCAGCAAGCACTCCCCACAGGGCACAGAGAGAGATGGACCCTCTGCTGAGTCCAGGGGCCTTGGAGCCAGCATTCACCAGGTGTGTTGGTTTTGACTGATTTTGCAGACTGTTTGGACAGGTGTAAAGCCACACCCCGTGAGCTGTTAGTACACTCTAGACATGGCAACTCCATCAAAGGAGCCTACCTGCCTCTTACCTCAGTTGAGGGCCCCAGATTGGTGTTGAGTCCCTAGTCTGGAAGGAATGAATGTGCTGAGGTAGACTGGGGCATAGGCATCTTTACTCAGCTGGTGAGCAGAGCTGGGAAGGCTGGGCGGTGGTCTTCCCCACAACAGCCTCACAGCATCTCATGTAGAATAGGAATGGTGCAGCAGGGGCTGAGTCAGGTGGGAGAGGATAGGGCTCAAGTGGAAGACATCAGGTTATGTGGAAGGCTCAGATGGCTACCAAGGTGACAGGAAGCAGATTGGTGCACTGAGGACTGTGAAATGCCTGGTTGTAGGGTTCGGGCTGAACAGGCAGCTAAGATGTTCACCTCCACTGCAGCTTGTGACCTGTGCTGAAAGTTTCTGGGCATGCACCATGGCCTCACGCCCACCTTCCAGGGACAGGACTGCCCACAGGATACTTCCCCTGATCAGCTCTGGGAGGCTGGCAGGGCGTCGTGAGGCTAGAGGCACATACAGCCCATGCAGTTTGCAGCCAGGGCTGCCAATGCTCATTGGGCCTCTGGGGTGGGTGGACCCAGCCACCAGGAATGTTTTACACCAGACTTACCCCAGATGCATGCTGGAACCAGGAAAGCTGGAAAAGATCTACACACTTCTCTTCTCATTCCCACTTTTTTTCCTGTCTGGACTCTGCAGTCTCCACAGTCACAGTGTGGCCAACCCTGTGGTGGCTATCTTGGCTTGAATACAGATTTTTGCCTCTTCTTCATTTCTGTTGGTCAGTGATGGCTGTTTTTTCATTATCTGCTCTTTAGCCAGCAGGAATGGATGTAGGCCATATAAATCCAGCTGGTTCTGACAATGACTACCTGCCTTGAAACACAGGAGTGTCCATGTTATTGGCCATGGAGGGAACAGATGGGAATGCCCAGAATGTCTATGAGCCTAGGGAGCCCTCATTTTGGCCATCTTAGCTGCCTACCTGCAGTCTTTCCTTCACACAAAGACCTTGTCAGGAAGTGAGATCCATCCACCCTCTGTTGAGTGCAGCCTCAAGCCAGGCCAGAAAGATAAGTACACCCTTGTTCCTTATCCCATCTCTGGACAATACTCAGGCTCTTTTGCTTTATTAGGTATCAGAGGGACCCTGGACTTGGGGTTTTGACATTGGGTAAATCATTGGAGCTCAGACTAGTTTCTTATCTGAAATGGGGAAGTGCCTGCCCCTAGTATTGTGGAAGGAGAGCCCCTACTGCAGGAACTGGTGCATTGGAGGCATTCACTGCGGTCAGATCCGGCCCCTGCATGGGCCACCAGGAAGAGTTCCAAGGCCCAGGTCTGCAATGCCTGGTTCTGCAGGCCAAGAAAAGAAACAAGGCCACAGAGGAGAAACATGAGCAATAGCATGAGCAGAACTGGTGCTGTTGGATCTGGCCAACAGCAACTCAGTCCCAGTGGGTGGAACTCAAACTGCATGGCTTGTGGAACCACTTCTCTCCTCAGTGAGCTAACCAGCCTGCCCAGGAGAGTAGGGAGTGGTTCCAGTGACCAGCTCCATTTCAGATGCAGCCTCTTGGTTTATTTTATACCATCATAAGCCTGTGAAGGAAAATCTGTGGTTAGATCCTTTGTCCCATTTTGGATCCTGCAAATGTGGGTACCATAGATAAATTAGGGAAAACATATTTGGGAACCTGAAGAACAATGTGGAACTGTGCCTCATTTTCCCCATGTGAAGCTGGAGTTCCCATGAGGGCCTCCATGAACATTCTGTGTGTCTGCCCTTGTGTGCTGTTACTGTTATTGGTCACTGATTTCCTTCTCCTGTTCCAGCAGTCAGCCTCCCAGGATTTGTGTGCCAGTGTCCCCTGCCAGCATTCCTGCCAGTCACTCAGGGCCATGTAAGCATTCATGATTGGTGGCGGAGTGAGATGGGCTGTCACTGACTTAAGTGTCTGGAGGGCTGGACATGAGTCACTGCTGCTGTTGGCTGAAGTACCTACCGAGGCAGGATACGTTAGCCTGTTAAAGGGACAGTTGTGTCTCAGATCAGATCTTACTCTTGGATGGAGTAGAGCTGAGGCCAGCTGGAGGTCAGAGCATGCAGCTGAGACTCCTTGTCCTTCCCCGGCAGCTTCAGTGAGGTCTTCAGCTCCTCTCAGGACCTGTGCCCAGTCCCTGCACAGAGCATCACAATCCTGCACCAGGAGACAGCAAGGGAAAGCTTGTCCTTGCTGTGAGCCCCCTATGGCCCACTCCCAGCTCCCTGTGGCTCTGCTCACTGGCCTCAGCCCAGGCCCCCCCACATCCCTTGTGGTAGGGTCTGGCTGCAAATCCTTCCTGAGCACAGAGCACCATCACAAGACTCCTGACAGGTGCAGGTGGCAGGATCATTGACTTCACAGGATAGTGCTGGAAGCCGGGAGGGAGAGGGTGCAAGCCACAGTCTGCAGTGAGCACAGGCAGAGCATGGGGGTTCTCCCTGGGATCCTCGTTGACAGGGCAGAGTTTTCCAGTACCTGATCACAGAACAGGCTTCTCCTCTATCATTGCACGGGACCCCAGAGAGTCCTAGATATAGTGCAGGGGTGGGGAGGGGTCCATCCTGCTCCAATATGACAACCACTCCAGGCCACTGTTAATACCTGTTAATACCACCTGGCTTCTATATAGATAATTCAAATTAGGGATCTGATTTAGAACAGCCCCAGAAAACCTACAGACAGTACCCCCAGACAACCTGCTGCCTTCCTGTCTTTAAGACAGCAGGTGAGAAGTAGACCTGGGACCATAAAACTAATAAGTTGATGTGGCAGAGTTCTATGCTTATTAATAGCATAACATACAACATTATTAAAATTTTAAAATTTCCTTAAAGAAAACATGTCTGATTTTTAAATAATTTTACATTAAATGCATTTAGTAATTTATGGTTTTCATATGAAAATTTTCTCTGTGTATCACTGTTTGGGGGATGTGTAGTCCCTGTTTCTTCAGCTAATCCCTGATTGTGTATTTCTTTCTTTCTTTTTCCTGGTTGGGTACTTTTAATGCATGTCATGAAAAGCTGTTTGCTGGTGCAAAGTTACAAGCTCGATTTATCCTTCATTTGAGAACATACCGCCTGGCTTCTATATAGACAGTTCAAATATACATTACTCATAGCATTTTTTTAATTTGTTAATTCAACATCTGGTAATTCTGAGTTTTGTTGTTCAGAGTCATATTTTACATGGTAATCATTAATAGTA
This sequence comes from Marmota marmota marmota, assembly GCF_001458135.2. Lineage (NCBI taxonomy): Eukaryota > Metazoa > Chordata > Mammalia > Rodentia > Sciuridae > Marmota > Marmota marmota. The sequence goes on along the minus strand of NW_026000060.1, from coordinate 393,519 downwards.
ATCATAAAATCAAAAACAGATACCTTTCTACCTATCTCTAATAGATGATTTATTTTTAAAATCTTGGAAGTATGAAGCATTGAAAGATACTTTATTCAATGAAAGTAGAAGATAAATTGATAAAAATCTTTGTAGAACAATTTGATAATCTCTATTATAAAAAAGACAGCCCTGTGTAACCAAAACTATCAATAAATTAGAGAATTTCATTATGTTGACAGATCATGTACAAAATGCAGTTTTTAATTTGTTTTGATTAAAACACATTGTAGAGTAAATGGAGATTTACTACAGTAGCATAATTGTTCCAATAGTGATTGGTGTAAAGCTGTGAAGAAAATATATATGATAATGAAAAATATCTGAGAGTTGATAATAGTTAACAAAATCTAAACAGATTAGCAGTTAGTTGCTAATAAATTATTATAATAACAATTGTTTTTGTTATTATTACAATAATCTATCTTGATTTATATTAAAATTTTTAAATTAATATTTTGGAGAATCCCATTTTTAAAATCATTTGAATTTTTACAATACATATTGATAATCTTTATTTTCAAGCATTTATGATTAAATAAATAGAAATATTAAATAATTCAATAAATGCAAATAAATATAAATAAATGTAGTCAAGCTTCAGTTTTGATGGATTATAAATTGGGTAATGTGCTTATACATAAAGTTTTATTTGTAAACTGAAAAATGAATACACAAGGCAGCAGGAAATTCCAGCCACCCAATAAGCAACTTTTCAGTAGAGGTAATGCTGTAACACTCTGCCATTCTTATTTCAGCTTCACTACATTAAATAAATATCATTTTTCAGTTTAGTACTATTTTTCACACTTTTTATTATTGTTTTGAAGTTGTCTATTGTTTGTATGCAAAAGGGTGATGTGCCATATAGAAAATATATATGTGTGTTATATAGTATTTTTATGTGAGTGAATTGTACCATATAGAGAATATGTATGTGTTACGTAATCTTTGTACCCGAGTGAGTTGTAACAGTTTAGGCAACTAGTTCACTATTAATTCATCAATGATATACATTAAGTGACTTGCTTATAAATAAACACATAATACAAGGTTATGTTGTGATCTGTTGATGAAAATGGTGCTAAAGGTCCTCAGAAAATTAGACTTGTATTTCCCCCAAGAACAAGATTTCCATGTTTGTGGTGACTATACTTAATCTCAAATAATAATGAATATATTTTGTAGTTATTTATTTCCAATAATTCAGCGATAGTTTAAACATATATCAATACATTATTTAATCAGATAATAAATTAAATATTTTTTAGTAAATACCACAAATATTTAAAAACTTATTTGTATTTTCAAAATATTACTGCACTTACATAATGTACATGGCTCTATAAATGCATTTTTTCCTATTTATATTATAAAAAACATACAAGGACCTGGAAATGCAAAAAAAAAAAAAAAAAAAAAAAAAAAAAAGGTTAATCAGAATACGTGGACAAAAACTCAATTTTAATATTGTGACTCTTCGTGGATCAACATGGGATACCTGGCAAAATATTCAGCATTCAGTAAAGAGTTGGAGGTGCCAAGAGCGACAAGAGAAACTATTTAGTTTGCCAATGATGGTCTACTGTTTTTAGTGCCCCAGGTAATTTTTTAAAAATGAAGCTTCCTGCAATTAATAGAATAAGCAAATAATAAAAATTGTTATATATTTGTAGAAATTTAAGAGAAAATGATACCATGAACTATTAATTATCTAAATTGTTTTTGTAAGGTATTTTGGTCATAGTGATGGAAATCTGACTAAAACAAGTTAGTAGTTTTATGTTCTGAAATTTTATTACAGGAGACATTTTATCATGAAATTGACATGTTAAAGAGATATGTTATGAAAATATTATTTCTGCTTGTTAGAATTAATGCTTAAAGGAAAACCTTTAAGCACAGTGAAATGTAGCTTATCTGTGAACATACATGCACACATATATTTAATTATATAATGAAGAAATAATATTTTATATACTACTGTTCTTAGTGGATTTTCCTTCAGTGTTCTATAATTCAATATGCACACAATTAAAAAGATAATGAACTGAATGATAAAAACATCCATGTTCACAAATACAAATAAATGGACAAAATTGGAAGTCAGATCTTGCTTAAGGTCATATAGAAAGTTACAGGCAAATCCTATCTTTATAAGGATAACTAAATTTTCTTGATCCTAAATACATTTTCTCCACTAAAACAAAATTAGAAATCAGTCTGAAACTTGTGCTATAGAGAGACTATTGAAACTTCTATATCTGAAAATTTGGGAAAAAAGAACAAGAGAAAATAGTATTTGGAAAGTTTCTCTGGTGAATTTGTACTACCATATCAATTTTAATATAATAATTCTGAAATAAAAATAAATTTCAATGAACATTACATATGCTTTCAAGTTGTTTTGCTTTTTACCACTTTGTCAATATTTCTCATCATGGATTTATAAATTTTAAATATTTTAAGATATTATAATTATGTTTTTCATACTAGAAATTATTTTTCTATTATTTTTTAAAGGGGGAAAATAAATATCACAAATTATTATTCTAAAATAGCAGTACAATATCTGGAAGGGGATATCTTAATAATTTTTGCCATAGTCTAGTAACCCATTTCTTATAATAATAAATCTTATGCATGAAAACTTATATCCCAAGAGCAGACAAAATTAAATCCAATTTCTCTTCCCTGAAGTTGAATAAAATGAAAGCTATTACTGATTTTTGAACTGCTTCTTCACTCTTTCTCATTTCTAAGTTATATGCTGGTAATATTAAAAAATCATATGTGAAAAAAGTAAGTCTTTGACAAGTTTCATGGTCTTTGCTAGTGCTCCTTTAAACTTTAAGTCTGTTTCAAATATGGTTCATATCAATTGACATGAACAGGGATTGTTGATGGAAATGATCAATTGAAGATGGTTTGATAAAAATATCATGACACAAAATCATTATGGAATAAACTTGGTTAATAGGAAGTGAACATGTGGTCTGTGTTAAATGTCCCCAAATAGCTGAGTATGTTATAAGTACTTCCATGGCTTGTTTCAACACTGAAGTCCAAGATTGGGTCTGGTTAGAGATGGAATTCTATTATATAAATATGAGGGAATATCACATGACCCTAGCAGGAAATAATATCTTTAACAGAGACCAGGAAGTAATTTAGCTGCCTAATTTTTCATGTGCTTCCCACTTTCTAATTTATACTACAATAATTCATGAATATATTTTCATAGAAAGCTCTTCAGATTAGGATCTTTATCTTATTTACCTTCACATTGATCAGAGAATATCACATAGTAAATAAAAATTATCAGTTGAGAAAACAGCAGTATGCCAAAAATACAGTGGATAATTTTTTTGAAATTGTAACTTCTTTTAGACAAATACAAAATATAGTTTCAGATAATGAGGTCTGCTATTTGATTTTAAAAATAATTTTTACAGGATGAACCACAGTTTGATTACAAATATAGCATTAGTAGGACATATATATTTAAATATTTATTGTGTCTCAGCACCACATATAAATAGATAAAATAAAGATCTGTCAACAACTAAAAAACGTTGTTTAAAGACTTATTGTGATGAATTGATCTATGTGACTGTGGGGACAAGTATGGCAATCTCAAAATTTATAAGCTAAGACATTAAGAAGGGTAGGGTTAATTCTCAGGCATAAGTACAAATTACTAATCTCAGGTGGAATTGCTTTATCTCCAGGGCAACCTCAGTTTTGCTATCCAAATCTTTAAATAAATTGAATCAGGCATACGCAGATTACTTGAGATAATAACCCTTTAAGTCAGGAGATGATAAAGTTTAATCATATTAGTAAAATACCCTCTCATCAAAACATAGAGGCTGCACCCTAGCCAAGTTGACCCTTAACACTGATCAGAACAGGGATTGTTGATGGAAATAATCAATTGTAGATGGTTTGATAAAAATATAAGGGGCTGTGGCCTTAGCTCAGTGGTAAAGCCTTTGCCTAGCATGTGTGAGGCATTGGGTCAATCCTCAGCACCACATTAAAATAAATAAATAAAATAAAGGCATTCTCTCCATCTACAACTACTATAGTAGTTTTGTGTATGTATATACACACAGGCACACACACACACATTGATCAGGAAATATTAATTCACTTTCTGATCGACATAACTGATTATATTGCCAAGTTGCACCAATATGCTCTTCAAATATCCCTTCTAACTAAGATATTATCCAGTGTTTGTTACATTCCAGGCTAAGAAGGATTCATTATTCCATGTGTTATGTTAAGACTCATGATACTAAATTCAAATTGAAGGGTTCACTGGGCCATACTCATATGAGAGCAATCACATATAAATGCACAAGTCTCCAAAGACTCTCAATTTCCATAAATTGGTAGAATATTCCCAATGTTCAGGAAACTGCTTTAATTCTTTTTTTTTAATACCTTTGTTTTACTTATTTACTTATTTTTATGTGGAGCTAAGGATTGAAAACCTCATGAAACCCAGGGCCTCACACATGCTAGGTAAGCGCTCTACCGCTGAGCCACAACCCCAGCCCAGGAAACTGCTATAATTCTATCACAGCAAAATTTATAATCAGAAACACCAAAGGAAGAGAGGCATAGGTTAAATAGTAGGAATCTACTAACCATTGTTCCCAAGAATCCTTTACTCACTTGGTCTCTATGTGGCAACACTCAAAATATTGAAAACTAAGGATGATGACCCATGCATCAGGGGCTAGGGTTGTCTTGTTTCACTAATTAGTCATGGTGGGATGAACTTCACGTAATTGAACTCAACTTCCACCCATCTCCCCTTCCCAGAGGTCAGGAATGCACAGCCTACTGAACTATCTGGTTGGTCTTATTGTTGCGAGTGCCCATTCCTTTTTCCTTAGGCCCAACTGAACCTCAATAGAAGAAAAACCATGATGGTGGGAGGTGTTATGCTGCTGGTTAGACATTACCTTGACAAGTCCTGCTTCCTCAAATGTTGGAGTCCAACACCAGAGAAGAACAATGAGGCTAGTGTAGAGTAGAAAGTAAGAAGCTTTATTTATAGCATAGTAGAGCAGATTTCTTTCCATCCAGAGGAATTAGGGACACAAAAGGCAGAATCCATGGGATGAGGAAATCCCACCCCTTTTATACATCTAAGGTTTTCTTTGTTCTTTTACATTCTTCCCCCTTGTTAATTTCCCTTCATCCCATAAAAGTGAGTGGGAGATGCTGGTGGGAAAGCCAAAAAAATGGTAAATAGGTGGACTGGAGGGGTCGGAGAGGAGTGATCCAGGCTGGCAGGTTGGGGAGTCTCAGGAAAAATTGATCAGCAGTCCCTGTCTGCTCAGGGGTTGCGTTATTAACAGTTCTTGAGGAAAGGCAGCATCGGCCAGGCTTTAGGAGACATTGACATTTCAGTCTCCCATAGCGAACCTTGAGCCTTTGGGACCCAAATGGACTTGGTCTGTTTTTCTCAACTTGGTCCAATTTATCTATCTACACTGACTACCTGCTTTTAATTCTGGCTTCAGTTAGAAGAACAGCTCAGCCATGATAGTGCATGTGCTTAGCTTGCTAAAGGTCCTGGGTTGAAATCCCAGGGACCCATAACAAAGAAACAGACAAAGGAAACACCAACACCAAGAAACAAGAACTACATTTGATGCCTTCCATCCTTCTCCTTTATTAGTCTCTCTAGTGCCTCAGATTTTGAATCCAGAGCTTTCATGCATGGAAGGTGGAAGGAGACCCTCACTGTTATACAAAATACATGTATGAAGATGTGAGGGAGAAAACAAAGAATAGTGTTACCCTAGATTAGATAGAGAGAAGTGATGGGAGGGAAGGGGAGGGATTGGGGAGATAAGAAGGGTAGTAGAATGAAGCTGACATTATTATTACTGTGTGTATATATGTGGATGCATGACCATTCTGCAACCTGTGTACTCAGAAAAATGAGAAATGATATCCCATCTGATTCAAATGTATGATATGTCAAGGTCATTATATGGTCATGTGTAACTAATTAAAACAAATTAAAAAAAAAAAAAAAAGAAGAAGGAAAAGAAAGCCAGGTGCAGTGGCACACCCTGTCTCTGGAGGCAGGCTCACTTGGTCCCAGGGAATTAGACGCCTGGATCCCAGTCCTCTGAGAAGAGCCAGGTGACTTAGTGTTCTCCCTGCAATGGAGTGGGGTTCTCTGGTGCCTTGGCCCTTTAAGGAACGACTGAGGGAAAAGGGGAAAAGAAGAGCCATCTTCAGTGGGGGTGACCTGGAAGGATGAGAGCAGCCACAGAGATTGGAAAATGGGTGGGGGTCCTTTAAGCGGTCGGTCCAGTGATGGGGTTCGCAGTAGTTCTTGAAGTGGGGCGGAACATCTGTTGGACCTGTGTCACTGAAGCCCGGGGACCTTGGGGCTCCAGGCTGGGGTCCCAGCAGTGCAGGGGGCGTGGCTTGACGAAAGTCGGTATGGCAAGGGCTAATGGGGCGGGGCCGGGGGCACCACCGAGGGTTCAGTCTCCCCGCAGACAGCTACCAGACGCGGCGGTGGCGGTGGCGGTGGCGGTGGCGCATGGATTGGGGCACCGAGCTGAGCTGTGGGTGAGTGCGGTAGACCCGGCTGAAGTTCTGCCTTGCTGGAGTGCAGACTTTCCCCCTTTGTCCCCACTGTACCTTAATGGGGACTCGGCACTTGGCCTTCCACTGACCCCTGGGTCCCCTCCCTCTTGCCCTCTGCCCTCTCAGAGTTTCACAGCGAGTCTCAGGACACCACGAGAGTAGGGAAAGCATGCAGGACTGGCATAGGGAAACTGAGGCACGGGTTGGTTGAGAGGTAGACAGAAGTTCTAGGACCAGGCTGGGGCAGCTGGCAAAGTCACCTATTTTGAGCACTCTGGTAAGGCCAGCGGCTTTATCTTATGGCCCCTGGGTCAGCTGCGCTCCTGTCCGACCTGGAGGGGGAGGGGATCCTCTGGTCATCCTCCTCCCACGTGGGACCCACAGATTGCAAACGATTTTCCATCTTTAATCTACACGCTAAGATTACTTTTCTCTGTATTGATACCTCCCATTTGCAACTGCAGCCATCAAACAGGTATTCCTAAATGCAGTGGGACTAATGGGGTCCCAGGATGGCAGCAACCAAGGAGTGGCATTTAGTTGCCAAAAAGTAGGCATGGTTACTGTATGGGCCAACAGAGCCAAAGCAGTGTCATCTTACTCATACAGATGGATGAGTGAAGTCATTGGTTAATAGATTATTGTGTCCCTAGAAAAGAAATATACCAGCACTCTAAATTCTTATCAGGTGATAAGTAAACCAAAAGCAATATCACCTTCTTGGAGGGATTGTCAAAGACTTGAAGAGAAGATGATGCCACATTCCTTTACAGCTTGTCTCTTTGGAACATACAGAACACAGATAAGTCCTGTAAAAATGACCCTGGAGTCTCATACTTCAATCTCATTGCTATAGGTGTACTACTTTTTTGAAAATGTGATTTTATTTCTTGAACAAATCAATACATCTCCTGGTAGTGGTATGCAGCTAGTCATTGATAAATGTTTTTTTCCTTGATACCTGTCGGAAAAAAACACCAGAAGGAATGAACTTCCAACTGGCAAATGGTAGAGCACTTGCCTAGTACACATGAGGCACTGGATTCAATCCTCAGCCCTACATAAAAATCAAATAAAGGTATTATGTCTGCTACACATATTTCTTTCATATTTTAAAAGTGTGATTTTGTTGTTTTGTTTTTTAATTGTAGGTGGGTGCAATACATTTATGATATTTCTTTATTATATGTGGTGCTGAGAATCAAACCCAGCGAGCGCCTTGCACATGCAAGGTGACCACTCTACTGCTGAGCCAAACCCCAGCCCAACTGTGTAATTTTGTAGTGGGTTGAAGACTGACACCGCCCCCCACCCCACCCCCGCCAAATTTATGGCTATGTGGAACATAGCCAGAGATTTTTCTTTTTAAAGAATGCACCAAACCTCCCTGCCCTCAACTATGGGTCCCTAATTTAGCTCAAAGCAGCCTCCTTCACCTTCCCTTTCCAAAGAACCTCACATGAGTCTTTTACATTGATAGGCTGATGAGTCCTGGTAAGCAGGAAGTAGCAACCACACTGGACTGATTGGTAATACATTTACCTGTCAGAGTGCGGAGAATCAAAATTTCAGGAGACTTCTATCTCAGTGAAATCTGTAGGGATCCAATATGGGACAGGCCAACCTATCACTTCTGAGGTGAAGGCTAAGTTGTTGGTTCTGGCCCTTCCTACAACTGAAATAAAAAGGATAGACGGGTAGAAGGCTCAGTCCCCAGTGGGAGAAGAGAAGACTCCACAACAGGTCTAGACTAGTGTGCAACTTGCCCTGCCCCTTGGTTCATATGATCCATCAGATCCAGTGATGCTTAAAATGGCAATGGCCACTTCAGATGCTCTGCGTTCTTTGCCAAGCACCAACAGGTGAAACTCAATACCCTTTGGACTTTGGGACAAAGTCCCACCATCCTCTTTGGAAAACTACTCTGGTTTGCTACTGGACCTTGGCAAAGACTGGATGCTTAACTATGGGCACCAAGCCAACACGTGGCCTGATGTCAGTGATGAGTCATGATATGATCTGATGAAAATGGGACTGTACTTCTGTGCTTTTTATTCCAAAACCCATAAACCCAGACAAATGAAAAATAACCATAGAATTCCATTAGTGGGGCATCCTATAATATACCTGACCGGAATAGTCAAGATCATCAAAAACACAGTTTGGAAACTGTCTCAGTCAAGAGAAGCCTAAGCAGACCTGACAACTAATATAACATGATGTTGTGAGTAGTATCCTGAACAGAAAAGGACATTAGGATAAACAAAGGATATCTAAATAAACCATGGATTTTAGTTATTATAGCTAATTTAACATAATGTATGGATACTAGTTCATTAATTGTAACAAAAGTGCCATACTCATTTAAGATATCATTGAGAGCTGGGCATGGTAGCACACTCCTGTAATCCCAATGACTATGGAGGCTGAGACAGAGAATTCCAAGTTTGAGGCCAGTCTCAGCAACTAGCAAGGCCCTAAGCAACTTACTGAGACCCTGTCTCAAAATCTAAAAGGACTGGGGGTGTGGTTCAGTGGTTAAAAATCTCTGAGTTAATTCAGAGTGTAAAAAAAAAAAAAAGATGTAATTGAGGAAATTGGATACAAAACATATGAAAACTTTGAATGATCTTCTCCTTTTTTATGTAAATCCCCCCAAAACTCACATGTGAGATAATGCAAGGTTCAGAGGAGAAATGATTGTATTGTGAGTCTTGACCGAATCAGTGAATTAATCCCCTGAAATGGATTATCTGAGTAGTAAGTGAAGGCTACTACTGTATGGCTGGAGGAGGTAGGCACTTGAGGTGAGTCTTTGGGTTATATATTTTGTATCTAGCCAGTGGATTCTCTCTGTCTCTCTCTCTGCTTCCTGATATCATGTGAGCCACTTCCCTCTGCCACAGTCTTCTGCTATGATGTCCTGCCGCACATTGAGCCACAAGGAATAGAGCCTGCTGTCTATGGATTGAGACCTCTGAAACCATGAGCCCCCAAATAAAATTTTCCTCCTAAAACAATTTAAAAATTCAACCAGATGAATAAGAATTTATATTCCATTTATGTATGATATGTCAAAATGGATTCTACTGTCATGTGTAACTAATTAGAACCAATAAAATATATTAAAAAAGTCTTTTAGGGCTGGGGATGTGGCTCAAGCGGTAGCGCGCTCGCCTGGCATGCGTGCGGCCCGGGTTCGATCCTCAGCACCACATACCAGCGGGGATGTTGTGTCTGCCGAAAACTAATAAATAAATATTAAAATTTAAAAAAAAAAAAAAGTCTTTTACATTTAAAAATCTAAGTCAAATCACCATTTCAAAAATAGTTAAACCAAGAATTTCCAAAATTCTTGGAAACCAAACAATATTCATCCATATTATTCTTTTGGAAACCAAACAATATTCATCCATATTATTCTTATCTTGTACTTGAGTTAAAAGTTAAATGTTATTTTATCTTTCAACTATTTTACTATGGGTATGTTTACACATACATAATACATGAATATTCTTTTAAAATTTGTCCTGTGTATTTTATAGAATATATAATAAATATACAGGTGTGTGTCTTTAAAATACTTAATATGCTCATTTTCACTGACATTAGAAAAGTAAAGTATTAGAGAGCTGTGTATGTTAAAACAAAGTCAAAAACTAGAGTTTCTTAAAGTCAGTCATGAGAAGAAAGCCCTTGTAACAACTAGTCTATTGTTTATCATTTTATTTAAGACTGTTAACATGGAAAAAAAAGTTTAATGTTAAGTACAAAACATAAAATTGTATATGCAGTAAAATAACAACTATGTAAACACACCAAAAACCTATTCACAGAACTGTCTAGAGGAGCATTTAACACCAAAAGATTAAGAGTGCTACAATTTGAGTGGCAAACTGATTCTTTAAAATTCCCAAAGTTATTCTTAATGGGAAATAACTATGATTGCAACAGGAAACAATTTTTAAAAAAAATTTTAAAAATATTCCCCAGTGGCTGGTTTTTGAGCAGTGCAGTGTTGCTGTCACCTACAGAGCAGTGGCTTTGGCCTTGACTCTTTAGAGGCTGGCAAGCAGCCCCTCCCCGCTGAGGAGAGATCCAATACCTTGGCCCCAAGCCTGCATCCCTGCAGGGCAGGCTCTCTGTCTCTCTTCTGCTTCTCTCCTGTCTGTACTTCCAGGTGAATCTTTTCATCTCTTCCTCAACTTGGCAGCCAGCTCTTCTGCCACATGACCTGGAAGTAGAAACTGTGAGATAATGTTTTCAAAGGACATGGTGCCTCAGCTTTGGACACAAAGGAACTCTGTAAATGTCATTTTCTTCTACTTACAGGTATGTGAATATTACATTTTTTCTTGTTAACCTAGTTGCAATCACTCTCTGAACAGTTCCTAATGTGAATTTTCTATCCTTAAAAGCAGGTGTGAGCAGTAACATCCAGATTATTTGGTTTCTCAAAGTCCCTCCACCCTGAGAAGGAAGAGCCACACAGTGGGTGGCCTGGCAGCATGTGAGGATTCCAAGCTACTTTTGGGAAAAGTGTACACATGCCTCTTGTCCTTTCAGTTTAACTGACATGACAAAGAGTAACTGCTAAAAAAAATTTACAGTGATCAACTATAGTGAAACACTTGTCAATATGTAATCTACAATTTTGGCATTTTTGATCAGCTGGACATTTGATATACATTTGTATTCTCAATAAATAATTTACCAGCAAATGAAAAAAAATATATATATTTCTAGTTACTTAAAATGAGGTTTTCAAACAAGTACCTATTTAGAAGAGTTAATTAGCTTTTCAAATCATTGTTATATTTACTACTACCTACAAATTTAGTCAAATATTTTGTGTTTAAAAACAAGACTGTATTGCCTTTACAACAAGGTGCAGAAAGGTTAAAAAATGAGTTCATTCTCCAAACTCTGGAGAGTAGGAAGAAAATCAATCACAGAATTCTAGACTGGGAGGGTTATGGATCAGCTAGCCCAACACTCATTTTATGAATGAAGACGTTGAAGTCCTCAGTGGTCGTGACTTCTACCCAGACACTCTTTGCCAAAATGATGTCAAGAACTCATGTCTTGATTCCCAGAATGGTGCTGTTTCCACTATAACCAACAGCTGACTGTGTGTATTAAAAGCTCTTGATGGGACTAAACAGCAATTAATAAGGATACCAGCACCTGCCAACTTCCCATAAACACTGCAGTACCTGAAACCCAGACTGTGAACAAGCAGGCTCCCCAAATTCACTAGTGAGTTCACACTCCTGGCAAGGCCGCCAGAATCAGGGACCCATCAAAATCAAGAAGCAGCACTGACCATCTTCTCTGGAGTTGGCAATCAAACAGAGGTCACTGTTGAGGGACAGGGACGGGATGGAAGGTACCCTCCACCTCTGGTCTTGAGAGCTAGCAGGGACCAGCTACCAAACCAGAGGGGGAGACGCAGTCACACAGGGACCAGACCTGGGCGCAACCTGCTGCTGTACTGCGTGGCCGGGCTTGTCCTTGATGATTTTTTTTAAGCATGAGTTTTCTCAGTTGTTTAGCAAGTCTTGACTGCTGCGAAGGTGTGGGCCACATCCTCTGCCAGAAATGTGCAAAATTAGGCGACTTCCCTCCCACAACAACCGAGTTCTCAGAGAGGGCTCGGGGCCTCTCCCGTGGGGCTGGGTCGCCGCCGCTCCCGGGCGCCACCGGGCAGTAGCGCTGGCTTTCTCCTTCCAGGAGCCTGATGTCCCCTCCTGGGCAGGCGACCCAACACCTCCGCCAGAGGGTGTTCTGCTCCTCACTCTTACTCCCACCCACTCCCACCGCCGCCTCCCTCCGCAGATGGGGCGCCCCGCGCGCACCCAGGCGCCAGCCCAGCGGGTCGGGCCAGGGCTCCCGCTGGCTCCCAGGGCTGCAGGGAC
>NW_026000060.1:305816-380912 GCF_001458135.2 Marmota marmota marmota | reverse complement strand
CGCCCGTGCCCCGCCCCGCGCCCCCTGCCCGCACTCCACGCGGCCGCTCCTGGAGCCCACCTGAGGCGGGGGCGCCAATCCGCACCTGATCCCCCACCCACTAGGGGTTTCTCAGCACAGCCAGGCCGCTGGGCGCTGCGGACCAGCGTGCAGCGTCGGCGGATGGGTCTGTCACACAGGGGCCCCCAAAGGGTGGGCTCTGTGTGGCGCGGGGGTGGTGACGGCCGTCTGCGCTCTGGCCCTGGTCATTGACTGACGCGACGGGGTACCCATCCGGGCAGAGGAGAGGGCTGGGGGCGGGGCCTCCGCGCAGTCAGAGTTGCAGACCTGGGCAGCTTAGGGGTGTCTGAAGGTCTGCGATGGGTCTGGAGGCTCTTGAGGTGTCCAGGGGAGGCTCACGAGGCTGCTCTTGGGGCAACACTGGCGGTTTCACACTAATGGATCCCATGGTATTTTATTTCAAAATTCCATTTTGTGGAAAGGACTTAAACCTGGGGGTAGGGGAGGGTAGCTGATGGAGTAGAGGGACCAGGGCAAAACAGCGCCCATGTATTAAAGCTGGTCAGTCACTTCCCTCCTGAGACTGAATTCCAGATGCACAGGGATGTTCCACTAGATAGGCAAATCCAAGGGGAAAGAAAATGATTTTCTTTCCCCTTGGGTGAGCAGACCAGGCTTAAGCTTACTTAGAACTCACAGTTTATTTTAGGTGCCGAGTAAGTATGTTGTTGACCAAACTGGTCCCTCTTATTAAATGGTTTATGGAAAGGAAAAAAAAAATATGGATGTAGCAAGCAGTAAAAATAAACCATGCAACAATAAAAAGACACTAGTCTCTTTGCTGCAGATTTCCTAATCCCATGGACTCTTTTTTCCCAAAGAAAAAAGGAAAAGAAATGAAAATCCTAATAAGCCCTACCTTTTTCTTCTAAATATGCAATTCCCAGAGACAAACATATTTGCATTTGAAATGTTCTGGCTGCTTTCGGAAAGAGAAGTTCCATAATTAAAGAAAGATGTGGAAAACAGTCTGGAAATTTATGTGGCTTCAGTAGCCTTAGGGTGACATATACAAGTAACTGATTTTTTTTTTCTCCTTGAGTCTCAGAACAAAGTATTAGAGGATCACAAGTCTTAAGTAACTCCTGTAAAATCCACATTGGATCAAAATCAGTTGACATAATGCCAGACGTTTAGGACAGCAGATATCAGACCGTGTGCTTACATGTACTATTTCATTAGTTCTCACACTCACCCATGATGTATGTACTGTCACAAAAGAGGAACCTGAGTCCCATTAACTAATAGTGCAGTTTGAATGAAGTGTCGCTTCTCCACCATCCAATCATTCTGCCACCCATGATTTACAGCAGATAATAAAAATGTTCCCAAATTCTGCAGTTTGTTTAGAGGGAAAAAAACAAAAACAAAGTACTTTTTATCCAAATCAGATATTTAACTTTGATGGGTAGTACTCTACAACCATAAACTATCACTTGTGTGTATAGAGCAATATTAATATTACTTGTACCAAATAAATGACTTAAAAATTGTTGAGCCTAATTAAACCAAAACAAGGTTATGAGCAATGACAAGGACAAATCGTCCACTCTAGAAACAAATTTCCATGGTATAATAAAATAAAATTTACTTAAGTCCCTTAACCAAAAACAAATGACCCAGTTTTCCTCCCTCCCACAAGATAATATTTATGAACAGAGCTGTTTGGATTTGGCCTAAAATCCCTTCAATTAATACACTTTTAGGTTTAGTGGTTGACTATAATGTTCATTGTTAATCCAAAAGCTGAGTTCAAGATCTTTTAGTGTGGTACTTAAGGACTTAAACCTTGGAACCAGACTGCCTAGCTTTCCAGCACACCAGGCACATGGTCTTCCATGAGTTACTTAGTGATTTCTGTGCCTCAGGGTCCTCATCTGTGAAACAGATTTCATAAGATTGTGTAGTTGATGGTTTTTATGTAAATAGAGATTACCGGTTTTATGTGCAAAACCTTTTGAATAGTACTTGATCTATGGAGTATAAATTATTCTAATTAGGACCCCATCTTGTGGTTGAACATGATGTGGAGTTACACTGGTCATTCATTCGTATATAACATATGAACATTATGTCTTATTCATTCTACTCTCTTTCCTGAACTCAGTCTTTAATTACCTATTTATTATGGTTTGATATGAGGTGTCTCCCAAAAGCTGACGTTGGAGACAATACAAGAAAGTTTAGAGGTGAAATGATTGGGTTATGAAAGCTTTAACCTAATCAATGGGTTAATCTAACTGAATGGAGTAACTTGGTGATAGCGGCATGCAGATAGGGTGGGGCTGGAGGAGGTTGGTCAATGAATGGTGGGTCATGCCTCTGGGGTATATAGTTTGTCCCTAGTGGGCAGAGCTCTCTCTGCTTTTGGTTTGCCATGTTGTTCCACCACAATATTCTACAATGATGTTCTTCCTTACCTCTGGATTAGAGCAAAGGAGTTGGCCATCTATGAACTTAGACCTCTGTCATGGGAAGCCCCAGTAAATTTTTCCTCCTCTAAAACTGTTCTTGTCAGTTCTTTTGGTCACAATAGCAAAAAAGATGATTAAAATACTATAAATATTCAAGCTCTGAGCAAGGTATTAGGGATTCTACCCCACAAAGTGCTCACAATCTCTTAAAAAAATCAATAGCTTAGTGATTGTTCAAACATGTGGTAAATCATACAAGGGCAGTCCCAAAAGCCCACAGGAAATCTCCACATGTGTTCATGTTTTCTTTTTTTTCCAAAGTAATTTTTAATGAAGCATTTTAACAAGATACAATTAGCTTTATTATGTACAGATGCTA
The DNA here is from genome assembly GCF_001458135.2 of Marmota marmota marmota. Lineage (NCBI taxonomy): Eukaryota > Metazoa > Chordata > Mammalia > Rodentia > Sciuridae > Marmota > Marmota marmota. The sequence goes on along the minus strand of NW_026000060.1, from coordinate 378,059 downwards.
TAATTGTTAACCCAGACAGAAAAAAATGAACTTTACTGATCAACTAGGGACAATATTCTGAAAATTTAGTTAGTTGGCTCAGTTTACTTTGAGATGCAGCAAATATTATTATTTATGTATATAAATTACCTCATTTATATATTTGTATATTTGACCTCATTTGTATATTAATTAGGCTCAACAATTTTAAGTCATTTATTGTTCTATAGTAACATTGCTCTCTATAAAGAAGATCTTATAGAAGAGCATAGGAAAAGACAGAAAGCAGTTAGCAATAATACTGGTAGAAAACAAAGAACTACTATCTATAATGAATAAAGAACTCTAAAAACTCAAAAACTTAAGCCAAGAAATTAATAAGGGGAAAAGATATGAACAAACATTTCACTGAAGAGGATATATAGATAAGCAAATACGTACACAAAATATTCAACATCATAAGCCATTTAGGGAAATGCAAATTAGAATCACAATGAGATATTTTATTATATTTATTATTATATGTTTATTATTATATGTTTGTCTGAAGGGGCAAATTTTAAAAAATAGTGGTACCAGCAAATGCTGATGAAGATGTTAAAATTGAATACTCTCAAAATGCTGTTATGAGAAATGATAGGGTCTGGAAAACTGTTTGCAAATTTCTTTAAAAATTAAATTATGTGAGCTTGGCATGTAGCTTTGTGGTGGAGTGCTTGCATAGCATGTCGAAACCCTGGGTTCAATCCCCAGCATCCCCTAAAAAAACACAAAACAGAAAAATAAAATACACAATTACAATATTATCTGCCAATTTTCTTATCCCAGAGAAATGAAAACCTTCACATTCGCACAAAAATCTGTACACAAATTTTCACAGAATCTCTGATGTCCTTCAGTAGGTGATTAACTATGGTACATCTGTACCATGAAATATTACTAACAATAAAAGGGAAAAACCACTGATCCATAAAATTACCTGGATATATCTCCAGAGAATCATATTCAATAAAACGCCTATATCAAAAGGCTACTTGGGGTATGATTCCATTTATAGAATAGCCTCAAAAATGACAACATGGCATAAAGGGGCACAGGCAAGTGGTTGGCAAGGTTGAAGGGGGGTGTGGTGGCAGAAGGAAGGCTGGTTGTGGCCCTACAAAGGCAACAGGAGATGGAAATGCTGCACATCCTGACCATTTCTAGGCTAACATCCAGGCTGTGACTCTGCTGTGTTAGTCCTTAGGAGACTATCACTGAGTAAAGGGCACATTTCTTACCATTGCATGTGCACACAGTATGCGACTCTTCTTACATAAAATTCTAAGGCAAACTCAAATATGGGTGAGGGAAATCAGAACAGTGTCTGCCTCTGGTGGAGGGGGCTTCTTCTGGGGGTGTACTGGGTAATGGCAATGCTCCATATGCCACTGTGGGTAATGATATAAGTATTCACTTATGTATTTATTGAGCTATTTACTTAGGATTTGTGTAATTTATTTGTGTAAGTTAAATCTCATATAAATATGTGTAAATCTGGGAAGCATCCTAGTTGTTCCTTTTGGTATTTCAGTCTGTAGCATTAGATTCAGAAATGTACAGTCGAGTGGAACCATTTTTACTTGTGCTCTAGTCTCTTTCAGATGCAATAAGATGACATTCATAATTTATTTTACTGAAATCCTGGTGGTTCCCACCTTTGCAATCATACATTAGAGATAGAGAATCCAAGGATTTAAAACATTTATACATTGTATATCAAGCTCAATATAAAACATCTTAATGTTTGAGAAAAATAAAATCTAGTGACCACGATAGAACAAACATCTGGGCACCTTGGGCCTACGTGTGCTATGCTAATCTTACAGGCAAAACTGCTTCATTCAGTGCATCCAGTTAAAAGGAAAATACCACAAGGCCTCCAAGGCCTGAGGCTGTACTTCAGGGTGGACTAAAACTGACCTTGAATTCTAGCTCTCTCTCAAGACTTGGGAGGGATGTGCACCTCGGGAAGTCAGCTTCCTGACTAGAGACCTTGGCTTAAGTGTCCCTTAACCCTGGCCTTCCCCTTGGACTTCAGCAGATGGAAAACCTGTTCTTTATGATGTGCCATTAAAAGTCACCATACAGAAGGAAAGCCAGAGAGAATCCTCGAGAGAGACCATGTCAGTCATCAGAAAAAATAACCCGGTGTCAGAGGAGCTGTGAAATCACACTGGAGAGGGCCCTGCAGAGAGAGACCCAGGGAGGCAGTGGCTGTAAGTCTCTGTGGACTAGGTAGACCCTGGGTCTTCTCCACAGGGGCAGAATCTTGGGTTTCCTCATAACATGCTTGAACCACTAAGTGCTTCATCCTCTTCAGTATATGGAAATGTAAACATTTCTTTTGCAAGCCTAAATCCTCTCTTTGCTCCAGTTCTGTTAATTGGGATCAGTGATAGCCCTGCTAGTTGGCTGACATGCTTGTGCCATACCAGTGTTTTGAGTTATTTCTGTGAACCAGTTTGCAGGAGCCTAATCACCTTCTGTTTGTGGCCATGTGTTGGGGATACCCAATCCAGAATATTCTACCCTCTCCCACCTGTAAGAAGACTCTGCCTCAGTCTCTCCCTTAGCACTTTCAGATTGAACAGTGACCAATTTAAATAAAAGGACTAATGCAAAGATCAGGCAAATATGTTTAATTTTTAAAAATAACTGATGACAAAATAAAATGTGTACATCACAACATACTGTGTAAACATGCAAGGTCTCTGTCCAAAGAAATATACATGCAAAATAATGTAAAAATCTAACTGAGATAATAAAATATATAATACACAAATAAAAGTTATGAGGTAATGAATCCACATCCAGTTTTGAATCCCATTTCTTTTAAAAAATTTCTCTACAATTTTACAAGAAGAAACAAACAAAAGCCCAATAAAAGAATAAATAAAATACATCGGAAGCTGCAAAACTTCATTATTCCAGTATACGGCTCAAGACCCAGATGTCTGGCTGGCTTGGAAAGCAGGCTGGTCTCTTTCATAGTGTACTTCAAACAATAAATGTAAAAAGATATCCAGAAAAATTCAAGCCTGCCCAGAATCCCAGCCTCTTTTGTTGGAAGAACCCTCCCATGAGCACTCATTCTGCCGCAGTGACACAGGCATTGGGGACCAGCCTCAGGGCAGCCAGTGCTAAATTGGCTTTACTTTCTTACCAAAAGCTCAAAATACGGCCAATTTTTGTACACAAAGTTGAATGTCAAAAAGTATAAAAATTAATAAATGTCCAGACTGATCTTAGGAAAAAAAAAACTTGTGCAATCTGAATAATAGCATAATAAATTTTAGAACATTATCCTATTATCCAGTTTTATATTTAGAGTATGAAATCATTTTATTAATTTTTTTATTTGTTTTAATTAGTTATACATGACAGTACAATGACTTTGATATATCATACATTTGAATCAGATGGGATATAATTTCTCATTTTTTTGAGTGTACAGGTTACAGAATAATATTGGTCATGCAGTCACATATATACACACAGTAATAATAATATCTGTTTTATTCTACTATCTTTCCTATCCCCCCATCCCGTCCCCTCCCCTCCCATCCCTTCTCTCACAACTTCATACATTTATTTTGTATACTGATGAGGGTCTCCTTCCACTATCCATGCTATTCCCCTTCTCCCTAACTTTCTCTCCCACCGCTTTTCCCTATCTAGAGTTAATCTTCTTCCCATGCTCTTCCTCCCTACCCCATCTTGAGTTACCCCCTTTATATCAGAGAAGGCATTCAGCATTTGTTTTTTGGGAATGGGCTAATTTCACTTTGCATAATCTGCTCTAATGCCATCCATTTCCCTGCAAATGCCATGATCTTATTATTTTTTAGTCCTGAGTAATATTCCATTGGGTATAAATGCCACATTTTTTTTATCCATTCATCCATTGAAGATCATCTAGGTTGGCTCCACTATCTAGCTACTGTGAATTGTGCTGCTATAAACATTGATGTGGCTATGTCCCTGTAGTTTGCTGTCAGGACCTTTGAGTATAGTCTGAGAAGAGGAATAGCTTGGGTCAAATGGTGGTTCCATTCCCAGCTTTCCAAGGAATCTGCATACTTCTTTCCAAATTGGCTGCACCAATTTGCAGTCCCACCAGCAATGTATGAGTGTAACTTTTTCCCCATATCTTCACCAGCACTTCTTGTTGTTTGCCTTCATAATGGATGCCACTCTTACTGGAGTGAGATGGTATCTTAGAGTAGTTTTAATTTGCCTTTCTCTGATTGCTAGAGATGATGGTCATTTTTTGTATATTTGTTGATTGATTATATATCCTCTTATGAGAATTGTCTTTTCAGGTCCTTGCCCATTTATTGATTGGATTATTTATTTTGGGGATGCTTCTCTTGTTGAACCTTTATATACCCTAGAGATTAGAGCTCTATCTGATGTGTGAATGGTAAAAATTTGTTCCCAGGATATAGGCTCCCTATTCACCTCACATATTATTTCTCTTGCTGAGAAAATCCTTTTTTGTTTAAATTAATTACATTTGTTGATTCTTGGTTTTAATTCTTGTGCTATAGATGTCTTATTAAGGAAATTGGGGCCTAGCCCCACATGATGGATATTAGGGCCTATTTTTTGTTTCTATTAGATGCAGAGTCTCTGGTTTAATTCCTAGATATTTCATCCATTTTGAGTTAACTTTTGTGCATAATGAGAGATAGGGATTCAGTTTCATTTTGTTGCAAATGGACTTCCAGTTTTCCCAGCACCATTTGTTGAAGATGCTATCCTTTCTCCAGTGCATGCTTTTAGCACCTTTGTCTAATATAAGTTAGTTGAAATTTTGTGGGTTAGTCTCTGTGTCCTCTATTCTGTACCATTTGTCTACCAGCCTGTTTTGGTGCCAGTACCATGCTGTTTTGTTACTATTGCTCTGTAGTATAGTTTAAGACCTGGTGTAGCAATACCACCTGTTTCACACTTCCTGCTTAGAATTGCTTTAGCTATTCTGGGTCTCTTATTTTTTTTAAAGAGAGAGTGAGAGAGATAGAGGTAGAGAGAGAGAGAATTTTAATATTTATTTTTCAGTATTTGGTGGACACAACATCTTTGTTTGTATGTGGTGCTGAGGATCGAACCTGGGCCTCATGCATGCCAGGCGAGCGAGCGCACTACTGCTTGAGCCACATCCCCAGCCCTGGGTCTCTTATTTTTCCAGATGAATTTCATAATCACTTTTTCTAATTCTGTGAGGAATGCCATTGGGATTTTGATCAGGACTGCATTGAATCTTTATAATGCTTTTGGTAGTATGGTCATTTTAATAATATTAATTCTGCCTATCCATAAGCAAGGTAGATCTTCCCATCTTCTAAGGTCTTCTTCTATTTCTCTATTTAGGGTTCTATAATTTTCATATTATAGATCTTTCAACTCTTTTGTTAAGTTGATTTGCAACTATTTTATAATTTTTTGAGGATATTGTAAATGGGGTAATTTTCCTCATTTCTTTTTCAGAAGATTTGTCACTGATATACAAGAATGCCTTTGATTTATGGGTGTTGATTTTATATCCTGCCACTTTGCTGAATTCATCTACTAGTTATAGAAGTTTCTTGGTGGTGTTTTTTGAGTCTCCTATGTGTAAAATCATATCATCAGCAAATAGTGCTAGTTTTAAGTTCTTCTTTTCCTATAGTTATTCCTTAATTTCTTTCATCTGTCTAATTGCTCTTTCCAATTCTTCAAGAACTATGTTGAATAGAAATGGTGAGAGAGGGCATCTCTACCTTGTACCAAAATTTAGAGGGAATGCCTTCAGATTTTCTCCATTTAGAATGATGCTGGCCTGAGGCTTAGCATAGATTGCTTTTACAATGTTGAGGTAAGTTCCTGTTATCCCTAGTTTTTCTAGTGTTTTGAACATACATAAAGCCATGCTGTATTTTGACAAATGCTTTTTTCTGCATTGATTGAGATGGTCATATGGTTCTTATCTTTAAGTCTATTGATGTGATGAATTACATTTATTGATTTTCATATGTTGAACCAACCTTGCAACCAGAGGATGAATCCCACTTGATCATGGTTCATGATCTTTTTGATATGTTTTTGTATCTGATTTGCCAGAATATTATTGAGGATTTTTGCATCTATATTAATTAGAGATATTGGTCTGAAGTTTTCTTTATTTCAGGTTTCTTTGTCTGGTTTTGCAATCAGGGTGATATTGGCCTCATAGAATGAATTTGGAAGTACTCCCTCTTTTTCTATTTCCTGAAATAGATTGTAGAGCATTGGAATTAGTTTATCTTTAAAGGTCTTGTAAAACTCAGCTGTATACCCAACCGATCCTGGGATTTTCATGGTTGGTAATCTTTTGAAGGCTTATTTTATTTCCTCACTTGATATTGGTCTGTTTAAGTTGTATATATCTTCCTGACTCAATCTGGGCAGACCATATGATTAAGGAATTTGTCAATGCCTTCACTATCTTATATTTTATTAGAGATTAAGTTTCCAAAATAATTTCTAGTTATGTTCTGTATTTCTGTAGTGTCTGTTGTGATATTGCCTTTTTCATCCTGTGTGCTAGTAATTTGGGTTGTCTCTCTTCTTCTCTTCATTAGCGTGGCTAAGGGTCTGTCAATCTTATTTATTTTTTCAAAGAACCAACTTTTATTTTTGTCAATTTTTCCATTTGTTTCTTTTGTTTCAATTTCATTGATTTCAGCTCTGATTTTAATTATTTCTTGCCTTTTACTGCATTTGCTGCTGATTTGTTCTTTTTCTAGGGCTTTGAGATGTAGTGTGAGGTCATTTATTTGTTGGCTTTTTCTTCTTTTAAGGAATTAACTCCATGCAATGAATTTTCGTCTTACTACTGCTTTCATAGTGTCCCAGAGATTTTGATATGTTGTGTTTGTGTTTTCATTTACCTCTAAGAATTTTTTAAAATTCCTCCTTGATGTCTTCTGGTAATGCATTGTTCATTCAGTAGCATATTGTTCATTCTCCATGTGATGTGGGAATTTTTCTTCCTTATTTTATCATTGATTTCCAATTTCATTCCATTATGATTGGATAAAATGCATGGTAGTATCTCTACACCTTTGTATTTGCTAAGAGTTGCCCTGTGACATAAGATATGGTCTATTTTTGAGAAGGATCCATGTGCTGCTGAGAAAATAGCGTATTTGCTTAATGTTGGTTGATATATTCCATATGTCAATTAAGTCTAAGTTATTAATTGTGTTATTGAGTTCTATAGTTTCTTTATTTAACTTTTGTTTGGAAGATCTGTCCAGTGGTGAGTGAGGTGTTTTAAAATCACACATGATTATTGTGTTATGGTTTATTTGACTCTTGAACTTGTGAAGAGTTTGTTTGAAGAACATAGCTACACCATTGTTTGGGGCATATATATTAATGTTTGTTATGGCTTGTTGGTGTATGGTTCCCTTGAGCAGTATGTAGTGTCCTTTTTTATCCCTTTTGATTATCTTTGGCTTTAAGTCTATTTTATTTGATATGAGTATGGACACCCCTGATTGCTTCCAAGGTCCATGTGTGTGGTATGATTTTTCCAAACCTTTCACCTTCAGTATGTGTATGTATGTCTTATCAGGTGATTCTACTGTAGGCAGAATATTGTTGGATCTTTTTTTTAATCCAGTCTACAAGCCTATGTCTTTTGATTGGTGAGTTTAAGACAATAACATTTAGGGTTACTATTGAGATATGGTTTGTATTTCCAGCCATATTTGTTTATTTTTGTTATTTAACTTGATTTGTTCTTCCTCTTTGATTAGTTTTTCCTTTACTGTCCTACCTCCCACTGTTGGTTTTCATTGTTATTTTTCATTTCCTCTTCATATAATGTTTTGCCAGTGATGTTTTGAAGAGCCGGTTTTCTAGCTGCAAATTCTTTTAACTTTTGTTTATCGTGGTAATTTTTTTTGTTCATCTTCAAACCTGAAGCTTAATTTTGCTGGATAGAAGAGTCTTGGTTGAACCCATTATCTTTCAGCATTTGAAATATGTTGTCCAGGATCTTCTAGCTTTCAGAGTCTGTGTTGAAAGATCAGCCATTAATCTAATTGTTATACCCCTAAATGTAATCTGCTTCCTTTCTCTTGTGGCTTTTACAATTCTTTCCTTGTTCTGTATGTTGAGAATTTTAATTATAATGTGTCTTGGTGTGGATCTCTTGTGATTTTGCACATTCTGCATCCTGTAGTCTTCTAGGATTTGGATTTTCATTTCATTCTTCATGTCTGTAAAGTTTTCTAATATTATTTAATTGAACAGATTGTTCCTTCCTTTGGTTTGGACTGCTATATCTTCCTCTATCCCAATACTCTTAAATTTAGTCTAGTTATGTTATCCCATATTTCTTGGATGTTCTGCTTGTGGTTTCTTATTACTCTCACTGTGCTTCTACACTCTTTTCAAGATGATATACTTTGTCTTCATTGTCTTATGTTCTATCTTCTAAGTGTTCTACTCTGCTGGTAGTACTCTCATTTGAGTTTATAATTTGGTTTATTATTTCCTTCATTTCCAGGATTTCTGTGTGTGTGTGTGTGTGTGTGTGTGTGTGTGTGTGTGTTTTGTATAACCTCTCTATCCCTGTAGCATTGATCTTTTGCTTCTTGGATTTGTTTATGTAATTCATTGTCAAAGGGGTCTTTCATCATCTGCATTTTCTGTCTAATGTCTTCCTTGAGATTCCAGATCATCTGAACCATGTATATCTTGAAACCTTTATCTGACATTCCTTCTGCTGTATATGTTACCACTTCTAATGTTGAATTGTCCTGCATTGTTGCTGGTCCTTTCTTTACCTGTCTTTTCATGCTGCTCATGTTTCTTCCCAGCTCTGTGTGACTGTTGTGTAATTTTTCCCCTATATATTTATATTGTTCTTGTATAGTTCCAAAATCTCTCTTTTGTGGAGCAAGACAATGTTAACAGTTCCCAATATCAATAATGCATCATCTATGTGCAAATTTTCATTATTAATACATTTATAGTTAGACTCTATGTCTACAGATGTTGGCTTTAATTGTTATTTACAATATAGTCATTAGTTTCATAAAAGTCATACCATTTCTGGTGGCATATAGAGAACTGAGGGTGAGGAATAGGACGTTATGTTAAGGGGGAAAGGAGTGAGGCTATCTAACTTAGCAACTTTAGAGAAGAACTCTAATGAATAGATAGGGGTAATTTATGGAAGAATGTATAAATTCAAACTCCTATCTGTATTTTGAAAACTACCCTAAGTATAAACAGTAAAAGGGGGTTGAAAGTGGGATAGAGGGAGGAAGAAAAAAAATGACAAGGAAAGAAAGAAAAAAGAAGAGAGAGGGAGAAAGAAAATAAGGAAAAAAAGGTTGGGACTTGGGGCATATGCAGTTCCTCTATATTATATTATTCTGGTGATTTCTTAAAGTCCTATTTCATGCAAAGTTTTTGGTTTCACATATTTTGAGGTTGTGAGGACCAAAGGGGGAAGAGTAGAGGAGAATGGATGAGAAGAGAGAGAGAAAAAAAAATGGAAAAAGTCTCTTAGATTCTGTTTTCTTTTCTTCCAGAAGGTGGCATTGTCTATTCCTAGCTTGAGTCTCTGCACTCAGGGAGTGGAGGTAGCCAGTGTGAGAGAGCTTGAGGTTCTACCTGGAGCCTCCCTACTCTTAGTCTCGGAGTTGGAAACTAGGTGCCTGTACAGTTGCTGTTCTGCATTGATAGCTATGCCCCCCAAAAGCTTGTGAGAAAAATTTTGAGTTATCACAGCTGAGGGTAGGGGAGTTGGAAACCTTGTACCTTATCATCCCCAGAACCCCGCTGGTAACCATGCCCACAGATAGATGGTGAGTAAGCTTTTCTAAGATGGATTCAGTCTGTTTCCCACGTCGGGTGTTTGGTGAGTTGGGGGTGCTGGGGTGACCTTGTGCTTTGTCCAGAGCTCAGTCTTGTGACCCACAAGCAAAGTCTCTGTGTTCTTTGCCACTTCTGTCTGCGCCGAGGGCTGCATGGGCCCACCTCCATCTACGCCTGGCGCCGCATGGGTCCACATCCATCTGCCTACCTGTTATTAATGATGCCATCTGCCTCTTCGATTTTACCATTTTTTTCTCTATTGCTATTCATTTTTTCAAGGAACTAAAATGTGAGGCTTTAAGCCATGTTTCACTATCCAAAATGAAACCCTAGCTACTCACCTCTGTTTTCACCATTTTTTCATTCACCAATATGTACAGAGTGTCCACTGTATTTTATGCACTACACTAGAATTTGGAGAAACAAAGTTGATTGAGGCACATATTCATTCACCTGGTAAGGACAGAGAGGCTAAAATACACCTAACTACAAGGTACTGCAGAGGTGTTGTAATAAAAGTATGCAAAGAGGACCATGAAAATATAGAGAAATTAATGTTTCCCAGGGCAAACTAATAAATAATTCACATGGAGACAATGTTTCAGGTAGTTCTTGCAGGAGCTTTCTGTGCATATATGGTATCCAGTACATTCTAGATAAAGGGAATAGAGACAGAGGCATGGATAAAAGAATAAAGATATAAAAGTACATGGCATGTCCAGGAAACTGATTACATCAAGGATGATAATGGGAAGGGAGATTATAAACACAAAAAATCACAGCCCTTTAGAATCTGCCTGAGCAGGAAAGACCTTGTTCATTACATTAAGTTTCTTAGATTTTAATTTGCAGGTAAAGAAAAGTTGGATGAATAGGAGTGACATAATTTGAATGGTGAATTGTGTTGGCTACATTATGTAGAATGGACTGGCAGATTGAGGGACAAATTGGGTACAATATGGTTATAAATGACAGGTGATGATAAAGGGACCTGCAGAAAGGAGGTAGAAATAAAAAGGACAGTGAAAAATTCTGGCATAATAGGCATACTACTTGTAAATAAGAGGAAATAAGAAAATATGCCTGATGATATTTTGAAAATGAAGATGAGGAAAGTTGAGAAAGTTCATGCTTGGTGGTTTCCACTCTCTTGGAGAAATTAGAAGGCCTAATCATTTACTGTAAATGAGGAAGACACCATCAGAGATAGCTATGGGGTGGAGGGGAAGGAGCTTAACTGTGGAGATACATCAGGAAATCCCAAGAGTTCAGCTAAGTCTGGGAACCTTGAATTGTTGTGTGTCCAACTAGTGGGAAAACAGGTAGGTTGAGTGTGTTGATGAAATGATACTAGCTCAGTGCAGAGACACACGCCTGTAATCTCAGTAACTTGGGAAGCAGATAGGAGGACTGTGTGTTCAACATCAGTCTCATCAATTTACCAAGACACTTAGCAACTCAGTGAGACCCTGTCCCTAAATGCTTAGTAGTTGAGCATCCCTGAGGAAGTATAAGAACAGCTACCCAAAAACCTGCCCTCAGCAGGTTTTTTTAGGGATTAGGGGCACTGACCCAGTGTTCATTTGCAATATTCATTTATTAGATGCAAATGTTTCAGTTAGGAATACCCACCATCCAAACCAAATGGAAGAGAAAAAATTCTTTATTATCTAATATGGAGGTATAATTTAAAATATGCATATATTTTAAGGGAGAAATTGTTGATTTCCTGATTATTAAGGCAATGGATGATTTAAAGGTTTCTTTTTCTTTTTTATTGGTGGCTTGGCATAAATTTACACCATTTTCTGCCAATGTGATATTCTGAAAAAAAATATACCTCAAAATGTTGAAAATTTATTTTTCCAGATAGTCTCTATTAACCATAGAAATTATGTCCAGTTCTTGTATTTAAATTCCTCTTAATCAAAACACACATCAAAGTACAACTCTCTAAAATGTGAAAACTGAGTCTACCTAACAAACATATTCCTGTTTGACAGGATTGTCAAGTTAAGGATTCCCAAAAGAAGGAAGCTATTCAATCAAGAAAAGAAAGGAGAAAGGTTATGATAAACTTGATTATTTTATTATTATTATTATTATTATTATTATTATTTTGCAGTTAAAGCCTTGTAAAATTTATAGCAGCCAAAAGTGTGTAGAATTAATTAAACATTATTCCAAAATATTGTCAATATCAATGGAATCAATAACAAAAGCCTAAAGAAACATTATAAAGAGTCATGTAGCAAGCAGTGCTCTTAAAAGAACTAAAATCCAATCACAGATATCAAGGAATGTAAATATTTAAAAGAACAATATGAGAGTAAAACTTAGTTCTATGTTATACTATGGGAGTAAAGTGTTGCAAAGAAGTAGGAAATGGTGAGCCAGGGAAATCATAAATAAATATGGGTTTTGACACGACTCCCACCAGAAAATAACAAGAAATAAATAGTGAGTCACAGATTAAATTATAAAAACAACTAGCAAACAACACACGGAATCTTCTCTATGATTTGATGTTATTAACTGAAAGTGTTTCTAATAAATGTCAATCACTTTCCACATGGCTTCTTAGCATAATCGTGGAGCAAATAAGAATTATATAAAATTACTGGTGCTTGATTTTATAGTTATTTATTTGTAGGCTACTTTTTAGAAATCCAGCAGAATGATTTATAACTGGCTTATCAAGGCAGAATTTATTCATGTAATGTATATACTAATAATGAAAATTACCTAGAATCTACCATTGCTCTTCTCATTTCTGTGTATATAAAACCTTGAAGTACTACTGCTGATAAGTGTATACTATATGTAAGGGGGTCTTCTCCATAGAATTATTCCTACTTGAGAAAGTAAAGAAAAGGAAGTTGTTTTTTTTTTAGCACAATAGAATATTTCAGGCCTTCTATGAACTTCTGAAATGTGTTTGTAGGATTAGCACATATCATCAACTAATTTCTATGATCTCCTTTGCTACACTCAAATCTAAAAATATTGAAACTGTAGTGTTATGGGACATATCCAGATTGCATAGATAGTTACTTCTCTATGTCCCAGAAGTCAGTCACTACATAAGAAACGATTCTCTGAATTCCTAAATTCACACAAGACATCATATTCTTGTCAATGTGGACCACAGATGATTTTTACCTAAGGTAAATATTGCAGGTAGGATCACTATTTTATTTTAACCTAGTCAAAAAAGGCAATTCCTTGACTTATAAATAATCCATTTATTTCAATTCAGGTACCATATTTCATTTAATAAAATTTGCTATGTATATGGCCTTCCAAACTGTTATAGTCAATCTGAATTATTTATGTCCCCCACATTTTCCATTAATTTAAACAAGGTCACAACGTCAGTATATGATAGAATTTGTATTAAAATCCTAGACTTTCTAACTATAAAATATCATTTTTTCCCATCAGAATACTAAAGTAATTTTTGTATCATTTATAGAAATGTTATGGAACAAAGAGCAACATTTTAGAAGGAACCAGGTTATCCTTTCTCAGTCCCTTCTATAAGGTTCTCTATTGAAGTCTCCTATCCCTTTAAGATACAGTCAGAAGGCAGCAGTGGTAAAGGCAGAGTGGAGATGAGGGTAAGTGTGCACTCCCCCTGAAGAACTTTTGCATGAAACAGAAGATAGACCTCTGGATAGAAGAATTGCCATCTTCTGACTGAACAACTAAGAACCCACAGTGAGTTAAGTGCAGGTTATATTTCATCCTAAACTTATATCCCTTCAACAATGCATTGTGCAGAAACAGTCTATATAAGCATCCATAAAGACTTGATGATTGTGTGGATACTATATACTAGATGTTTTCTCTGAGGCTGTCTCTTCAGAGGATAGTACTGGCACTAACATAATTAAACCTCATTTTCTTTGTAATATTAAATAGGAGCATGTTTCAAACAAAGGCATTTTACATAGAGCCCTCCCATTTTATTTTTGTAACATCTGCTATATTTAAGAAAAGAAAAACATTCAAACAAAATTTTGATCAAATTAGGTAGTTTTGAAAAGAAAAAAATCTGGATCCATGTCCTAAGCTTAAATTATTTTACAGAGCCCCATTTCCAACTGGACAGATTTGGAATATTGGGTGGGCAATGGGAAGGGATCACTACTTTGTTTGTTTTCTTACAGATTGTTTGGGCCATTCATGGGCCATGCAAAGATGGTAGACCCTACTATCCCAGTTACAATATGCATTTCTGACTAATGAGGTAAGTGTTATGATTGAAATATCTTGAATGCTGTTTCTATGGTGGCTTACTAATGTTTTTGGAATATTCTGAATTTAAAATATTTTACCATATTGTAAGTATTAGAAAATATAATCCATGGTAATCATAAAAATAGAAAATTTTTGAGTAATATGTCTATTTTGTTTGCCAAAGCCTCATGCAAATAAAAGTTTAATTTTATCTTGTCAACTTTTTTTCTGGACATTTTAGGGGTTTTGCATACAGACAAAACTTAAGAGATTGGTAATCACATTATCCATCACTTAATGTCTGTAAGGCAATGTGGTAAGCACTTTACTTGAATACATCCCTCATAGTCTTTAAAACAATACTATGAAGTAAGTATCCATCACAATCCTGATGTCTGTTTTAGAAATGGTGAACTGAAGTTTAAGTGCATGGAATAACTTATTCAAAATGCTTCAGCCAGGGAATGGCATAGTGTAAGTCATGAACTCAGGACTTTTCAGTCTTAGTATTTGAGCTCTCTACTACTTCTGGTACATTCCTTTCTTAATTAATGTTAACAATAGAAATTGAAAGATGCTATGCTATTGTAAAGTAGATTCAAAATCTCAATAATACTATCTTAGTGATTTGTACAAAAACTGAAACTCCTTCTCCAGTATTCAAGTTAGTGGAAATGAATAGTTGGGGCTAAATATTTTGAAATACACTTGCATAAATATAAGCAAACTACACTAAAAATAGGTTGTTTTGAACAAATTTAAGCAACAAATTAGATTTTTCTTTTGTATAGAGATAAATTAACAATAGACCACTCCAAACATGTAATTATAAGAAATAATAATTAATACTCATCTGTTAAGTCAAATGATGTTTAAACAGCAATTATATTTAAATGCTTAATTTGAAAGCCTTACATCTCACACTTTCAAAAGTATGTGTTATTTAACAAACTACAGTAATTAATGTAACAATTTCATGTGGCTGTCCTTTCATATAGAAATTACAATACAAATACATTGACATCACACAAACTGAGCACTGAAAGACACTGGATGTTATAGAACATATTTCCATTTTTGAAAAATAAAAATCAAGATCTTGACTAATGTTACTTCTTTAGAAGAGATGGCATAAATTTTGTGAAAGATTCCTGATCTATTGTTCTTAGAAATCAGATTGTTAATGATTTTTCTATGGAAAAACGGAGGGAGCTAAAAACAGAAAAATAACACAAGGGGGAGACATGAATGACAGTAGAGGGGGTAGAGAGAGAAGAGGGGAGGGGAGGGGAGGGGAGGGGGGATAGTAGAGGATAGGAAAGGTAGCAGAACACAACAGACACTAGTATGGCAATATGTAAATCAATGGATGTGTAACTGATGTGATTCTGCAATCTGTATATGGGGTAAAAATGGGAGTTCATAACCCACTTGAATCAAAGTTTGAAATATGATATATCAAGAACTATGTAATGTTTTGAACAACCAACAATAAAAAATTTAAAAAAAACAGAAAAATATTATTTGCCTCTTGAATAAACATTTTGCAAATCACAAAGACTAGAGGCATGAGCTATGGGAATCTCCCTTCTGAAGGATTTGTTACAAATGAGATCAGCAGTCACAATCAGAGGGTGATGGTTTATAGTATGGTTCCAGTATTGCCCATTCTGACTCCTCATCTCTTTTTCATAATTGGAATAAAGATGCTCCTGACATTTGTGAACAGCACAGATCTCAAACTGATGATGACTATATAATATGAGATAACTAGGATCCAAAATGGAACACTGGAAAAGTGTGTTAACTCCAATAAAATAGCATTTTTTTAAAGAAAGAAAACTGATATTTAAGTCCAAGAAGTCAAGCAATGTAAAACATGAAGATGTGTCTAAAAAGTAAGCACACTAAAGAATAAAACTCAAAGAGTTAAATAACAACTTCACATGAGTCCAAAAAGCCAACACAATTTTATGTTGCTATAATAATTATGTATTATTTGCAAAAACATATTGAAACATTTTCTGTGAATAAAATATAAATATAATACTAAAACATGATATGTGAAAGAAACTTTTTGTAAACAAATTGGTGGTGCAAACTCCAGGTTAATTTAAGTAGGTTTAATTTTGGCAGGAATACTCAGAGCCTCTATGGTAGATATTGCTTCTGAAATGTGTTTGACCTTGAAAACTTCTTTTTGCAGAGTATGAATTGGGTATAGAATTAAAACAAATATCCTTGGGGAAACAATAAAAGGGCAATGAGTTTTGAAAATGGGTCTCTTGTTTAAAAACAGAACATCAGATGAGTGTCTAGATGAACCAAAAGTTTTCTTCTACCCTGGGAGTCTGTAGCGCTTAACTACCTACACCTGATAGACAGTTCTAATTCCCCATGGTACCTTGAGCAGAGTTCCTGCTGAGCAAAATTTCTCTAGAGTAGGAGAGTGATGGGGTGGGGGGCAATTCATCCAATGAGTACTTCAGATGACTGGCATTTCAACTATGTGTTTGTTTGTTTTAAAAATAATTTTTAGTTTTAAAAAGTGAATTTTACATCACAGGAAAAATAAAAACACAAGCAAGGAACAAAGTCATCCAGTCACAAGCGGCTTAGTTGGATGTGTCCCTCTAGGTTGTGTCCATATATAAACAATATCCATTTTGTGTGATTGAGATTGTGGTGTGTATCATGCTTTTACACACATCATGAATATTCACCAATTCAAATTCCAAAGCCACATGAGTATTCCTTGATAATCAAGAATAAACTATACCAACTCATTCAGTTATCCTTTCTTGGGGACAAAAATTTCACTGAAGACAGAAATGGCAAAAGGCCTTTAGATAGACACATTGGCAGAGTTTCAACTAAAACAATTCATTCCCTTAATGCTCAATTTAAAATGAAACAGCAACAAAATACACAAAGCTTGTTTAATTACCAGATTTCTACTATTAAAGTATTAGCAAGAATGCATGTTCCCAGTGAATTAAAGTATTCTTATAGTACAGCCAGAAGATGCACACACACCAGTGGCTCACATCAAAATGTAAATCTTTGAGCACTTGCTCTCATCTTTCCCTGTGTTTCCCTGTGCCCCTCTGCTGCCAGCCTAATGAACAAGTCCTGATACACAATGCCCAGAGATAAAGCAATTCCATGTCCAAGATGCATCTTTTCTATCAATTATAACAAAAATATATTTACAAGTTGCACTACTACAAGTAGCACTACTTTTTATTATTCACGGTCACCTCAGGCATCTAGAAAGCTTAGATGTTGTGAAATGAAGTGTGAACTTTGTGCACAAAAAAACATTTACCAAAAATGTACATATAGATATATGGTTATAATCTAAACCTTTCTTCCAGATATGGATACACGAGCAAAGAGCAATTCCCATTCCTCTTCCTCTTCTCCCTCTTCACCATTCCGGTGACTAATTTCAGGACTACCACTAGCTCCAAGAGGTGGATTAACATTCTCAGAAGACAGTTCTTTCTAAAAACTAACAAAAGGTTATTTATATAGGGATAATTTTGCTACTGCTAACAAACTTTGGGCATTGGGGCTTATCCTTTAATACCCAGCAAGATTAACTAAAATGCACATATAACAATGGCTAGACAATGTGAACTAATCTAAGGGGCACAGATTTATTCTCTATGCATACTTTCTTCTTCCTCTACCCCCCCACCCATTGACCTTCAACCTACCCTCTAAGACATAAATTTCAACCATTCCATTCCCCTAAATGGCAACCATTCCTATGTAGTAACAAAATATAGTTAAAGGACATTGCTTTAGCTCTCTACTTTTCCCATGTGTTGTGCACTTTTAAACATCTAGAAACACTAGATATTCCCAACAAGGACTCAAGTTTCCAACTATACATACAGTAGCACTGAATAAACTTCAACACTTGCTTTAAAAAGGCTATACTTTGAAGCAAAACTCCCCCCTACCCTTTTTTAAAGACTAGTATTTGAAAGTGTCTTTGAAACAATAACAACATGGTCTAGAACTCTTCCCCTTCTTGTCTTATCAATCAATGGGTCAGTATATGCATCTGTAATTCTTAGAGATGACTTTTAACAATTTTCCTTCCTAAGTGGTTTTAAGAACAGTCTTTCCTACGAATTTAACACAACATGAACTCAGTGTGTTAGTTTACTAACTCTATTTTTGTCATACAGTGGCAACCTATTTAAATAGAGTAGATGTAAATTAGGACTCATTTGTCCTTTATATACACAATTTACACAGAATAATAAAACAAAACCCACAAGTATAAGGTACAATGGTCAATTCTGCTTCACAGAAAATATACTGTTATGAAGCCCTTTATATTTTATTTTCCTTCTTCCTCCCTGAGCCAGCACAGATATAATATGTACTGTTCAGAGAAGTGTTTTGATTATTCCATTTCCAAAAGACAGTTATTTCCTTATGGATTAAAAAAAACTAACAAAATGTTTTATTTACTATTTCTACTTTTAACATACTTTGTGCACTTCTCAACATCTAGAATGACTAGATATTGCAAATTAGGACTTAAGTTTCTCCACTATGTACATAGTAGTGTTAAAAATACACACATGTAACAATGGTTATATCTGAAAGAGTCTTCTAAGAATGATCATTCTGGCCTAGAATCCTTCATTTTTTTCTACTTCTTTCTCTTATGTCACATGGGTCACACCTGAGTGTCTCATGATATGATGTTACAATTCTACTTCCAAAAACACTTTTGAGAAGACTGCCTTTCTATGAATTTTAACACAAAGTGTACAAAATGTGTGAGCTTACTAACTCTACTTTTGTCATACATTGGCAACCTCTTTAATATCTAGAGACTAGATATTATAAAATTAGGTCTCCTTTGCCCAGTATATATATATATACTGTACAGCAAATTTAAATGAAATGCACGTTATAGGAAAATGGGTAAGCTGAAATTTTCTAGCACACTCGAACAAAAAACATTTTGCAACTTCTTTCCTCTCACCTGCCTCAACCCAATTAACAAGTACAGACAGTATTCTGTTAAAAGGTGGTTTACAATTCCAAACACAATATTCCTCATCAGTTTTTAAAATCTATTTCCAAAAAGTTTCAATTCTACTACTTCTACTTTTAAATATATCAAGTACTTCTAAATATATAGGAGGACTAGATATTCCACATAAGAACTTGTTGTGTGAATAACACAGCACTGGTAAATAAATTTGCACACATAGCAATGGTTAAATATGAGGTATCTCCTAATATGACCATTTTGTTCTTAAACATTTACCTTCTCATTTCCTTCTATTTTCACTCCAGTGGACAAGTACAGGCATATGTAACACTTAGAGATGGTTGAAAATATTCATATCCAAAAGTTATTTACAGAGGTCAAAGCTTTCCTATGAATTTCAACAAAAAAAATGTACAAAATGTTCTAATTTTACTAACTACTTGATCATACACTGGCAACCTCTTTAACATCTACAGTCTAGATGTTGCAAAATTGGGACTTATTTGTCCATCATAATATATATATATATATATATATATATATATATATACACAAAATGCACAAAACATAGAAAAATGATGTATGAAAATGTCCAAGTATGAACACACTAACATTACATTTTGCAATTACTTCCTTCCCACTCCTCCACCTCACTGAGCAAGTACATGCAGTACTATTCTGCTCACAGAGGTGGTTTAATAGTTCCATTCCCAAAAGACTATTTTATATGAATTTTAGCAAAAAGATATTTACAAAGTGATATTTTACTACCTCTGCATTTAACATACATTGGGCAATTCTAAACATCTAGACAAAACTAGATGTTTCAAATAAAGACTCAATTTTTCCACTATGTACATGACAGTGTTGAATACATTGCACACATGTAACAATAGTTCTAATTTGAAAATGTTTTTAAAATTTGAGTATTCGGGCCCTTCACTGACCCAGTGGGCTATAATGCTCAAATTTTCAAAATTCCTTCCTAGGAATTTTAACACAAAACCTACAAAATTGGTTTACTAATTCTACCTTTGTCATACACTGACAACCTCTCTAATATCTAGAAAGACTAGAAGTATATTAGGAGGACTCATTTGTCCTTTATATACACTATGTACACAGCAAAGTAAAACAAAACCCATAGACAACTCTTGGCTCTCAGTGAACACACAGGCACGGTGCTCCCCAGGACCAGCACACAACTCTGTACTACTCAACAGGGATTTGGCTACTGCACACCACCCAAAAGAAACTATTTCATAAGAATTTTAACAAAAAGAAATCTACAAAATATGTTATATATTTTACCACTTTTACTTTTCACATATATCCGGCAATTTAGAACATCTAGAAAGCCTAGAGATTAAAAAAAGTACTTATCATTTTCTACTATATATACACTAATGAGGAATAAAATGCACATGCAAAACAATGGTTATTATATAAAAAATATCCTTTACATAAAACCAGTCTGGCACAGGACCTCCTTCTCTCAGTCAGTCTTCTTCATGTCCAACAGCCCACTGAACAAACATGAACAAGAGTCACTCCTAGAGGTGGTCTAACAAATCCCTTTCAAAGTCACTTCCAGAAGGCATTTCTGATTTTTTCAAACAAATGGACATTTACAAGATGTTATTTTCTAACTCAATCACATGTCAGGCATCCTCCTTACATTTAGAATGTCCAGATGCAACACAAGTTTTAAAAGGTTGGGGGGCAAGTTAAGAGCAGCCTTTTCATATTATATACACAGGCCTCTTACAAAGGGCGAGGAAATCTTCTCAAAGGGTGGTGGGAATTTCCAACTGGGCAGAAAAGGCATGTGACTCTCTTTGGTAGAACCAACACCAACCACCCAAGGCCGCTAACTTTTCCACCCCTCATTGTCATTGTCATCATCATCTGGGCTTCCCTCACCTTCCAGGATGGTTTTGGTCTTTGTTTGCCAAGACAAGTTGCGGTCTCCAGGAACCAGCACTAAGCGCTCACAGAGGGCCCTGGTGTGTGTGGATCTGCTGTCCAACACGTGGCTGAGATTTCGGGCATCCACACTCCTCCTTGGGACCTTTAAGTGTCTGCTGGCCTCCGTGGTGGCATATGGGTGGCCACCATTTCATGCCGCTCCTGTCCGCCACCACACAAAGGCACCACATCTCCAGTTGCAGCTTCAGCTGGGGATTGAGCCAGGAGACCAGGCAGCCGCAAGTTTGGTCAGACAGATGCCCTGTGCCATCAGGTTGAAGCCAGACTTAAAGATAGGTAGTTAGTGTAGTTAGGTAAATTGGGTCTAATATTGAGTAAGATAAAGAAAATGGAGGCCATTATCAAGAATGGAGTCCAGGAAACCAGAGCAGCACTTGGGGAAATTGAAATGTTAATGTCCCCAAGGCCAGGAACCCATCCTAAGGAACTGTTAATAAAACAGCTCCCAGCAAGTAGGGAAGTGCTAATCAAACCATCTCAGGCCCTTCCTGCCCAGATTACTCCTCCAGTTCACCTATCTCCCACTTTTTGGGCTTCCCACCTGTATTCTGTAACTGCAGGATTAAGGGAAACAAAGGACAGGAATGTGGAAAGACTAAAAGAAGACCTTATCTATAAAAAAGGGAAGACCTCCCACTTCCAAGGATTTCACCTTTCAGGTCCCTTTCTTCCTCTGGGGAAAAGTCTTTTCTGCTATCCTTTAATAAAGCATTCCACTTTCCACTCTCCACTTGTCTCAGTGTGCTTCTCTGGTGTTATATATACTTTAGCATTCAGGGGAGGCAAGGACTTGTCAAGGTAAACAGCAGTAACAAGGTCATCCATCCTGGGTGACAGGCTCACCAGTCCTTCACAACCAGGCCAGCCAGTGGGCAGTCACAGCAAGAGCTCTGGGGATGTGCAGGGGAGGTCACACCCTGTCCCTGGCCCCCCAGCTCACCTGCAAGCCTGGGGCTGGGGCCCCAGAGGGCCCAGGAGAGCAGGCCACACTCCATTTCTCACCATGCTCTCTGCCATTGTTGCCCATGTCTTAAAGGGCTAAAAACAGATACAAACAAAAACAAAATGACAAACACAGGTGATCTCCAAACTATGGCCAACAAAATGAGAACCTTTGAAATAGACAAACCAGGTAGGAAAAAACTTTTCCAACTTTCCAACTCCCCATTAACCATGACTTCTATTCCATTGGTGCCACAGATGTTCCAACATGGGGACAAGATGCTCCCACAAAGGGGAACCATACGTGCAAAATCAAGGGTTTTGGTATTGCAACTTAACTGCATTCACCTTCCTTTTATTTTAAGTAGACATAGATGGAGCAATGCTTACAGTGCAGGATATGAAGGTAGGAATTTCCCAAAGCAATAGGGGCTTCAACAGCTAGCTGCTGTAAGTTCCTCAGTCACTCCCTTTACTTATAGAAATAGCTCTTCTGATTTGTTTTGACCCCAGGCACACTTGCCTGTCTCCTAACTTTTCTGTAGTCAGCTCTCATAAAGTTCATCTTACATCCTCAACATGGAAGTACCATTGGTTTGAGTGCAAGGCCTCCCCAAGAAAATGGATTGGGGGCTGCTCTGGAGTTCCACCTGGGATGTCAAAATTTGTAAACAAAAACTCAGTCCCTGTCATCAAATCCAATTAATACCAATTAAATAATGAGGACATGGTTTTGACAATAATGAATAAGAATGTTTTTGCTTTGCTAGCAAAGGAGAAAAAGAGGGGATTCCTGTCCCAAAAGCCATGATTCTCCTGATTGTGTGGGACAAGGGTTTTTAAAGAATATTTTTTAACAGTTACATTTTGGTAGGGGTTCCCAGAATGTCCTGATTGCCTGTTATGATTCACTTGTTAATGTGGGATATTAATTTTTCAGATCTCCAGCAGGCATTTCCATCCTGCAGTGGGTATGCTCAAGGCCACCAACAAGGGGAAGAAAAGATAACATTGTTTTTTCCTAATCCTGCTTAACAAAGAAGGATAAAGTTAGTCAAAGTTTCTTAAAACACAGCTCAATGGTGTATCAGACTTACTTGTCTTATTACCCATTTTGTTGTTCAATTATTTTAAGTTTCTACTAGAGAAAAAGCCCAACAAAAAAGGCAGAAAGAAATATCTAGAATACAGAACAACACAGGAGAACAAGAACTGCCCCCTCACCCCCAAAAGGGAGTAGCGCAGCATCTTGCTAACTCTCCAGACAGGAGTGCATATGTGCCTCTCAGACACCTGTATGTCCCCACCAATCGAATACCAAAAGATAGTGTCATGCTTTGTTACTGTCTCAGACAGAAGTGTGTTGTGTGTCATCTCTGTCCCCTCCCAGAAAACAAATATTTTCCAACCAATACCAGAAGACAGTGTGACATTTTGCTCCTGTTCCTGACAGTAGTGTGTATGTGCCTCACCAGGCACCTCACTGTCCCCAGAAGAGGTATCTCCTAACACAATACCAGATGCTATAATGGTGCCACTTACCTATGGAGGCCTCCTCCACCAAAGGTTTGTTAATTGTTTTAGTGCCACAGTTTACTCCAGCAATCCAATGAACTGAAGGCACACCTTAGGTCCTTGGAATGTCTCAAGATGTGCACCCCTGGGGCAGCACACCAGCCCAGAGTCCCAGAGCAAAGGTATGGTTTCAAAATATTTGGCAATCTGGATCTTGCTGGGCCCCCCAGACATTGAATTATGATGCAAAGAAAATGCCACAGACTACAATTTTAAATCAAATAAACCAAGCTTGTATTGTGTAAAAAAGTTGTCCAGTTAATGTCTCACCTGAAACCCAGGCCAGAGAACAGCCACCCAGCTCTCTGGGAAAAATATTTTATAGCACAAAAAGATTCAAAGGAAATGTGTCTTGAGAATTTACAGCTAACTGGATTTTGACAAGCATAATGCAAATGCAGATAGCAGGTTAATGATCTACATAACATGATATTTTAAGGTCTGAGGTAAATTCAGATCTTAACATCAAAATTTATCAGGCACCACTAAGGTTGTAGAGAGGGTTGTTATCTGTTCAAGGTGACCCAGGCATGGGTGAGTTCAGAGCACAGGCAGGCATTCTAAATAAGTTTAGAAATCTCAGTAATTTTAGTAAAACAAAAGTCAAATTTTCATGACTTTGTGATGATATGGCTCTTAATCTTAAGATGAAATTAGGCTGGGTTCTTCAACAATATCTTTCCTGTGGCCATCAATATTAATTTTATTACCTTATAATAGCATCTAAAACTGAAAAGATAACTGCCTTGTGGCTTTTAATTCAAATAAGATATACACAATGTATCATCTAAAATGGATATACTATCTTTCCTGAGGCCTTTAATACTAATATAATAGCTATCATGTGGTCATTGATACTATTTTGATACCTTGTTATAGCATATAAAACTGATAAGATAGCTGCCTTGTGGCCTTTCATATTGATAAATGATCCATAATATACCATTCATTCTTTGTTATAGCTGCCATGAGAAGTTTACTACTGATATTCATAATACAACATCTAAAACTAATATAATAACTGAACTTTGGCCTTTAATACTAATAGATTATGTCTAGTATAGCATCTTGAAGTACAACAGTGTCCTGTTGCATTTATAATTAATATTATATGCATATCCTAGCTACTTATTGTAATATTACAGCTCTTCTATGGCTTTTCATAATAATCTAATATCCATACCACAGAATATAAATATAATATAATAGCTGCTCTGTTACCTTTAATATTGGTCTAATATCCATAATATACCAAATACAACTAATACAGTAACTTCCCTGAAATTTTGATACTATGACATTATTCATATAAAATATCTTACCTATACCTTTAATTTTAATAAAATATACATGTTATAGCATCTAAATCTAACATAATTGGTGTTGTTTAACCTTTATTTTGTTATTTTACTAAAATAATATCTGTGCTAAAGCATCTCAAGTTACATCTGCCTTGTTGTCATTAATACTAAGGTAATAACCATATTCTACCATCTAAAACTGATATAATAGCTGCCCTGTAGAATTTAGAATTATTATGAAATCCATACTAGAGTATCTAAAGTTAATAGAATAGCTGCCCTCTGGCATTTAATAGTAATATGTTTTCCAAACTGTAGCATCTAAAACTAATTTAATAGCATAATAATAATAAGGTATATAGTATAGGATATAAAACTAATATAACTCCTGATTGGGGACTGTAAAACATGCCTGTTATTCCAGCTTGAGAGATTGAGGCAGAAAGATTGTAAGTTCAAAGCCAGGCTCAGCAATTTAGCAAGGTCTTAAGCCTGTTTCAAAATACAACATAAAAATCTGTTTCAAAATGCAACACAAAAAAAGGGCTGCGGGAAGGGACTGGGGTTGTGGCTCAGTGGTAGAGCACTCATCTACCATGTGTGAGGACCTGAGTTTGATCCTGAGCACCACATATGAATAAACAAAATAAGTAAAAAATCCATTGGCAACTAAAAAGTATTAAAAAAAAGTTGGGAATGTGTCTCAATGATTAAACACTCCTGAATTTAATACATTGTACAAAAACAAAAACAAACAAACAAATACCAACTATATAATAACAAAACTTTGGCCTTTAATCCTTTTTGTAGCAGAGATTAAAACCAGAAGCACTTATTACCTAGTCACATCCCCAGCTCATTATCTATCTATCTATCTATCTATCTATTTATTTATAACTTTGAGACAGTTTCTCAGCAAGTTGCTTAGAGTATCACTAAGATGCTGAGGCTGATCTTCAACTTGCACTCCTCTTATCTCAGCTTCTTGAAATACTGGGATGATACTCATACATGACCAAGACCAACTGGTCTTCAATTAGAAGTACTGTTGGAGCTGCCCTGTGGAATAATTATTAATATTATGACCATATGTGACCTCTTAATGTAGTATTATAGCTCTTGTGTGACCTCTCATTTTAATGTCATATCCAGGAATAGAATATAATGCTAATATACTAGCTGCCCTAAGACCATTATTGCTAATATAATATCAACACTCTGTCCTCTGAAATGGAAAATAACAGTTGCTCTGTGGACTTTTAATAGTATATAATATTCAATATATAGCATAGAAAATAAGCATAAAACTCATGTGTTAATATTAGTACTAATATTCCATAAAATAGAATATGTTACAGATTTAAAAGTAGTCCTCTAGACAGGCATAAAGGCACATGCCTGTAATTCCAGTAGCATTGGAGGCTGTGGCCAGAAGATCATAAGTTTAAATTTGACCTCAGCAATTTAGTAAGGCTCTGAAAATATTATTGAGACCCTATTTCAAAAGAAAAATAAATAAATAAATAGATAGATAGATAGATAGATAGATAAAAAGTACTTATACATTCCCCTGGGTTTAGTCTCTGGTAACAACAACAAAAAATTTATTTTACCTTATACTGTTATTATAATCTCAATATAGCATTCATTATTAATAAAATAGTAGACTTGTGGCATGTAATACTAAATACCATACTTTTTATCTTGAAAAATATATTTGATGCCATATTGTTCTTTCTACTAATATCATGTTCATAGCATAACCTCTAAAACTAATATTTCAACTTTCAAGTTACCTATAATACTAATATGATACCCACAATATTACATGTAAAAGTATAAAAATTGTGTTCCTGTGACCTTTAAATTAATATAATGTCCATACTGTAACATCTAAAGGAAAAATAATATCTGCCCTGAATATTGATGTAATATTTATGCTATTTTATTTTAAGCTAATATAATAACTAGCTTAAATACTATCATTATATTCATGGCATAGTATGTAAAATTAATAAGCTAGCTTCTTTATGGTCCTTAATATATAATATATAATATAATATCTATGTTATAGCATCCAAAACTATTAAAATGACTGCATTGTAGTGTTTTATAATAAAATTATGTCTATACTATAACATTTCAAGCTAATATAACAACTGTCATGTGAATTTTACTATAAATGTAATTAATACCCATATGATTGAATCTAAATGTAATCTAATAGCTAAATCATGGCCTTCAATACTTATATAACATTCATGCTGCAGCATCAAAAACTGATAAAGTAGCCAGGTGCAGTAGCACATGCCTATTATCACAGCAGCTTGGGAGACTGAGACAGGAGAATCACAAGTTTAAAGCCAGCCTCATCAATGGCAAGAAGCTAAGCAACTCAGTGAGACTCTCTCTACATAAAATAAAAAATAGTGTTGGGGATGAGTCTCAGTGGTCAAGTGCCCCTGAGTTTAATCCCCAGAAACAAACAAACAAACAAAAACCTCACAAAACAAACAAACAAAAACAAAAGCAATACAGTATCTTTACTGTGTTTTTTAATACCAATATATCATCTTTATTATAGCATCTAAAATTGATGTGATAGCTGTTCTGTGGCCTTTTGTATAAACATTATATCCATAATACAGTGCCTAAAATGGATATAACATTTCCTCTGTGGCCTTCATAGCTAATATGACATTCATATTATAGCATTTAAAAGTAATACGTTAAAGTGCAATTATTCTGAAAAGCAATATAGAGATTCCTCAAAAAACTTAGTTTGGCACTGTCATTTGACCTAGTTTTCCCACTCCTCAGTCTATACTCAAATAACTTAAAAATCAGCATACTTTAAAGACACAGCCACATCAATGTTTACAGCAGCTGAATTCACAACAGATGGATGGATAAAGAAATTTTGGTACATATACACAATAGAATATTACTCAACCTTAAAGTAGAATAAAATTATGTCATTTTTTCAAGTAAATGGATGAAACTGGAGAATATCATGCTAAGTGAAATAAGGCAATCCCAAAGTACGAAGATCTAATGTTCTCTCTGACATGTGAAAGCTGACTCAAAATAGGCAAGGTGGGGGGGAATGGAGGTTTACTGGACATGACAGGTGGGAGTGGGTGGAAGGGAATGGTGATATGAATGAGAAATATAGTAGAATTAATTAGACATGACTTTTCTATATTCATATATTCTATATTCATGAGCGACCACAAAAATGGGAATTAAACTCCATGTATATATAATATGTCAAAATACATTCTAGTCTCATGTATAGCTAAGAAGAACATATAAAAATTTAAAAAATATTACTTTTGAATTACATAATTTTTAAGTATTTTTTTACCACAGATAACATCATGAGTTCAGAGTATAAGAGCCAAAATTCTACTCTAAAAATAATGAGAAATTGTGACAGATGCATATTGTCTTTTTCTGAAATAATTGGGATGGTAAGGAAAATTTTCTTCCAGTAGCAGAGTTGAGAGTAGTTTCTCTTTAGGTTTTCTCTCCCCTTCTAACTTAAGACAACTATGTTGAAGCCTTTCCACAATAGCTTACTTAGGGTGCCATTTTCTCCTCAAAAGATTTTGTGTATTACTACAGTGCTTCTTTACTTATTAAGTGAAGTACTCATTTATTTCCCACTCATGGTCATCTTCATCAGTTAACCATCTTCATAACAAGGTTTGTTCACAAGCTCTGGGTTTTGTATCAGACTTCAATAACTTCAGTTACTTCTCTGGATAGACAAGAACAGAGTTCACTGGAAGCTTTCACACTTTCCAAAGCAACACACTCATCCTGTTTATTCAATTTTATCTCAACTTCAGGTGGACTACAGTAAGTAACATCTCATGGAGCTTCCTGTGCACAATTGCTGATTCCCACTATTCCAAAGCCATCTTCTGTTGTTATCTCTCAATTCTTACAACAAGAGCAGAGCAGATCTTGTGCATAACCACTAAAGCCAAGGCTCACACGTTTCATGCTATGCACAGTGCAATGTCCAGGAAGCTACTGAGGGTCACGAGACTCCAGAATTCCAGGCTGGTGTGAACCATTTATGAGACAGTGTCTTATGAGGCTGCCCCTGGATCACTGTGGACATGACATCTTCCCATTCTCCATCATCAGCCTCTCTGGATACTGGCTAGAATATCCTTTGAGTTACCCATGAAACAAAAGATGTGCATGTACTCAGGAAGTCTGGGCTTCACGTTGAGGCCAAATAAATAAATTCTTTGTTCCTCAAGCTGTCTCTCCTGGTGCTAGTGGTATTGGGGAAATCGAGTCTTTCCTACTGTGTACTGCTCATATCCCAGGGCTTTTCAGGGAGCTCCGTGGTGGAGCCTTTCTGTGGGATGAGAGATGCCTGGGTTAGAGTCTCAGGACTAAGATATACACGAGTGAATGACAACCAGGAAAAAAAACCAGGCTAAATGAACTTGTTTATGTGATGCTAGTAACTTACCAAATTGTTTTCCTAGCTGAGAGTTTAACTACATTTGGCATCAAGAAAAACAACGACATGTGTCCAAGAGGCTTGAGGTTGTAACTCAGTGGTAGAGTACTTACCTAGCATGAGAGGCACTGAGTTTAATACTCAGTACCACATAAAAATAGATAAATAAAACAAAGGTATTGTGTCTATCTACAAAAAAAAAAAAAAAAAAAAAAAAAAANGAGAGAGAGAGAGAGAGAGAATTTTAATATTTTATTTTTTAGTTCTCGGCGGACACAACATCTTTGTTGGTATGTGGTGCTGAGGATCGAACCCAGGCCGCACTCATGCCAGGTGAGCGTGCTACCGCTTGAGCCACATCCCCAGCCCATATTCATGAATTTTTGAATATCACTTTTATTTTTGATTTCTAACTTATTATGCTATGTTAGAAGGCAACTTCAATATTTTAATATCTATTAACAAGAGTAAATGGTTATACTTTATGAATGTATGATATGTGAAGAAACCTTCTACTGTTATGTATAACTAAACAGAAGAAAAAATAAAGTACTTGGGTTGCACTGTATTTTATATATTTTTATTGATTTAAAAAATAAATGATAGTGGAAGGCATTACAATTCTTATTACACATATAGAGCACAATTTTTCATATTTTTGGTTGTATATAAAGACACCAATTTGTGTCTTCATATATGTACTTTGGATAAGGATGGTGAAAAGTGATAGACATTGTTTTCCAAAGATTGCACTGTATTTTAAACTCAATTAACTTTGGTGTCCTAAAACAATCAGTGTCTTCAAATGTCTAGCCATAATTTGTTATTGATGTCACAGCTGCTTTTCTAACTTTTACTAATTAATATAAATTTATGATAATTTTTATGCTTTAGTTTTTTAATTTATATAGTAAAATAAAATGTTTTATGTACCACAATGAAAGTACAATAAATTATATTATATATATATATATAATTTTTGCAAAACTTGATAAAGAGAAAGTATGGAAATCAAGACAATGAATAATTAGTTTTAAAAAAGGAATAGAAAATTGAGAGAGAAAGGGTCTGAAAAATTGTATTAATGGACAGAACAAATACATGACAATTATTTATAATGAAAATTACACTAACATCAGGTTATTATTACAAAACGTCTCAGAAGTCTGACTGCTCAACTTGTGCCAGTCACTTTTTGTTTGATTAAATCTTTTAAAAGAAATACCTAATCTGTTGTTTAGGAAGTTCTAAAGGGGGCTGAGGTAGCAGCTCAGTGGAAGAGTGCTCTCCTAGCATGCATGAGACACTGGGTTTGATCCTTAGCACCATACAGAAATGAAATAAAAATATTGTGTCCTAAAACTAAAAACAAAATATTTTTTAAAATTTAAAAGAATATCTAAAGACCATGTAACTGTGCTGTGAGATGGCCTTTAGTGAGGAGC
Source organism: Marmota marmota marmota (assembly GCF_001458135.2). Taxonomy (NCBI): domain Eukaryota; kingdom Metazoa; phylum Chordata; class Mammalia; order Rodentia; family Sciuridae; genus Marmota; species Marmota marmota. The sequence goes on along the minus strand of NW_026000060.1, from coordinate 347,174 downwards.
ATGGTTTTCTTAAATAGAGATTCTGGATCATGATGTGCAGATCTCCAGTTTCCCAATGAGACTCACTAGATGGCGAGTGTGTGTTTTCCTTCCAGTGGAGGGCGCTCTGCAGGAGGTTGCTGGCTTCTCTTGATTGCTCCCATCATAGTCCCTAAATGTCCCTGTGCTGAAGCAAATTTTACTGCAGATTCCAGGAAGTTATATGAAGCCAAGCTCTTTGACTATAGGGAGCAATGGTCATAGTACTATAGCAGGAAATTTTGTTTTAGAATGTTACAGGTCTTCCTCTCCATACAGGACAGGCTGACAATTTCCCCACAACCTGAAGTCCTGGTGGTGGCAGAGATATGGTCACAGGCCCTAATAACACCAATCTGGAGGAGGAAAGTGGAGACAGGATTTTTCTTCTCATGAAAAGAATACTCTGGTTTTCTGAACACCCAGAACATATGGCCTGCCTTTTTTATGCTTTAATGTTTTCATTGGGAAGGTAACTGAGAAGGTGCAAAGAAAACTAGAATTTGAATATTGGGTCCAAGTCTACCTTTACTCCAGATTATTGTGGGCTTTATCTGCTCCAGTACCTCTTCTGTGACCCTGGTTTGCAGCCATGGCAGAAGAGACTGTATGTAACAGGAAGAATGCTTCCACCATTCCCACATTTCAGTTGCAGTGGTCCTCTTTCTCTTCCACCTCTGGTAACCCCCTTTTATCCCCCAGCACTATGTTGGGGAGAGCAGAAGCTTGGATGCCTGCCCATAACCAAGACCCTGTGGTACCTGTTACAGATGCAGTTTTCCTGTCCCTTTTAAGAAGTTTTATAGGTTTTACACTGTTGTAAATGTGCCTTGGGTTTGTTTTAATAAGGTATGGGATACAAAAAACACATAGACTGTCACAGAGAGCTACAGTTTTCTATGAGCAGTAGTGCAGAGCCATTTGGGAAGCTCCAGAATTGGTATGGAGATGAGGGTGTGGAAGGTGATGGAGAACATGGGAAAGAGACTTTCTTGTATTTGTGCAGAAAAATAAAGATGAGACAGCATAAGCAGATTTAGGATTAGTATTTTATGATCATTTCAGTGAGTTTTAGGGGTGTGGGCAATCCCTGGTTTTTCTGGTACCTTGACATGTTGTGATTAGATCAGATAAAGATTGACTTTAGGGATGGTGGGAACACAATAGGGAAAATATTGGTGGTATGGAAATTATATTGGTTAATTTGCACATGGTGAACAAGATGGGGATATGGCTATCTCTAAGAATTAGCTATCTCTAGAATGTCATGACTGGGTACAGTGGTCCATGGCTGTAAACGAGGTGATTCAGGGGACTGAAGCAGATGGATTGCAAGTTCAAGGCCAGCCTGAGCAATTTAGTGAAACCCTGTTTCATAGTAAAATTTAAAAAAAAAAATCCAAGGATCTTGTTAAGGTGTACAACTGCTGCAGAATACTCTTGAGTTAAATCTCCAGTACCTTCCTCTGCTCCCAACATACACATGCACACCCTCCCACATGCCCACACACCAACACACTCAACAATACACACACACAAGCAGTCTAAGACGTCATGCCCTTGATGGTCAGCAAAGCCCCATTGTCAAAAGAAGAGAGTCAAAAACTATAAAAGGCCTTGGTAACACAAATTCTTTACATACATTTATATGGCTCTTATCCAGTATGAAATTTCTGGTGAACAATAGGATTTTTCCTATTTTGCCCATTCAACTCAGTTAAAAATTACAGAGAATATACCAGCACAGGACACAGATCAAAGTGCCTTTATCATGAACCACATCATTTTATCAAATAATTTAATTGGAGAAAATTATTATAGAAAATGTGTTAAGCCATGTGTTTTACTGCATGCCAATAATTCTAGCAATGAAGGTGCATTATACTGCTGTATTGCTAGTTCAATGACAGGCTTGGTAACATAGTAATGTGTTATTAAAATATATATACATATATAATCAGTGGTAAGGTGATACTTACTACCATCCCCTATAATGAGGGGAAAAAAACAACAAATAAATGAATAAAAAATAATGTTTACCAAATTGTTGCTTAAATTAAAAATAAGTAAATAAATTTAAAAACCTTATGTCCAAGTATTAGAACATGAATAAATGCCTGAGAATTATAAAATATTAAAATAGAAAGTGAACCAATTTAAGATTTGTACTGAATCAAAAATTGTTGCTAATATTCTGAGATACCTAATTATTTCACAAACATAACATTTAAAATTTCCATTAAAGTATGATGTGCATATAAAAACACATAAAGCACTTATGTAAAAGTTCAGAAATTATTCAAAAGTAAACACATTTTTAATAAGCCTTGCTCAGGACAGACTAAATCAGTTTTTTCAATTTACGATCCCCAAAAGCAGAGGTTCTTTATAGCTAGCATGGAAATGTTTTAATGCATTAATGTAAAATGTATATAAATAAAGTGAATGTTATGCCAGTTACCCAGATTTAATAACTACTTATTATATGCCATTTTTTAATTTTTTCTATGTGTCTACCCATTTCCCAACATAGGCCAGCTTCCTTCTTGTATATTTATTTTTTTATGAGGTCATTTGTATATTTCTTGAATGTCATAGAAATAAATTATACAGTTTTAAAAAATAGAATGGTAAAAACCTTCACTTTTTTAAGCACAGAATATTTACATCATTCCAACAACAACAAAAAAAACATTTCTTTTTACATGCAACTTTTTGTTCTCAGAATGGCATTACTGTAATAGATTATAAAACTATAATTTTATTTTGCCTGACATCATGCAATATAATTTAAATACAGCTGCTGAACTATACAGTAACTATACAATAATAGTAAGAACTAGAGAGGCATTCAGTAATTTTAAACAAATAATTATTTCACTCAGCATATTCTTTCCTAGTATTTCAATGACACTATATTTTATTTTTATTGGTTGCTATGAAAATTATAATTCTATCTTATCATTTCAATTTAATTCAAGTCATTATTATATGAGTTTACTAAATACAAAATAAAAACTTTACTACAAAATCTTTATTTTTTTGCACCCTTTCTGTAACTACTATAAATTTTTATGTACATATTATAATTCCCAAAATATACTGTATACTTTTTGTATAAAAATTCATATATTATTATAAAACAAAGAGAGACAAATATCAATCATAAAACTGTTAATTCATATATGCTAGTCATAGTGGTCCACACCTATATTTCCAGTGACTTGGGAGGATGAGGCAGGATGATCCCAAGAAGAAATATGGCCTCTTACTTAGCAAGGCTGTAAGTCACTAAGCAAAACACTGTCTCTGATAAAAATATAAAAGGGGTGTGAGAGCTCAGGATGTGGCTTAGTGCCTAAGTGTACCTAGGTTCAATCAATGATGCAAAAAAAATGTTTCTAATATATTATAAAATGCAGGAAGTTTGGTAAAACTTTGATATAACACATACAGAATTTATTAGATAATACTGAAAAATTATAAAATGTTATTAGTGACATTTTGACTACAATGTTAGTAGATATGTAGTTTTTGGTAATTTTTTTCCTATGTGCCACATATTTCTAAGTATAAATTTTCAATGTCATTATTTATAGGCTGAAATACTATTTAAAAAACAGGACATATTATTCTTTATACTGATTGTTTTATGATGTACAAGATACTTTGCTCTCAGCTTTTTAAAGTTTCAAAGAAGCAAATTTAAGAATGGTTTCAAAGTCATTGAACACTACACAATAAGGAGTATAGATATTCTTTAATACCCCTGGTGAAAACTCTAAGGCACATTAAAGATGAAAAACAATTCTATGTGGATCAACTGAATTTAAGTATTCACTCTCAAATTTTTATCTACATAATGACAGCACACTTTAGATAACATTCAGTCAGAAAGTCATCACATTATACACATTAATCAGAAGCCCAAGTGCATATGCTTTGTTGACTTTTCCATTTCATCTATTTTTTTCCTATCTTTACACATTTTATTTTTGGTGACCTTAGAAATATCTACTTTTTGAGCTATGTTATTACTCATTTGGGAAAAAAAAATTAAGATAGTAAGAGACACAAAGAGGCTACTTTGTATGTAACTTACTTTCACCATATTAAAAACAGTGGTGACAATCTTAGGAACCTACATTTCAGAAACAAGAAAAAACAAGACCACGAAACAGATACAGATACATCCACTCAGCAAAAGAAGTGAAAGAAACATAACCAGTAAATTCTTTGTTCTCAATTAAGTAGAAGACAGAAACAATAAAGAATTCCTCCAATCTTGAAAAATAAAACATATTTTATCAGGAAGTTTGTCAGAATCAGCTCTACAAAGAAATGTGTTCAAAGTTATGTTAGAACAAAATATTTTATAAAGAATAAGTAAGGAGAAGTTATATAAAAAATAGAGATCATAAGAGTCACAACAAATGCATCACATCTGCAGTAAACAGATGTTAAGAAAAAAATTAAAATACTGAAGAATTTTCCTTACCATGCTGTTTCTGTTTCTCAAAATATGGTAGGCAGATTTTCAAATTTCCAAATATGTGCACAACCTGGACAACCATTACTTATATTTCATAACTACCACTTTAGCATGATCCAGTTTGGTCACATTGTCGATTCAACTTGGAAAAATTCCCTGGATTTTCATTGCTACTAAAGAAAACAATCACAAATATAACAGCTTAAAGTAATATAAACACATTCTTTTATAGTTACGGATGTTTTTATATCAGGACAGAGGATTATTATCAAAGTGTTAGCAAAGCCACACTCTTTCCAGAAACTCTATAAAAGAGAATCATTCTAGCTTCTAGTAACTATTGGTATTTTTTTAATTACAAATGATTCCCTTCTTTTTGTGATACAGCCTTCTAAAAAATAAAGAGAGACAAGATATATATCATGGTGCTTTCACAATATGTTACAACATTAAAACCTTATAGAATCTGAGAACCGTAGCAACATAGAAGGCAGATACTCCATTGAACTTATTCTTGGAGATATCCATGAAATTTCAGCCCAGCAGAACTAATAAACAGAATACAAACAAACAAACAAACAAGCAACACAATTCCAACTACTTATAATTGCCGGTCCAGAAATGTAGATCAAGAAAACATACAAGAAAATGGAAAAACAAAAGTATAAAAGGCAATATAAATGCACATTTTTTCTACTTTCTTAATGGATATTGAAAGCAACATATAAAACCACATACTTAGAAAATATGTCCCTAGTACCACAAAAACAAAAAGACATCATATCATGTGGGAAGCGTTCTCAGTATTCTTTCTTATCTTCTTTGACACATATTTTGGGATCTGAGGGAAAACATGTAAAGAATAGGGAGTGTCTTCAGACTGAAGTGTTTAACATTTTTATTCAAACAAATACATTTGGCTTGGTACAAATATCCTCGTTTAAATTTTCTAATTCACACTTTTCTCAGGGTGCAATCAAAAGCTTCAGGAAGTGTCTCTTGCAGTCTACCATGTGCTTAGTTCCACATTAGTTATTCACCAATAGAAAGGCCTAAATAGAACCATCTATATGAAAAATAATATTAGATGTGAATTGTGAAATTATCCAATCTGAAGTTGGAATTTGGGACTAGTAGCACAGTTCACTAGTAGAGTGTGTGTGCAGAATGTGCAAGGTAATCGGTTTCAAACTTAGAAACACAATAAAAGGCAGATGTTAAGGAGGGGTAAAGTTGAAAATGAAGCCGAATATTCACATTCTGGACTCTCCCTCCATCTATAAATACAGTTAATAAAAAGCTACTAATGTTCTGAGTGTCTCTTTGAAGAAGTTATAAGTGAGTGAAGAGACTTAAATACATTCAACAATTTAGAAAATATCTACCTTCAGTTAAAATGAAAAGCTGGGGTACACTGAGTATTAGTCCTGTCTTGAGCAAATTACCACATCTGAGACCAAATCCCCAATGGCCAGCATCAACTACAGTAAACAGAAATGTGAAAGAGGTGATACACAAGGGTCTAAGCCACAGAAAATATGGTGATTTCTAGGGGCCGTGAAAGCCTCTGCAAGTGTTTTATCAGATGGGATCAAGGCAGAAAAATAGTCAAATAGCAAAGCTGTTAGTTTATCTCAAGAAGACATTTACCAACATATTTTCCTAATTGCTGGTGCTGTCAGAGGAGCTTCTCTCTAGGTTGTATTGTGGGTATAATAGGGGGAAATACAATAAAACATTGGTACCATGAGTGATATTTAAGCACTTCATAAGCCCAGCCCCAACCCTGCTAACCCCAGTAATAAAGCCAGAACTACCAATTTCTCCTATAAAGAGTTTGCTTGTACACTGTGTTTCTCAACTTGAAAATATTTTGTGTAAATTATTATGTCCTGGAGTTTCAAGCTCTGGAATCAAAAGTGATTGAGCATGTGCAAAATCTACATAGATTAAAAACCAATTAATTTACATTGTTTTTCTAGCACCTTTATGGACTATGGGATATCCAATAGTAGTTCAGAATAAGGGTTGGAAACCAGAAATCTTTGTTTATTCCAACAAATCTTTACACAGAACACTCCTACACTCATTCACATAAACTTGCCTTGGGAATTTAATGAATGAATCCAACAGATATCCTGCACCCTCTGCAGGGCTCATAGAATGGCTTTAGAAAAAATCTTAGAGCCAGCTGTCATGGCAGAGACCTGTAATCCCAGAGGTTTAAAATTGTAATTTGAAAGACAGTCTCAGCATCTTTGCAAGCCTCTAAGCAACTTAGTGAGACCTTGTCTCAAAATAAAACATAAAAAGGACTGGGGATATGGCTCAATGGTAACCACTCCTGGGTTTTATTCCCATTACTAAACCAACTAAAGCAAATAAATATTTTAAACATTACAAGTTTGCCAGTGTACATATACATGCAAAAATATTGGTGAAAATATAAAACAAATAAATATATATTTTAGAAAAAAAAGTGTTAAAGTTCTTTAAAAGCTCAAAATAAAAATGACGTGTAATCCACTAATAATAATTTTGAGTAGCAGAGCAAGTCTGCACATGCCTGCACTCCCATTGGCTCAGGAGAATAAAAAAGGAGAATCTCATGTTCAAGACTAGTCTCAGAAATTTGGAAAGGTCCTAAGCAAATGAGTGAGACAGTGTCTCAAAAAAAGGGGAACAGGTTGGTTCACAGTGACAAAGTGCCCATGGGTTAATCGCAAGTACCTAAAAAATAAAAATAATAAATAAATAAATAAATAAATTTGGGTAAAAAATTCCATACCCTCCAGTAATAATATTTCTGGGTATATATCTCAATGCATTGGAAAACTTTTCTTTAAGAAATAACTGAAGTTTCTTTTTCATTGTAGCTTTATTCACATTCTCTAATAAAAGAAAAAAAAAAAAAAAAGAACTGCCATCCAGGCATGGTAGGAAATGCCTGTAATTCCAGGAGTTTGGGCATCTGAGGCAATAGCATGGAGAGTTCAAAGCAGCCTCAGCAATGGTAAGGCACTAAGCAACTCTTTCTAAGCAAAATATAAAATAGGTCTGGGAATGTGGCTAAGTGGTGGAGTGCCCCTGATGTGAACTCCTGTTATTCACCTCCCAAATGAACTTTCTTTTAGATGAAAGATACATCAGAAGATTTCTTCAAGCTGCACAGCATCCAACTACTCCCCTTAGATGCTACACATTTATAGTTCAAACTGTTCTCTCAGGGGCAAGACTAAGATACTGATATTATCTAAATAGGCCAAGAGACTTTGGTATCTGTGGGCACCTTATGTCAGACTGTTCTAAAACTAAATATGGGAAGTTAGAATGAGAACACAACACAGAGTAAATTTTTCAAAGGAGAATCTTAACTCAGACCCTGTGATATCTGAAACCACAGTTGGAGATAAAACTAGATTCTCTGCTTTACAGATTTCTGGGTTATTGTTTCAATCCAAACAGATATTAAAAAAGGATTAATGCTACTGGTTAATATCTATGTAAAACAGGTTATTAAAAATGCACCAGATTAGGGCTGGGTAATAGCTCAGTGGCAGAGTGCTTGTCTAGCATGTGTGTGGCACCAGGTTTGATCCTCAGCACCATGTGTCAATAAATAAAATAAAGGTCCATTGATAACTAAAAATAATTTTTCAAAAATACCATGTACCAAGTTATTCTCATGGCTTTTTATGTTCAGATTCACTATGTACCCTAGCCCTTGTGATTAAACTTCCCTGTAGTTTAAATCAAGTCCAATTCCATCTTTATTTTCCTCCACACCAGGACAAAGATATTTGCTGAAATATTTGCAATGTGTCTACAGGTCATTTTAATGAAGTGGTCTTACATATAGAAAAAAATAATTAATTGGGACTGTGAGGATGGCCTTACACCTGAGCAACTCTATTTTAAAAACTCAAGTTTGAAACCTGAAGTCTCAGGAGGCACACCCACAGACAGAGCCCTCCAGGATGGCCTCAAGCAAGTTACTTCCCCTTATCCTGATGAACAGATTAAGTCTCTGGCAGTCTAGGCTGTTCTTTCCTGATAAGAGGGAAAGACAAGATCAGGGTGGAGACCACCAGACCAGATATTTCTGACCCCAGGGTAAATGATGTCATGGAGAAATCTGATGGTAGGTGATAAGAATTCAAAGTGGGGGTGAAAAGCCCCCAAATTTAGTATAAATAATAGAGCTGATGAACAGGGATTGAGGCAGCTGAAGCAAGGATGCACTCCAGCTGGAGAGCCTAATGAGGACCTTACATACCATCACTTGCCATCATTTCCTGATCCTCTGTGTGATCCTTGCCACTCTCAACCTCTACCACCTCATCTGGACCTCAGTGAGAACCGCAACTTCTCTCTATGACCAGGTTCTCAACTGATGGTCCACTCCTTGCCAGGAAAAGTCTGTCTGGGTTCTGGACCTGACAACTGCTGTCTTGAGTTAAGTGTTCATCTGCTGGACTTAAAGCCTAAGGCTTAGGACTTTTGATCTGACATTTGAACTTAGCATGCAGAAGGAATGTCTATCACTAGCCTGTCATGATCAAGTGTGTTTTGTAGTGTTTAGAATTTCTCTAGAATTGTTTACTGTGAATTAATCAATCAAGAATTGTTCACTGTGAATGTATTATGTCTACCGCAGTGCTTCACATTAAGGATTGTTGTTTTCTTGATTAAGAACCTATAGAGTGAAATTGAGTAATTTGAGGGAATAAAGCATTGAAAGAGGCAGAAGCACATGGTCATTCTTTATTTCTCAATTTTCCCCCTTGCAACAGGCACACATTGACTATACTATTTTATTTAGAAGATAGTCATTATTTCTAATGCTATCTAATTTTTTTCTGTTTTCTTCTTATGTGAAAGACTCACAAGGATAAGCAAAATCTTTTATTACTACCCTCCAGTTCTTGGAGAAAAAATATAATTAAAGCATCCTTTCGAAATGAAACATGGGGAAAATAATTGATCATGATGAAACTGTAGTCTTGAGATGAGACTAAATTCCTCATTAACCAATTTTCTCTGGGATCTCCTCTCACAAACTTTGAAGAATAAAATCTTTAGACATTCAGGGATGGTAAGAGTAAAAAAGAATAGGATTTATTTTAGCAAAAAGAAATAGAACTTCCATGATGTGGGAGAAGGTATGATAGCAGAAAAACCTATTATGGTGTGCCAGCTTCAGAGTTTATATATGGTTTTTGGCAGAGCATGGGGCAAAATTTATTTTAAATAGGTATTGAAAAAGGCATCCTGACTAACAACTGGATTCAAGTTTGTCCTATCCATAGCCCATCTTCTTTACTCTGACTTCCATCTGGGTTCACCTCAAGGACAAAGAACTTGGTGGAAGATATTCCCACAAGTGAGCCTCAAGTTTCTTTTTTTTTTAACATTTGAAATGGGACTTAATGGTGCTCATTTACATATCTATTCATTAGCCTCCAGGTTTGGTTGAAAGAATTCTATTATATAGCTGCCTGAACATTTTACTATCTATTTTATTTTATCCTCAGTCAAGGTGAGCAGGGAACCCTGGCTTTGAGAATGAAAGAGTGAGCTGAAAATATAGGGATTTAATCTCAGATATATGGTTAGCTAAACTGGAGTTCTAGATATCTGATAGCCATTCTGGATTTGAGATACTGCTTACCCTACATTTAGAAAGCTCAGGAGGCATGAATATGGTGAGTTCAAAGCCAGCCTCAGTAAATTGAGGTTCTAAGAACCCTGTCTCTACATAAAATTATAAAAAAGGGTTGAGGATATGAATCAGTAGACAAACACTCTTTGGAATAATTTCTGGTCTAAAACAAACAAACAAACAAACATATAAACAACAACAACAACAAATCAGGAGGACCAAGAACAGGGGTCCCTAAAAACCATAACTTCTTCGTGCAGGAACACAGCAAATGGAGGTCCTATGTGGGTCCTCTCCCTATGCTTATCCCAGCCTTCACCACACAATCTGGGGAAATTCAGGGCTAGTAGCACACAGATGCCCACATAGGAATTCAGGAAGGCCCTGAAAACATCATACAATAATGAAAAGGAAGGCCAGGGGTCTCAAATGCTGATCTAAGCTCCACTAGACTAGTCAGAGAAAACTGAAGGCTGAACTGCCCTGGAGAGACCCTCTGGCCTTCAGACACTGAAGACAATTATGAGGATCCCTAGCCACAAATTCCAGTTTCTGCCATTGCCAGTCCCAGTGGTTTTATACAGCCTCCCTACCTAGTCTCAAAATAAGAACACACACTTACAATTTCCTGGCTTTCAGTATGCTTAGTGTTCCCTCTGTAGTTTTTTTTAGCTCCTGTGTAGCACGGAAACCTAGGGCTCCAGATCTAGGACAGGAAGTGTAGAAATGCATTCAAATAACGGCAGGCTCCAGAAACAAAAGGAACAGAAGATTGTGGAAGCCCGCCCCTCATCACTGGCTCTGTGTTGATTGGACAGTACTCACCTAAAAGGCAGATTGGAAAGGGCTTCAGGCACTTCCTCCAAACTGAGCCTGGTAGCCCTACTGTTTGAATGACAGTAAATTCCATCCAGACCAGAAACAAATGAGTTCACAAAGACAAGTTCTTGGCTGCTCTTTTTTGTTGATAAAAGACAGGGGATCAACCATGTGCTATGGTGCATGCCTGTAATCCCAGCAACTGGAGAGGCTGAGGAAGAAGGATTGTGATTGTGAGATCAAAACCAGCTTCAACAATAGTAAGGCACTAAGAAATTCAGTGAGACACTGTCTCTAAATATAATACAAATAGGGCTGGGGGTGTGGCTCAGTGGTCATGTGCTCCTGAGTTCAATTCCCATTAGCAAAAAACAAAACAAAAAAACAGTGGAGATCAGACCAAGGGGTACTCACTACAGAGCCCCATAACCACAGATGGATGGATAGAAACTTAGAGTACTAGGAGAGAGTCTCAAATTCTCCTGTGATAGCTTTTCAAGTAACTGATATTAAAGGAATGCTCCACAGCCCCAAATTTTTTATTTTTTTTGATTTGCTGTTAATTGCATTAAGTGCCTCAGGATGGAGAGTTTCCTCCAAATACATGGATTAAACACAGACAGAAGTGCATTTATATTTGTCACTGTATGTAAGGTTAAATCAATTTGTGAATACATACGTATATATTTTTTATAAAAAATTACAATTGCTTTAAAATTTCATTTAATATTCATGTTCTCTGGCCTTATGAGAAAACAGCTTGAGATTTCAACTCATAAGTAATTACTTGAGGCAGCAATGTTCCCACTCCCCTACAAATAATGAGGCACAAGTAAAATGTTAAAGTACCTAGAATTAACATTAAAAATGAAAAAGAGGTGGAGGGTGCCAGGTCTCTAGATCTGTCAGTATCCCAGACCCTAGAATATAATCAACTAAAAAATAACTTATTTGCAATTTTGCCTTGAACCTAATCATGAAATTATGTCTTTTTTCCCCTTTGGTATGGAGTACTATGAGAATATTAGCACAAGTCACAAGCATTTATGTCTCTATTATTTTTCTATAATTCAGTACAGCCCATCAACAGAGTCAATTTTAAATTTAAATGAAGAAAAATTAAATCTCTATTGCTGAGGTCAAGCCCCAGCAGGGACCTAGGGGTCCTGAAGGATGGGTGGTGTCAGATCCTGAAAAATAAGTGGCTTCTGTGAAAGAAGAGGAGAAAGAATGACAGTTTGCAAGTTATGAGCAGCCTTCAGAAGGATCTGTTGCCCCTAGAGGGCCTTTATTTTTATACTTTTTTACAGTTTTTTTTTTTTTTTGGTAGTTAATGGGAAGCATCAAAACTTTTTGGTTTACATAATTTTTAAGAGTTACAATCTTTTTTGACATATATTAATTACCTAAGGTGTTGAGCACATTATTTAAAATATTTTCCTGTAAACTTTGCCAATCATAATTAAGCTTTTACATTTTCACCTCAATCACTGGGTGCTCCAATACACAATTTGACTACCCATCTCTTGACCTATTATTAACTTTTAACTTTAAATCATGCCTATAATTATACCATTAACTTTTAGTTTTAAAGCATACTTATAATCATTGGTAAGCTTTCTTACTTCTCAGCTAAAGTCCCAGTAAAACACACTTGAAATAGTGAAACCCTACTACTCTGAACTGACTCCAAAATATATCTATGTTAATTTTACATTATTCTGTTTTTAATTTCCAAGGTAATTTTTTTTCATATGACCTATTGAACTGTTTTCTTAGAGTTTCTTTGATTCTTGGTCAAAATACACCAATCCTTGTGTCCTTTTAATCTATAATTAAAGAGCAGGCTCTGCACCTCAACATATTTGTCATTTATATTAACTATGTGTTTCCTAATTTCATCATGAATTCCTGTGTAAGGCAAAGGAGGGTCTGTTAGTGGCGGGGGTTGTATGCTGCACAGGTTGTGGCTTTAGAAGGGGGGATTAGTGTAAATTGTTAAGCTTTTCTCTGGAACTTTGAATTGCGATATTTTCCCCATAAATAACATGAGAAATAACACTATTGCTTTACCCTGAGAGATATTGAAACACATCTCAGGGCATGTCTTAATCGTATTCTTAGTCTCATTCTGGATATTTCCTGTAATCTCAGGCAACACATACTTTTTTAAAAAAATATATATTTTTTTAATATTTATTTTTTAGTTTTAGGTGGACACAATATCTTTATTTTAATTTTATGTGGTGCTAAGAATCAAACCCAGTGCCTCATGCATGCTAGGCCAGTGTGCTACCACTTGAGCCACATCCCCAGCCCATCACATAGTTTTATTATTGATTGATGTATGCCCTGTTATCCATGCCATGAGTGTCATAAACAATACACTTACATTCCTCATGATTTCAGATTCCAGGTGGTGCGATCCTGCCACATCACCCCCCCACACACACTGTGACAGTGTCAGACAGCAGGTGCAGGAACACCTTCACCACACTATCTATAAAAGAACAGCTCTTTTTCATATGACTTCTGTGAAACTTCTGATTGAATCTTGGCAGCCAGCTTATAGTGAGTGGATTAGTTATCTGTCACTGGATAACAAGTCAATCTAAAAGTTATTGGCTTACTCAACCCCTGAGCCAAATCCCCAGCCCTATTTTATATTTTATTTAAAGAAAGAGTCTCATGAGTTACTTAGAACCTCGCGTTTGCTAAAGCTGGAATTGAACTCATGATACTTCTGCTTCAGTCTCTCAAAATACTGGGATTGATTTCAGTAGTGCATGATTGCAATCAACCCTGTTCACATATTTAATGCCAGCATTCTTTCTCTGCCTTGTCAACTATTTTCTTTTCTCCATTCTCCATTTCAAATGAATGCAGTATTTCTAATTTTTCCCCAAGAACTGGATGGGAGTTTAAAGGTTTTGCTTTCTCTTTGTGAGCATTTCACATAAGAGAAAAGCAGACAAGTAACTTGACAGTTTGAAAAATAAGAACAGTGTGTCTCTCCTCCCTCTGTCTTCCCAGGCACAGACACCTTATCATGATTTCTGATTTGAATCTTTTCTTTTAAGACTTTCCTGTGTGATGTGTCATCATTCTAACCTCCTATATTGTTCTACTTGGGTGTTTCATAACTGCCTGCTAAACGTGTGAAAAGGCACCACGTATAAAGTCTGCTGAAGTGTCTAGTGAATATTACTCCCTTGTTTTTTTTTCCTTCTAGAGAACAGTATAAAGTATGAAGTGAAGGCACTCAAGGGAGTCTCTAAATGGCCTTCAGATATCAAGTTTCCTTTAGTGATATAGGGATGGGACCCTCTGGAAAACTGAGGTAGTGTGAATACTACTCCTCTTAAAATGCAGATTTTTTACAATCAAGACATAAAGTTTCCAAACTTATCAGAGTTGCAGGCAATGAGTGTATTAGAAGTGATATGAAGGAGGAAAAGGACGACACTCTGAAGAAAGAGAATGTGTTATCTCTGAAAAGAGAATATGGTTCTCTTGCATGGCTCTCTTGCACTTCAGTTTTCTTGGAGATCTAAAAAAAAGATTCCAATGAGTCCTGCCCAAGTACACTTCTTGATTTTGTACTGACAGTAAGATAACGTCAAACTCTCAAGTATCCACTGCCATTAAAACTTTAGGTTAATTAGGGTTATGTTCACCATTTATAAATGAATTCTTAAGCATAAACTCTTGCAGATTTTATGGTTAGTAAGAATTACCTTTATTTCTCTGATTTTCAGAATCTGGTCTATAAGATGGTCACAAAATTTTCCCCTTCAGGGTAATTTAGGTTGCTCTTATGAACATTATTTTGAAACTGCATTTCTCCTGCAGAGAAGAGTTTGTTAAGGAATGTGTCATATTCTGTCCAGTTAAGCCAGAAAAGATGCAACTAAATTGCTTCTTGGAAAATAAAGCATGTGGTCAATATGTTGGATCTATCTATCTATCTATCTATCTATCTATCTATCTATCTATCTATCATCTATCTATCATCTATCATCTATCTATCTATCTATCTATCATCTATCATCTATCTATTTATTTATTGTACTGTGTATTGAAACAAGAGCTAGTCTACCACTGAGCTACATCAATAGCCCTTTTTAAATATTTTACTTAGAGACTAGGTCTCACTGATTTGGTTAGTGCTTCACTTATAAGTTGCTAAACTTTCTCTAAATTTATAATTCTCCTGCCTCACCCTCCCAAGCTTCTGGGAATACAGGCATGTGGCACTATGTCCAACCTACCATTTATCTTAAAAGTACTTCAGTTCTTTTACCAGGTTCTGTGAATAATATACAATGAAAATGGACATGCAGTGTTTTCTATGATGCAATGACTCCACTATTTTTTTTTAGATACATACCCAGAATTACTATTAGTGGAACGTATGGCATTTTTATTTTAACTTTTTGAAGAACCTTAATACCATTTTCAAAAATAGCTTTATTCAATTTATATTCTCACCAACATTTTTACAACTGAGTCTTTATATCCATGCTTATATACTCTGGAGTGCCTACTATCTTTCAGATTTTTGTTTTTTACTTCTTAATATTTTGTTTATTTATTTATTAGTCATAGATAGACAAACTACTTTTATTTTATTTATTTATTTTTATGTGGTACTGAGGCTTAAACACAGTGCCTCCCATGTGCTAGGCAATCACTCTACAACTGAGGCAGAACCCCAGTCCCCATCTTTGAGGTTTTTATTATAGGCATTCTGATAACACTGCACAGGGTGCAGGATATTTTTCATTTGACTGATACATTAATTTACTGATGCAAGTGTGTTAATTCCAGGCTGTCAAGTAGCCTGTGAAAGAGTGTGCTGTAAATATTTTCTGTGATGAAACAGGGATCTGTGATTTCTAATACTTTGTTAACACAACTGCTAAAAATTTGTGTCTTTGGAAGTAGTTACAAACAATGCGAATCCAATGGTTTGCAATTCATAAAAATTTGCACATACTCAGTCTCTATTGTTTATAGAAATTGAAAGTTTAGGATACACTCCCTTGAACAGAAGTTGCTAATGTTAGACATTCAGTGCATGGAGAAACTTCTTCTGAAAACAATTGGTTGTCCTGGAATTATTACTGGGGTAAACAATGGTAGGTCAGGGCTCAGAAAGTGCTCCAATCTTACTGAGTCTATCAGGAGATTGATTAATCTTCCTTTTTTGTACCATTAATTGAATCAAGAGTGAAGTAATTTTTCCAGCAAGAGAAGTTAGAAAAACCACAGGTTAATCTCTTGTTGGGACTAACTGACACCTTTGAGATATAATTTCTCTGCCCTGACTTCAGGTTGTAAAACAAATGAAAAGACTTACTTAGTCATAGAAGACAACCACTTGGTCATTTTCATACTTATATATCACTTCTTCTCTAACCAATAAATAAATTAACATATAAATCACAGAAAAATTTAAAGTCAGTTTATATATTATCTCAAAATCTCCTTATTTAAGGTACCCCTGACTTTGGAGGAATTTTTTCTCAAATATGTGGCACTTCACTAAACAACTCAAATGCCCATGTGTACCCTAGCTTTTTCTATTCATTTAATTGTAGGTATTTTTCAATTTTACAATGTATCTAAATCTCTAAACTCATTTATGACTTTGTCAAAATAGCACACATAACATGAGTAGATGTGTATTCAATATATCAGTAGAGAAGGGGAGGATTAGAAGCCTCCTGTTTTGCTATATTTCTGTTGTGGTCTAGTTGGAGTTGTACCCCAAAAGCTCACATGTGAGACAATGCAGAAAGTTTTGGAGTTTTGGAGAAGAAATGATTGGGTCATAGTTTTAACCTCATCAGTGAATTAATTAATCCCTGAATGAATTATCTGTGTGAAGTGATAGTGTGTGGCTGAAGGAAGTGGGAATTGAGGATATGGCTTTGGAGTGTAAATTTTTATATTACCCCCCAAAAGAATCTGTCTCTGTTTTGTGATCACTACATAAGTTGCTTCCCTCTGCCACACCCTTCTGCCATGATGTTCTGCCTCACGTTGAGCCCTGAGAAATGGAGAAGTCTTCTATAGACTAAGACCATTGAAACCCTAAGTCTGCAAATAAACTTTTATTCTTCTACAATTTCTCTGGTCAATTTATTTAGTCACATTGGTGAAAAAGGTTAACTAAAACAACTTCTAACTTGATCTCACCTTAATATTTGCTTTTTGTGATGAGTTTGAACCCAGTACCTTAAATATTCTGCACACAAACTCTTAGGGAACGGTGACCCCATCTAACTTTAGATTGTATTGTAGTATCCATTTACTTCTACTGTTATTTTTGAAATGAATAGGCTTAGACCATTCTATTGCTCTTAACAATATAAAAAATTACATAGCATATGGATTCATCTTTGTGTTTGGTTCATACTATGACTCCTTGGTCTTTATTTATGTATTATAATCTTATTATATACATTCGTGTCTCTTAATAATAATAATAGTTCACTTGCTTCTCTGAAGTAGAGGTTTTGGGTGTATTTCTAATATACTTTTTTCCTAGATATTTTTTTATCTCTTTTATTTTTAAAAAGAGAAGCATGCTGAACTTTTTTTGTTAACTTTTTTTTGTAGTTGTAAACAATACCTTTATTTTATTTATTTATATTTTAGGTGGTGCTGATGATTGAACCCAGTGCATCACATGTGCTAGGTGAGCACTGTACTGCTGAGTCACAACCCCAGCCCCACATGCTAAAATTTTGATGAAAAATATTACAGATTACATTCAGGGAAAATTGTTGTCTTTGTAATGATGAATAGTATTTAAACACATGTGTGTAATTGGGTCTTTTATGTCCTTGTTCAATTTTTTATTTACAAGTAAATTCTACATATTTTCCTTTAAAATGTATATGCAGTGTGTGAAGTAGTATACAATTATGACATTTATATAATACTGACGTGGTTTTTTGTACTATTTGTTAGGATGAATGTAGTGTGGTGAAAATGTGTCTGGACAGTAGAAACCATTTTACTCATACTTTATTATTTTTATCTTATGTTCACATTCTCTTTTTCTTCACCTTACAGATTTCAACTATAAGGACCATTCAGCTCTACTTTTCCATATTATTATGGTTTGTAAGGGCAGTCATTTCTATAAGTTAATGCTACTGGTGGGGAAGGATCATGTCCTTTAATAGACACACAATTTTTACAAAAGATAGCAACTTATAATTCATCTGTAGTTAATGAGAACATTTCACTCAACATCTTCATGAATACTGTTTAATTTTATGTATTTGGTTTCATTTTATTTTCTCTTTTTCTAATTTTTTAAGATGCTGACATTTTTATGAGTACTGAGCCCTTGGATCTCACCTGTATAAAGAGGCTATTCAAGTTGCTTGCCTGTGCTTCTCTTGGTGTCCTTGTCTTTTCTTACTGAATGTATTTATTCATGCATAAGGTAGTTTATGTTACCTGTTACTTTGTACCCTTTAATCGTATGACTTCATTAATTTATTATTTTAATGCCCACTTTATTAATTTTGTAACATTTTGTTTTGTGCAACTTTAAAAAGAAATAAGCTCCCCATTGCTATGTGGTTCTTATGACTGAAATCAAAGGTGCCCTTCTATTTAAAACTAGACCCCAGTCTTAATATTATATGAGACAGACTCTCAGTAAGTTGTTAATCATCTCCCTATTTTTTAAAATTATTTTTTCTATTTATATGTGAAAGTGGAACGCATTACAATTCTTATTACACATATAGAACACATTTTTTTCATATATCTTGCTATATACAAAGTATATTCACACCAATTTGTTTCTTCATACATTTAATTTGGATAATGGTGTTCATAAAATTTCACCATTATTTCTAACCCTCTGCCACCTTATTATCACACTCTACTCTATCTAGAGTTTGTCTATTCCTTTCATTCTTCCCCTCCCTACCCCATTATGAATCACTCTACTGATATCAAAGAAAACATTCAGCATTTGTTTTTGGGGAGATTGGTTTTGACATAACCTCTTAAGCAGTTGATATTATGAGCAAGGAGCAACACATTCACAATAAAACTTTCTTTTTATATAGTAACTATTGAATGTTGTATAGTTATATATTGATTATCTCTGAAAGATTTATTATGTGCATTAAGCAATATTATAATCACTTTTTTTGTGTCACACAGATACCCCATAGTTCTAGGAGCTTTCTTTAGAAAAGACGGCAATTTTCTACTCCTTGGCAGTGGAAACTTTTATTTTTCATTGTTTAATTTTAAAGTTTTTTTTTTTTTTTTGAAAGCTTCTCTTTTTAGGGCTGAATTATGGCTCAATGGTAGAGTGCTCACCTAGCATATGTGAGGCATTAGGTTTGATCCTCAACACCAAATCAAAATAAAAAAGTAAATAAATAAAGATATTGTGTTCACCGACAACTAAAAAATAAATAAAAATATAAGATTATCTTTTTGGTTTCACAGGTCTATTTATTTATAACATTATGATGTCTACACTGATCTCTCTAAGTTTATAACATACAAAAATGTGTAGCATAGTGATCTTTTAGTCATTAATAGACATTATATACAAAAACAGCTACACTATGTAGCCTAGGGTTGTAAAAATATACAATCTAAATGTCATTATACAGTATGATATTTGCAAAAATGGCAAAATCACTTTGAGTGCATTACTTAGAGTGTATGCCTGTCATTTAATAAGGCATTTTTGTACACACACTAAACATTACAAGAACAGATATAATTTTTATATAGAAGATTTACCAGAGCATACTTGCAATTTTATTTATCAAAGCTCAAACATTTGACATCACTGACACATTAATGCCCATTACTGGGGATTAGTTTATTTTGAATATTTTTATTTATTATTATTATTATTATTATTATTAGGGATTGAACTCAACAGCACTCAACCCCTGAGTAACATTGCCAGTCTTTATTTGCATTTTATTTTGAGACATGCTTGTAGTGAGTTGCTTAGTGCCTCACTTTTGCTGAGGTTGGCTTTGAACTTGGGATCCCTCTGCCTCAACCCACCTTGTTAGAATCACAAGATTCTTAACCCATTTCTTCTTTGACATTGAGGCCCTGTAACCTTTCTTGTTGTCCATTGCTAGACTCAGCAGTTTTAGGTGTGCTTCCTCTAACCTTTTGACACCATTATCAGCAGATCCAAAATCCTAAACTAGATAGTTTTAATACAGTTTCACATTTTGACTTCTTGGTGTTCAAGTTCATGGGGAACTTTTAAAGTGTCCAATAGATAGCTATAAATGATCTAAAATGTGAAAGAAAAAAATAACCTATAAAAAAGTTAAAACAATCTGAGATTTTTATTTGGCTAAATAATTAATTCTAAATTGAGGTAACACCAGCACTATCTTATGGAGAAAAGTAAGCACCTTCCAAGAAAGATTTTAAAAATGAGAAAAACCATAGAATAAAAATACATTTTGACCTTGAGGTATTGATCTTTGAGAAATTTCCAGCTAAATCTGGCACATAATTTTAAAGGATTCAGAGACACCTATGAAATTGATGCCTCACAGTGGTCTAAACAACCTTATTGTAAGAAAATTTTTGAAAGTAATACCTATAAAACATGAGAATTAATCAAAGAAGGGTGACCAATACTCCTATGTAAAAGTGTTTATAAAATAGAATTTTTTTTCATTGAAGCCCAATGTAAATGATTATTTGTATGCATAGTGACTAGATAGCACTTTTTTTCAGATATACAAACAGGGTCAAATGCTGATTAAAGCCATATCTTACAGCTAGAATCATATGGAAGATAATATAATCAAATTACAGAAAGAATGCTTTTTTATTTTGGTCCTATTATTTGTTTGTATTTAAACTTAATCTTCCACTAATTTGATATGCATCTCAAAATGATTCAGTCATTTCTGAGTCCCTCTTTACTTGCCTACAAAATGACAAAATTTAGATTACATCATTTTTTAATATTTTTTATACTAAAAATCAGAGGGCTAAAGGTAACTTTAAATATACTTGGAGCTAGGGTTGTGGTTTAGAGAAAGAGCACCCACCTAGCATTTGTGATGCACTGAGTTCAATACTCAGCTCCACATAAAAATAAAAATAAATAAATAAAGATATTGTGTCCACCTACAACTAACAAATAAATGTTTTAAAAAAACCTCACTGATATTTACTCAGACAATAACATTTTAGCTTTACTTTTTACAACTCCATGAAGGGGCTGGGTTTGTGGCTCAGAGGAATAGCACTTGCATAGCATGTGTGAGGAACTGGGTTTGATTTTTAGAACTACATATAAATAAATAAAGGTCTATAAAAAATAAAAAACCCTCCATGATACACATCAAAAGAAAATGAGACTATTGGTTTATTGACAAATATGTAATAATACTGATTTCTCAGGACAGATTTGATTTACACTTAGAGCAGCACCAAAATAGTTTCAGAGTTCTTCTGACAGATTATGAATCTTTGTCTTACAAGAGTAGAGGATATACTTTAATCAGTGTATTTTCTTTTTGTTAGCTTAAAAAATTATTCACTATGTAATTATATACTATTCTTAAGAATTCATGACTTTTGGGTGGTTATGCCTAGATTAATTTATAAATAATGAATTCTATATTGGAAGGAAAATTTCTAAGGTAATATATATTTTTTTTAATTGTTAAACTTGCTGGGCATGGTGTTTCATGCCTGTAATCTCAGTGGCTTTGAAGGCTGAAACAGGAGAATCACAAGTTCAAAGCAAGCATCAGCAATGGCAAGGTACTATGCAACTAAGCGAAACCCTGTTCTAAATAAAATACAAAATAGAACTGGGAGTGTGCCTCAGTTTAGTGCCCCTGAGTTCTATCTATACTACCCACGCCCCCAAATTGATAAAGTTTCAGGTGCATGCCTGTCATATCACTGACTTGAGTGGTCAAGGGAAGAGGATCATAAATTCAAAACCAGGCTTAGAAACTTAGTAAAACTCCACACAACTTTGTGACAACCCCTTCTGAAAATTAAAATAAATTAATAAATAAAAAGGTTTAGGGATGTAACCCAGTGGTTAAGTGTCCCTGGGTTCAATCCCTAACTTCCCCCAAATGGTGAAATAAATATCATGCAAATGACAACAGCCAAATGCATTTATATTTTTAAACCATTTTTTGATACCTACATTCCATTTCAGATGCCACAGACAAGCAACCAGATATCTAAAAACAGGTTTTGTATTAAAGTTATGACACTTGCAAATGTCTGTCAAAACTAGATCAAGTCTACTCAGCATACTAAACAGTTCCTATTGGGTTGCTTGGGCTGTCACTTGGATGTTTCTTATCTAAACTTTTCTTAAATAAAGATCCTCCTGCCTCAGCCTCCCAAGCTGTTGGCATTACAGGCATCACTTTTATTATGTCTAAATAATTTGACATTTTATGAATATGTAAAAAAAGGTGCTGAACATTTGGAAACTTCAGATGTAGGCAAATTTTAAAATGGGCACCAATACAGGTAGGAGTGACTAGTTCTCTATTGTTCTATTGTATATCTACAACAATATATGATATTATTCAAAATTACTAGAAGAAAATAAATGAGAATGATAACTACAATGAGAAATGATAAGTGTTTGAGGAGGCAAAATGTTAATTACACCATTTTTTTCAATATATGTATCAATTTATTATATTGTACCATAAAGATGTACTTGCGTCAGACTGGAGTGGTGGCTCAGTGGTGGAGTGCTTGCCTTGCATGTGTGAGGCACTGTGTGCAATCCTCAGCACCACATAAAATAAATAAAGGTATAACATTTATCTACAACTAAAAAGGAAATTAAAAAACATATATGTGACATTAAATTATTTAATTTAAGTTATGAATAGTTGTACATATATATGTTGTTTTACAAACATGTTTTTATTTCCATTGGAAGTAGAAATGCTAGTAAGTTATTTTAAATATTTTAAAACAGATTTTTGGGTTAAAATTTATACATCAAAATATTCAGACAATCTAAAAAAATATTTATTTTTATTTAAATATTCAAAACTGTGTAACCATCACAATTCAATCTATCACTTGAGGATATACCCTTAACTTTACTTGATTGATTATTATTTTTCATCATGGTAAAAATATTTTAATGACATCTCTCCTCTTAACAAATACATATGGCATAAATATGTAAATATATGCCTGGCCAAAACTGAAAATATAGTAAAGAAGTGTCCAAACTTCCCCAAACCCTGGACCACATGTTTTACAATGATAGCCTTCCTACCAGGTTGTACTTACTATCATTATGATTTAGATAGTAATTATCATGATGATTTTAACACTGAACATCTTTTTATACAATTTTTTTTTTCATTTCTATGCATTTTGGGGGAAATATCTTTTCAGATTTTTTTTTGTTGGGACTTTTTACCTCCCTTGGAACCATGGCCATTATTGGGTGTTGGCTGAGGTGGCCTCATGGGTTAGCATTTCCATATATGTGACCTGGCTGGATTGGCGTTGGTGGGCTTTTAGCCCACGTGCAGGCTTTTGACTTTAGTCCTGCCTAATGGTTTAATCTGAAATCTGCCTAGGCCCCTTAGTGAGAGTGACGTAACTGCTCCTTATTGGTTCTTGCTATTGTCTCTACTTAGTCCCTCCTATTGATATACCTAGCCTAGTTCTCTCTTTAGATCAGAAGCCAACTTGTCACAAGTTATGAAGGGTTCATTTCTGTTTTCTGGTAAAAATATTAGGATGTCTGTATGGCCTGGCCATTAGTTGATGTTATAAAGCTGATTGGAATGCCTGCCCGTGCCCTGACCTCACCCATGTTGGGTTTTCCCTGACCAGATAACAACCCTCTCCTAAACCTTAGTGATGCCTCATAAATTCTGGCCTTCCCGGGCTGGATAACTACCCTCTCTGAGTCTCTAAGATCTCCATAAATTCTGATGCCGGGGCCAGCAAAAATGTAAACTTGTGTTATGCTCCTCAGAGTGTTGTTATCTGTAACCCCCCTTTGTGTAACTTTTTGGGCTATAAAACTGGGCTGCAAAGAAGCCTCGCCGCTGTCCTTGGCTCCCATGATTTTGATGGGCAAGGCATCCCGGCCGGTCAAAATAATAAGCTTGCTTTAATTTGATTTTAATTGGAGTCAGTGGTCTTTTCTTGCATCGTGGTCTAACACTATCACTATATAACCTTGTCCCTGACACAATAAAGTTGAAATTGTTGCACCTTTACGGTTGACTCGTCTCCCAACTCGGTGTGATTGTGTGGACCAGGTTGGATGGCAGGCCGGGTCAAGACACACAACCTTCTCCTCAGCCCCGGAGACACTAGCTGGTCTAGTTCTCTTCACTACCCCTGTTGGAAGGTGGTTCCGATAGCTCCTGCTTTGGAGATGATAGGCTGGTCTCCCACGTACCCTTGTCACGGGGGGCAACATTTTTTGACCATTTTCAATTGGGTTTTTATTTATTGCTTGTTCTTGAGTTGTGACTGCCTATCATGTACTTGGGTTATTGACTCCTTGTTTGTGAATATCTGGCTTGGGAATCGACTCTCCCACTCTGTTGCCTTTTCACTCTTGTATTCTTTGCTAAGCAGGACCTTTGAGTTTTGACATAGTCCTGCTTCTCTATTTCTGTATTGTGGCTCATGCTTCTGTTTCCATGTTAAAGACCAGATATTGAGTGTCGCCTAAAGGCCTATGTATTAAATGTCTGTTCTCCCAGTGGTGCAACTGGATGGTGTTGAGACCATTGGAAGTGTCCGGGTGTAGGTCCTTAGGTCAGTGGGCCTGCCCATTAGATTCTGTAACCTAACTGTGCTCTCTATTTGCTTCCTGTTTGAGCTGAGAACATTTTCTTGCACACATGGTCTTGCCAGGGTGTGCCACAATTCAGGGCCCTCTCCAGAACTGAGCAAGAAAGTAACCATGCTATTCAACACCAAAAATTAAGGTACATGAAACTTTTTTCTTTCTAAATTGAGTCTTCAGGTACTTTGTGGTAGAAAGTGAAACTGACTGATGTATGTCATTTCCAAGAAATCATTGTCAATATCATTGCTTGTAAAATATTCAAGTATGGTTGTTTGTACCAGTTTTAGTTTCAGACCTTGCACATGTTTTGGTTTTTTTTCTTAAAGTTACTAAGCTTGCATTTTATTTATATTTCTTCATTAATGATTCAATTACCTCAATTCTAGAATTAATGGGTTTGACTATTCTATTTGTATACTTGCATATATCAGGCTTTGATTGAATACTCCTCTTTCTCTCTTTCTCTCTCTCTCATCCCATTATGGTTTACAAATAATCTGTCTTCTTCTTCTTCTCATTGCCCTTCCTATAGTTTCCACAAGTGAGAGAATTTGTATGATACAAATATTTCATAACTAATTTTATGTGACACAGTAATATCCAATTCCATTCCTTGTTCTGAAAATGGAATGTTACATTCTTCCTTATGACAAAATATAGGCCCATTTTGTGTATATGCCACAGAGATTTTGTTTTTCTATATTCATCTTTTGAAATGCACCTATGTTGATTTCATATCTTGTTCTAAATAGTACCATAATAAACATTGTTATGAAGGTTTTTCATATATATGCTGACTTTCTTTCCCAAAGATATATACCCAGGAGTATATCTATATTTATATCTATCTATCTATCTATCTATCTATCTATTTCTCCATACTGATTAAAATAATTTATATTTCCACCAATATTTTATAACCATTTCTTTATTTCCAAATTCTCACCAATTTGCATAATACCATTTCTTCTTTAGGTGAGATAATATCCTAATAAAATTTTGATGTGTATTTACATAATTGAAGATTATGTTAAGCCCTCCTACCACACAGACTTTTTGGGGGTATCATAACATCCACTTTCCTGCCACCCCCCCCCCCCACTGCAGCCTAAAAAGTGACCATAACCCTTGCCTTCTCAGGTAACCCACAACCCCTCTACTGCCATCTTATGGAGAGACACCCTGCTGTGAATAACACAGTCCTGAGCTCCCAGGATCCCTGGGTCTATTAAGGCCTGGGGCTCACCTCCTGGTGCCCATTCCCCACCACTTTCAGCATTACCCAGAGGCCTGGCTCACTCCAGGGAAGCTAAACCACACATTGTGGTCCAGCAGAGCCCAGACTTGCCCAGAGCACAACCATCCATGTGCAACCTGCCATTCCTTATCTCCTTCTGACAGTATGGAGGTGGTACACTCCCCATTGCCCAGGGGACAAGAGCCACTAGGGTTATGCCACCACCAATTTCTGCCACACTTAGCACAGTATGGCCACCCAAAAATTTCTGTTGGCAGTCATATTGCTTCTTTGTGTGAAGACATATGGAGAGGGGCAACAAGGAGGTAAACTTCTGTCCCTACACCAGGCCAAGAAATAGACTGGACAGACCCTGAGACAGAAAAGCTTTTCTTCTAGGAGCACTTGGGCCTGGGACCCTGAAACCTGGGGAAAACGTCAGGCCTGAGTGGGGAAGACTGCATCAGCATGGGAATGGCTTGGGCAGGTGAGAGAGAGAGAGCAAATGTTCACTGTATTCAAATGATGGACATTGTAGCTAAGATAAAGATTAGTTTCCAACTATAGGTAGATGCAAACTATTATTGAATTAAATAGTTTTTATTTGAGTTTCTTTATAGAATTCTTTTTTTTTCTTTTCTTAAATCACTATATTCTCAGGTTAGAGTATTAACAGGAGATGCTTTCAGTTCATGGGAAATATGATGAAAAAAAAAACAACAAAAAATTTTGAATGAATACTAATGCTTTTGATGGAGGGAAAAAAGATTTGTTGAGACCCATAAGGAAAATTGACAATATTAAAATCATGTTTAGGATAGAATACAAAGAAATAATAATTAATAAAAGGGCATCTGGAAAGCATCCAGAAAGACTTTTTAAAAATTGAAAATGTCTTTCCTCCATAAGCCTGCAGAACCATCACTGTATTTTGTAGAATATAGCAGCATAAAGTATTTTAGGTTCTAAGTTGGAGACTAAAGAAAAATGTTGATGGCTTCAGAAGTTCTTTTTCAGAGATTTTTTAAAAAATATTATTCCTGTTAATTTGGTGGAGAGATACTAAAAACTTTAATAGCTGAGGGAGAATTGCCCCACATCCCTACCTCCTATGCCCCCCACCCATATTCCTTTACCTTGTCCCTCACTTGTCTTACAAAATAGATTAGGCACAAATTCTAAGTCCTGTGACATAGCTAGTGTACAGTGGCCTTTCTTCAGCCTCCTGCTGTGAAATGAAGGCATGGCTGTTCAAATAGCCTTTCTGGTCCTCTCGCTGTTCTTGGAAGTGTGACTGTGTGGATGTATAAACAACACCAAGGAACACCAGCAAGAGTAACTGCTTGGGTGTTCACTAGAATTCACTACTTTGGGTGCTGCTGGTGTTTGCAGAAGGCCCAGAGGACAGTGAGAGACACTCATTTCACAGCAGCAGTTGAGAATCTCATTGTGGCGAGTGACTCCAATGCCCCCTGCACAAGAAATGACTTCAATGTATATGAGATATTTTTCTGCATTAATTTTACATTTAACTACTTTTTGTAGTCTTTACGTTATCTGGTTCATGTTCTTTTTGGCCAATAATTTTTTTCTTATTTAGACAAAAAATCATGCCAAAGTTACCTTTTGTAACCTTCTCATCCCCACTAGCCCCTGCCAGGTACCTCAAGCAGCAATGCCTTTTGGTTCTCTGAAACAAATAGATAAATATATACAAAGAGTATTAAGTAAGTAAAAAAAATAGTAAATATAAATTAGCAATTTAAACTCCAAGAAAGACATTTGGAATAATAGACTGAATTAGGAATAGACAAGCCTGCATTGTAATTGTTCTCTTGGGACATAACCTAGAGCAGACATCTCATAAACTCAGATTTTTAATTTGTAAAATGAAATAGTTACATTGCTGAGCTCTAAGATCTTTTCAGCTCAAAATTGTACTCATGGAGTTCTTGATGTCCAAAAAATTTTCTTTATGAAAAGAACCAATTACCTTGAACTTATCTTTTATTCATTATAATTAAATTATTCCTTTGTATATGGAATAAAAGAGGAAATTACTAAATTTATTTAAAGACATCTGAATACCATTTGGTTATGCAGTCTGCCTACTTTAATGTGGCAAAATTAAAAATTGCAGAGGAATTCTAAGTTAATGAAATATTCTCTAACCTTCTTTAAGGACCTTCCTCTCAAAATGTGGCTTTAAAATTAGGCACTTCAGCATCTTTCACAAAAAGAGAAAGAGAAGAAACAAAATAAAATACTAGCAAACTCTGACAGAAGCTCTCATTCCTAAATTATACTTATTGATCTTCACTTGAGAGACTTCATTTTATACGGAGGCCTTATTGTTTAATATAAAAGACTCCCTCTCCATCCCACTAAATTTGCTTAGAAAATTACACTGGTCTCTCAGGGCCTCTGCCCAAGTTTCTCCCTTATGAACAACTGACATTTCTGCAAATCTCCTCTAAATATTGTGAGAGTTAGAAGTGGCTTTTTATTTGGAAATGTAGTTGTGATTTAGGATTATCAGTGAAAACTTTTTAGGCTTTATTGAATCATGTCAATAGCTGTCAGTAATAATATTTACTTTGCCATTCACAACATAATGTATTGATATGTATATAACAATATGTTATAAATTAGAAAAAAATGTTGTTTTTTTCATAATTTATCATGATTACTATGGCAAAAAATGCAGTCTTATGAATAATACAGAGCTCTTTTTTGAGCATAATGTGCTGTAGGTAATAAATTCAGCCTGTTCTCTAGCCTGCCAGGAGAGTTCTAAAGTAGGATACATTAGTTCACCCTTGTGATAATAAATAATTTTAGTATGTCAGTAGGTTCTAGCTAATGTTTACTTCTGAGATCTTAAAGAATAGTGTGATCTTAATGTTTCTGGAACTGTTTATACTGGCTCTGACTCTCTTTGGTAATGTTTCAGTGAGTGATATGACCAGATAACAAGTGGCAGTATTTCTCAAGTATCAATATTGTGATGTCTCCTGTAGTTTTATTGCCTGGAGTAGCTAATTTTGTCTTAATTGAAACTGTAGTTCTTTGTGTGTATTTTCAATATAATTTTTAAAGTGTTTTATAATATTGTGCACCTGTTCTAAGTGATATCACCCTGCCTTCTCAGTTATTTTTGCATGGATAAGAAATCAATAAGTCCTTACTGTTCTTGTTTTATCTCTTGAAAAAAATACAGACAACCTTATAGGAAATATTTCTCTTGAAACTGAAATAGCCATCAGTTCATCACCACTTCATGTGTTCCAAACAAGACATCTGCATTTGTAGCAAATCACAATTGATTATTTAAATAGAATTTAGAGTAAAAGGTTTGCATAAACTTTGTGAGACCAAGTTTTCTGTGTATTAATTTCTCCTACAATAACAGTAAAGGTGGTGATTTATGCATAGGAAGAAAAACTTTGACATTAAATCTTTCTTTCGGCTGAGAACATACAACTAAATTTTTAACAGGTTGCAATTTTCTCACAGGATAACAAAGAAGAAATAAATTTATAACAAGCACTTTATTGAAGGTAATAGCTTTTCCACAAGGGGTGAAACATTTCATTTTGTTCTTATGTTCTTATAACTGCATAGACTAATTCTGGGAAAGTATTTTAGTGCTCTCTCTTTTTATATGTATTTTGGGATGTTGATGGACCTTTTTTTAAATTTATGTTCAGTGCTCAAATGGAACCCTGTGCCTCAAACATGTTAGGCAAGTGTTCAAGCACTGAGTCACATTCCAGCTCCAGCCACAGCCTCAGCACTTTCAGCTCATTCTTGATGTGAGGGATTGCTCACCCATGCCTCTGCTGTCTTGATCTAAGTATCCATACAGTTACTTCACACTGATACAGCGATTTGATGTACACAGACAGTATCATTTACTGCAGTGTAACAGCATGGTTTATATCATAAGCCCATTTTAAACATTCAAGCTAACTAGAGTCATAAAACTATAAAAATAGTGCCTTTCAGCCCACTGGTATATTAACATACATAAGAGGGTTGTGCTTTTTATACAAAAGATTCTGAAGTAGTCCTGAAGAATATTTGTATTGAAACATGTGGAAAATTGAGGCCCACTGCTCCTTTGTGTTGCACTAATATTAATGTAGACACCCTTAGGAGCAGCACAGTAGCTGAGCTGAATAAAGATGGCCAATTTCTAAGGAAATCAGAATTTATGTAATACAGGGCCTTTTATGACTCCTTTGGAAAGCAAATATGTAAGCCATGCAGCTCAGAAGACATGGCATGGCTCATCTACATTCCACATGGCTTGTGTGGCCTGTGTTCTGCAGCAGAAGACTCTCAACAATGGTTCCCACAGAAGAGATTGCTGCAGTCCAATATTGGGATTAGAAAAGTGTAATGAACTAGGGTGACAACAATTTTAAAGACAGATGCCTTCTGTTTGTTTCCAAATAAAATACAGTAAAGAAAATATGAGTGCAAAGTCCTTTTCCATAAAATCCTTTTTGTTTAGCTTTGTGAGTATACGCTATAGAAGAAAATGGAATTCTGACTGTGGGGGGAAATCTAGACCTTCAGTGATTGTTATAAACAGAAAATGTTGACACCAAGGGTATGCTATCACATATTTAGCATAGGACTGCCTACTGTTTTGAGAGAAGACTCTGTGGTAATTAGAAAATGCTGGTAATATCCTTTATTTGGGATTCATGAAGGTTAGAGTTTTATTTGATGTTTGAGATCCTGTGCTTTGGAATATAATCTTCTTAGCATCCCTTCCATAGGTTTATATGAAACGTAATTTAAAGTACTTTGGTGGGCTAACATCCATTTCTTCTTTTGATGGGAAATATTTTCTTTTTTTTTGATGGGAAACATATTGTTCTTTTTCTTTTTTTGATGGGAAATATATTGTGTTTTTTTCTTTTTTCATGGGAAATATTTTCTAATAATGATATTTTTAAAAATGTCAAATACTATACTCTTTAATAGGGAATTTTATACACATTGAGTGGAGGCTTTCTTAAAATGCTTTTATTCAAACACACCTTTTGTTTAAAAAATAGAAATGACTGGCTTTGTAAAGTCAGTCATGTAAAAAATTCAGACATTTTAAAATAAAAATAAACAGGTCACTCACATCATATTTTCTATAAAAATTTTTATTTATCATTTTGTTTAGAAAAATATAAAAGAATCAAATTATTTCACATACATAAAAAAGTTAACCTTAGATAAAACATATATACATATATACATTTACAGATAGTGTTCTGGAGTGCACCCACACACCCCCCCACGCACATATTCTAAAATATACAAAAGATTTCATCACTTGGAGAAAAAGTCTAGAAACTGTCTCGTATTGATATTATTTAATGAACTTTCATGGAAAAGTAATTACAAAATCATGTGTAAACTTATGAGAAATAGTTTCATGTTTATCTTTATCTCAAGAAAATAAGTTTTCAGAGATTTTTCAGAGGATGAATAACCTGTCAATCGTTATAGTCTTATCAGGTATTCACTTATTTTCCTATGTCTAGCAAGGATACTATCTCTCATACCTTAAGACTTCTTTCTTCATTTGTAAATTCAGTTTTCCACTCCTACCTATTTTGATTTTCTTTGTATTTTGTTTTTCTCTCTCTCACTCAAAGAATAGATTTAAATGAGAGAATAAATTACTTTTAAAACAAATGAATATATTTTACTTGCTTCAAAAGCATGTGCTGGTTTTTTTTTTTCCCAAAATGTTGCAGTTAATCTTGGTTATTACAAACTCCACAACGGAATATAAAAAACATTTTCAAGATATACAAATATGCATTTTTAAATATCTTATTTATTCTTCATTTGCTCACTGTCTTTTATAAACTAACTTTTTAGATTTTATTCTAATTTGTTATATATGAGAGCAGAATGCATTTCAATTCATATTACACATATAGAGTACAATTTTTTATATATCTTGTACCCAACATAAAGTCACACCATTCATTTCTTCATACATGTTCTTAGGGTAATGACATCCATCTCATTCCACAACCTTTCCTATGCCCATGCCTTCTTTCTTCCCCTTCATTCTCACTGCCATATCTAGAGTTTTTCTATTTCTCCCTCCTCCCCATTACAGATAAACAATTTTATATCAGAGAAAATATTAAGCATTTGTTTTTTTGGGACTGGCTCTCTTAGCATCATATTCTTCAACTCCATCCATTTTCCTCATATGTAACGATTTCATTATCTTTTAATTATAAGCAATATTTGATTGTGTATAAAAATGACATTTTATTTATCAATTCATTTACTGAAGGGCATCTCAGCATACTACAGGGATGCAGCTACATCAATGTTTATAGCAGCAAAACAAAAACAATGCTTTTAACTACCAGATTATAAATGCTTTTTCTAAAAATCTAATATAAAGATATAAAAATTCTACTTTACATGGTTTCTATTGAACATTGTGGATGTTGAAGGTGTTACATATTCTCTTGTATATTTGTTATCAGAAATACTATTATTTGTTCTAATAAAAATGCTTCTAAAATAAAAATATTAAATGGAGAAGCCAATAAAGTAATTTGCTTGCATCATAATTTATTAGGTGCAAAAATTTGTGAATGTTATAATAGTCTTAGGTGTAGCTAGATTTGAGTTTAATCTTAGGTTTTCTAACTTAATAACTCTATAAACTATGACATATCACTTAGACTCAGGGAATCTCAGTTTGATCATCTGTTAATCATTAATAAGTGCTCTCTGATGTTCTGGAAAACTTGAACATGCCCAATATTGTTTTCCTTACTTATATATTATAAAAGAATTATTCAGAATTCCCTAAAATAAAGTAGCCCTTAAAAACAACAAGTGCTCTATACAGTGTAGACATGTAGTGTTCATAACTCTTAAGTGAGATTAGAAGCTTAGTTTGTATACTTCATGAATTCAAGTTTCATGAACAGGAAATAAGACAATGTTTTTATACCATAAAGAAGTTCTCATAGAAGGATAGGTAGAAACTGCAGTCACTCATCTCCATGAAGACCCAATATCACATCCACTACATTTGCAAAAAAGTATCTCATTACATCAAAACTGGTATATGAGATGCAACCTCACTAAGAGTCTCACCAAGCACAAAAATTCCTGAGCACCATATATGGAAGGGATGAAGCCAGGACCAGATCAAACAGAAGTCTGCTGGCATTAAGACCTGTAACCACCCTTGTGGTGTAGTTGAATCCAAAGAAAACCCAAAGCATGAGTATTGGGGTTTAGAGATAAGTGTGCAAAAGGCTTAATTTTTCTAAGGCAAAGAAGCAATGTAAAACATAATTGTAACTATGCAGTTATAAATCACTATTTTGAATAGAGGGACAGAAAAACAGAGAGAAGAACACAATTAAACAACAGGATAGAGTTTTTAACTCATAATAGAAAGTTTGAGAATCCTTACCAAAGGGATTAAGATGTTCCAGAACTTGTCCTTCCTGAAGATAATTTGTGGTAGGAGTGAGTTTTGTGTTTCTTGGGCAGAAATATAGAATAAGAGAAGGAATAGCACAAGCACAAAAGTCACAGAAGGAAGCTACAGTCTAGTGAGATGTTCAGTTACAAATTTTCATTGTATTTCTCATGTTGTCATTCAGAATTATTATTAATATTATTATTTAAATCCAGAATTGAACACACAGGCACTTAACTACTGAGCAAAACCCCAGCTCTTTCTATTTTTTTTTTTTTGAGACTGGATCCTGCAGAATTTCTCAGACTGGCTTTGAGCTTGCAATCCTAATGCCTTAGCCCCTAGAGCCAACCAGGATTATGGGTGTTCACCACCATACTCAGCCTGAATTTTTTTTAACTGATTTTATTTTTATATATCAGGACTACTTCTGACAATTATTGTATTTTCTTTTACTGATGCTTTGAATAGAATCTATAACTTATACCACAAATAACCTAAGAACTCACTCTTCACATAAATATGATATAATCGTGGCCATGACTGGAAAAATGAGTCTACAGTTCTTGAAGTGACTACTTAACTATGGTCAAGCATAATGCTGAGTCTTTAATATTGATCCTTAAGAAATTTGAAAAAGAATATAGCACATTAAGTGTATATTTTAATAAAATTAAAAAGCCTTGAAAAACATGTCCCAGAGTCTTGTGCTTCAATCCATTATAAATAATGTTTTAGACTGTATATTTGAGAGAATAAATGTTGTTTAGGACCAACATCTCAGTGATTTATTCAGTCAATATTTATATCTGACTCTAAAAGTTCTAAAGTAAACAAAATCTCATGATCAGGAAAATCTCTTGGGTGGTTTACATCTGAGATTGTTTTAAGAACTCTGGGGTTCCTGCATTTAATGGGTTTTATGGATCATTTTCCCTCTACAATTTGTTAGTATTACAAGAGTACATGTCCCCCTGAAAAATACCCATCTTAGTCTCCCAAGCCTTAGAAACCTCCACTTTGTGGTGGTGGGCTGTAGGAGAGGCATGACCCTCCAGAGTCAGTTTGGCTTTCAGCACACTTGTTTGGGCTACTTGCTATCTTAAAGGCTATTTTCCATCATAAAGTATACTCAGAAAGTTATTTTGTGTATGGAGAAAAACTTGAATTTTTATTTAACTTTCCTTTCAGCTGACTCTTGTCTCTTAATCAGTGATGAATATCTATTAATAATTTTACATGAATAATAAATGACAAAACATATTTCACAGGATAAAATTATAAGAAAAATAGAATGAATCATTATGCCTTCATTAAGACTGCCAAATGAGAAAGAAAATTAATTTATTTTAAATATTTGTCATTTTAAATTATTGTACTTAAAATATTGTAACAGGGTAATTTTACAACTGTTTCCTTATCTTAATAAATATGATTGAAACTTTATTAACTTAAAGATTATATCCTTTCAAACCTGACCGCAATGAATCACACCTTACCAGGTGCAAAACTCAAAAATTAAGGCACAGACTTTGTATATTAAAAACAAGATTAAAAAAAAAAAAAAGATGGACATTATAAAATCTGGAAGATAATGTTGAAAAGATTCTTCAGAGAGAAAACAGGAGATTAGTCAAGGAGAATAAATTTCTCTAACATAACTCTAAAATGAGAGAAATGAGATTATGGAAGGAGGAAATAAAACATGAAAAAAGAGAATTTTCTACTGCTGAGGGGATATGTGAATCTTCAAAGAGTATAAAGTCTTCCAGAAAGGAAAAAGTGGTCATAAATAAAGATGCCAAAACCACAGTTGTCCCTGAGTTATCTAAAGACACAGGAGCAGTCCTTTCAAGTTTTTTGAGATACAGTTTCAAACTAAACTTCCCAATCAGTCAACTTTTCTTAAAACTAGCCGCTAAACATAAAGACCATGCTGTCTACACAGACTTCATATCCTGTGATATTACTGTGTACATATTTTAAACAATTTCATCTGTTGCTTAATTAATTTTTAAAAATGCTTGCATTCTGTAATGGAGTCCTTTGTAAATTATGTGATAAATATTGAATCAGAAAATAGTTGTCTACCAGAGCTAGAATATCAATTAGGACATGGTGAAAGTCATTAAAATTAGCTCATCTAGTGAACTAGAAGTAAAAGTGTCCCAGGAAGGAATGTAAATGTGCTAGATTACATTTAACTTCTGAATTCTTACCATGTATCCATTACAAATATAAGGTTTGGAGGAAAACATATTTTATTAAGACAGTGTGTACTAGTCTGTTCTTTGCCTTGCCTAAGGGAGGACAGGCCTCACAGACCAGCTCCATTCCTCTTTGATATAGCCCTATATGTTATTTGATTCTGCACTGGCTTTGGCCTTGTTCTTCAGTTCCTACTCTTCTATAGCATTTTTCTTCTGACATTATCCAAATAGTGCTCCTCAGAGCCTCACTCTAAGTTGTTCTACACCTTTTATATTATGAGCAACAAGCACAGGGTGATCATTAATTATTGAACAAATACTAAGGCAAATCACTATTAAAAATAGACAAAAAGAGAGCTAACCACTTTTTAAAAACTGTTTTATGACCTAAATATAATTACTCAAAAACTTGTTTTTCATTGTTGTTGTTTTTGTTGTCACAGTGGAAAGCTTTGAGAGAGACACATGGACAGACACAGAGGAAATATGAAATTTCTGAAGTTAAACCTTGTTGTGCACACCCATTTCTCAAGTCTTGGCTTGGAATTCAGATTCCTATTCTGTAATACATTAAATCATCAAGATTTGGTAAATTAGAATGTTTATCAGTTTTGACTTTAGATCCAAATTGATTCTAGATATTGTCTTGCAAATAATTCATTTGTTTCATTATTTTCAGGTTTTGAGGCTTACTTAATATTCTTATCATCTTTCTCTTATACTTGTGTCATTCAGAGAAAGAATTGCTGTACACTTTCATATGTGTTTTCTTAAGGGTAAAGCTTCAGAGTATTTGTTCAGGTAACAACATTATTTCAATTTAATCTCATGCTAAAACTATTCTAAATACTCTTTTCTATGCTTTTACATTTTCAAATTGAGGATTTTTTTTCAGAGCATATTTTATTGAGTATTTGTATTTCACAATAACAGACTCAGAAAGTTTAGTCACTAAAAGCCATTTATTTACTGAGATATCTACAATTTGGATTTTTCATTTTTTAAGCAGCTACAATGATATTTGATAATAATATTTATGATGTTTTCATGAACAAAAGTATTACAAAAATAGATTTATTTCACTATATCCTAATAAAAGTGGACATGAACATATAAATCATTATTTAAATGTTTAACTATTTTCACCTCTGAGTATATTTTACAATATAATTCTAAAATAAAGCTTATAAGATTTATTAATTTATGTATATTTGTACAATATTTTACATAATGTAATATATATATATTATATATATATATATATATATATATATATATATATATAATTTACCTACAACTAAAAAATAAATATGAAAAATAATTACCCACTACAGGCATGTGAACTCATGGTGGAGTAAAGATGATCCTCAGGGAGACTCCCATGGCAGTTATACTTATTGCTTCAAGTCTTTGATTTTATAATGTTTTCAGTGTTGGTTAGTAAATCAGAGACTCTACCAGGCAGACCATATCCTTGGCAAAATAGAATGCAGCATAATTACAAAGGAGGGAGAAGGGATGAAAATAAGAGAAACTGAGGGATGAGATTTACTAAGTGATGTATGTACGTATACGAATATACCCCAGTAAATTCCACCTTCATGTATATCTAAAAAGCACCAATTTGATAAAATAATAAATAAATGGAAGGAAGACAAATAAGTGGCAGGGAGTAGAGGAAAGGAGAAAAACAAAAGCAAACAAACAAACAAAATGTACAAGTACTGGGGATGAAATGTAGCAAATTATATCTCATGCATGTGCGCATGTCAAAATGGACCCCACTATTGTTACCACTGTTAATGAGTCCTTGATTCCCTAATGTTGAAGTATAACACCACAGAAGCACAGCGAGGCAAGGTCAGAGTGGAAAGTAGAAGTTTATTAAAGGACAGCAGAAAAGGCTTCTCCCAGAGGTGGAATCCATGGAAGCATGGTTGTCTCCCCTTTTATAGCTAATTTTCCCACATTCTGGTCACATTCCTGTCCTTTGTTCTGTCAAGGGTGTGGCACAGGTGGGCCAAAGGAGTAATCTGGGCAGGAAGGACTTTTGGGTCAGCATCTTCAAGTTTGCTGGGAGCTGTTTCATTAACACTTCTTTGGGATGGACTCTGGGCCTTGGGAACATTAACATGAGTTGTCCTGCTTTTCCCAGACTTCATTAACATTCCAAGAGTTGTTCTGCTTTTCCTGGAATTCATTCTCAACCTGGCCTCCATTTTGGATCTTACTTGATATTACACCTGATTTACCTAACTACACTGACTACCTATCTTTAAATATGGCTTCACTATTATGTATAATTAAGTGCACTAATAGAGTATTTTGAAGTGAGGAAAAATATACATACACTGCCAATTAAACTGGGACTTTCTCAACTAAAGTAAAATGTAATTGATATGTTAGCTCCATAAAAGCTATGGAATAAGTTTTTTTTAAAAAATTGTGATTTTATTAGAAATAATAATATATTGTTGTGGGAAACAGACTAGAGGAGAAACAGCAAGTTGCACTCAGAGAGGAAAAGAAATCCAAATTTTATTTTACTCTGGAGGAGCCCAAAAGAAAACAAAACTCCAATTTCTGAGTATCCATTCACAGTTTCTCGCTACATTTATAGGCTATCAAGTGTCACAAATTTTCTAGTCTACCTGATATATGGTTGCTCACAGAGTGTCTTGTTTTCAGAATCAAGAGTGTGATCAGAGGAAGTCCTTCTTACAAGGACTTTGGTAAATATCTGGCCTGGGGCCTAAAGCCTCTGCAGGTGCATTTACACTTCAAAGGAAAGTAGTTGGACTCCCAGGAAAAGTTATCTACAATGCAAATGGTAGGTAAGCACAGAAAATCAGGTTGCCTGGAGAAAGATGAGAGATGGAAAGGGAATTGTCCCCTTGCCTAGAATTGGTTTCTCACCATTACATTTTTACAATTTTATTTTCCAACCCAGCCTGTTTTTTTGCTATCACAATGTAACAAATAATTTATTGGTCTTAACACATTTACTTTTCAATATTTTTTTCTATTACTTTAATACTGAAAAAACAAACAAACACTAAAACATCAAAGAAAACAAGTAATGGAGTGCACTTGGGCGCCATCCCCTCAGGCTGAGGATCCGCCCTCAGTATTCCTGTTTAGTTTCTGCAAGGTTCACAGAAACCACTGGGGTCACTGTGTTAAGATGATGAGAGTCACAGCCTTAAGAAATGGTATTTGTTTACAGTGACACTGTATAAAATAGTGAAGGAGAGACCAGGGCTCATAGCTAGGTTTTCCTAAACTCTCAGGGCCAGGACAGGCCCACCCTTTATTCCTAGAATTTTTTTTTTTTTTTTTAGGAATCTCCATACAGCTTTCCAGAGTTGTGCTAATTTGCAATTGGCATTTCCGCCAACAACATATGAGTTTACCTCACCCAATCCTCACCAGCATTTAATATTATTTATATTCTTTATGTTTGACATTATAACTGAACTGAGGTGAAATTTTAGTGTAATTTTCATTTACCAGTTTACCTAAACTTTTTTACCTAAACTTTGTTTACCTAAACATTTTTATTTATTCTTTTGAGAAATGCCTATTTATTTCTTTTGCCCATTTTTATTGAGTTTTTTTTCTTACTACTGTTGAGTGTTTTGAGTTCTGCTTTTATCTTGGTATTAATATGTGGTTGGAAGTGAAGTTGCAAAAATCTCCAATTTTGTAGGCTTTATTCATACTTCTGTTTCCTTTGGTGTGAAAAAGCTTGTTACTTTAAAGTCATGTCACTTATTTATTCTTAATTTTATTGTTTAAATTTTATGGGTATTTTCAATGAAGTTGGAGCCTGTAACAAGATATTGAAGAATCAGTTTTCTATGAGCCCAATCTGGCTTTTTCCACTGACTTTCATGTTCATTTTAGAAATCTTTTATTTTGAATTGAATCACATAGAATAAATAGCACTTTACATTTTGCTTTTCAAATGCTCTACAGCTTCTGCCAAATAGTTCATTATCCATGAGTATTAAAATGCATGAAAAGGATGATGAAATAGAAAGCTGAATAAAAGAAAATGACTTTATAATAGCCATGCATTTTTCTTCTTTTTATTTCTTTCTTTCTTTTTTCCTTTTCTTTCTTTATTTAGTTACTTGTGTTTTTTTTTTGCTTGTTTGTTTGTTTGTTTTTAGTACAAGGTGTAAGAGTAAAAGAAATTGAAGTTAAAGTGTAAAAAAACCGGGTATTGTAAAGTTTCTAAGCTGCAAAGCCTGAGTTAAAATGTAGAGGACTAGGTA
The DNA here is from genome assembly GCF_001458135.2 of Marmota marmota marmota. Lineage (NCBI taxonomy): Eukaryota > Metazoa > Chordata > Mammalia > Rodentia > Sciuridae > Marmota > Marmota marmota. Next base: position 307,115 of record NW_026000060.1, on the reverse strand, counting down.
TTGTTAAGTTCCTATGCTACACCCCAAAAACCTGAAATTCCTGTAGCTGTTAAAACAATTCCCGGGACTGCCCAGTAAATATTCCCCCTGACCATCTAGTTGTTTAATAACCTAGGACCCTGTGCAGCTTGGCACGTAGGCATCTCAGGGCCTAAACCAATCAGTTTGAATGTACCCCCCCTTCCCGCCCGACCTGTTCCCGCCAATGAATGTGCTAATCAAGTTTGAGAGTTGTTGTTCGATTTTCCCGCGCCTCATGATGATTTGTTCTGATGTATGCAAAGCCCCCACCCTCCCCAAAAAGTGTACTTAAGCACTGCTTAACCTCTGCTCGGGGCTCTTGGCTGCTCTCCCTTCTTGAGTGAGCCTGGAGCCCCAGCGCGCTGGATTGGATCCTCAATAAATCCCCTTTTTCTGTTGCATGAGCCGGTCTCTTGGTGGTCTCTTCCTCCAACGTTCGCCGGACCCTTACATTTGGTGCGTTGGCCAGGAATCCCGCAGCGCCGGACAAGGAGACCCCAACAGACTCCTCTGGGGGTAAGTAGGGCGCCTTTTTCCTTTTTCTTGCGATTGCTCAGGTCAGGTCAGGTTCAGTTTAAGGGTTGGCAGAATGGCTGCCGGCGGAGAGCGTAAGCTCCCCCTGGCGGTGGTGGACAGACGTGTCCTGAAGCCACAGGCCACGTCCCCAAGGGACGCCTTGGAGGACTCGGGAAACTGGGGGACGGAAGCGCCCTCAACTCGGAGGTGTATTCAGTGATTCTACTGCCAACCCATCAGGTTCTGCCGGCTACTTTAGTCTTGTTCATTGTTTCGTGTTGAGTTTACTGTGAGCCTTTAGGGTACTCGTGTTAAACATTTACTGTTTGTCCTTGTCTCTGTGTCACGTTTGTATTGTCCCTGTCTTTGCCTGAGTAACTCCCAGTATGGGACAAAGCCATTCCACGCCTCTGTCCCTGACCCTTGATCCCGCTCAAGGGCCCAGAATCTGTTCTCACCTTTTATACCCCTTTAGCTGTGTTTTAAAGAACTTTGAAAAGAGAATTCAAGAGGGCGTGAAACCATTAACAGGTAAACTGGTGGGGTCCGTGCACAGTCCACCCGGAGGAATTAACCCAGTGGTATGGCGAATCTTACCCGCCCCCGTTTTCCCAGCCCCTCCACCCGTCTGTCCTCTCCGCCCCGTTGCTGTCTCCCCTCTCCAGAGGGGGGGCGCTCTGGAGGGCGTGGGGGGCAGGCGGGCGAGGTCCCGCCACCGGGCTCATTTCCACCATGGCTCCGGGATGGCTGGGAAGGCCCGGT
>NW_026000060.1:300910-303935 GCF_001458135.2 Marmota marmota marmota | reverse complement strand
TGTTGGCAGCAGGTCCACCCTGGCCCCTGGAGCCCTACCTCCACTAGTTTGTTCTGCATGCCAGTGTGGCCAGCTCACAAGGCCATGGCGAACTTGCGGTTTTTCTGTTCCTGCTTGTCCGTCTGAGACATATGTATCCCACGGGAATGCCTTGACCTTTTCTGGTCTGATGGACTTATTGTTAAGGGAGGTTTCGGTACCTGACAATAATAGATGTTAAAACTAAATTTCTCCCCCCTCCCTCCTGCTTTTGGGTAGTTTTCCACTTCTGCTGCTTGGGGTATAAAAAAGGTGTGTTAGCAATAAAGATTATTGACTCCTGGATGAAGAACCTTGGTGTCCTGTGTGTCTTTTAACCTCGCCGTCCCTCGCCGGACTTGGCTCCCTTGGCCGGATGCGGCAAATTCATGTTTTAGATGTGATATTATGTTGTGTTAGCTAATATTCATGTAAACTTGAGCAACAATTTATATAGGCTTTGTAAAATGATGTCTAAAAAAACAAAGATCAGCTTCAGAACTATAGTATTTAAGATTTATGAAGAGCCCTGCCTTACTTGAGATAAGGATCTATGTCCCACCTCATGTGAAAGAGACTATGGAAGAAGTAAGCCAGATTCCAGTACATTTAAAGTTTGTCCAAAAGTTGGTTTTTGTCATGATTACCAGGATCTCAAACAGGGGATTATAATGTATAACTCTGCCAAAATTCAAGGTAGCTATTACATAAACTAAATATGTTTTTACCCTAGTTAATTTTACTCTGTAGTTTTCTTAAAAATGGTCTGAAAATTGCCTGTTAATGTTTTGCAGAGGTACTGCTTTAAGAACACACAACCTGGGTCAACTTAAGATAAGGAGTTATCACCTACAGGATAGAGAGATAGACATTAAAGCCCAGTGCTCTTAATATAAGGCTGTTAGCTTATTTGCTGGATGTTTAAGATTAAGTTTTAAAATTAAAGTTAAATTAAAAGGGCCAAGAAAACCAATATTTGGCTCTTGCCCTCAGAGTCAGTCTGAATCAGGGAATAGGGGACTTCTCCAAAGAGCTTTGCAACTCTGGGCCACATAACTTCCCGATCAGGGAGATTAATGAGACCAGTGGAGGACAGAAAGCCAATCAGTGCATTTGCTGTGAAGAGGAGGGTCATCAGAAAAGGGAGACATCCCTGATGCTTCCAAGGGAAGCCACGTGGTCAAGCAAGGCCTGGACCCATCCTAGCACAAATGGCATCAGCAGAACTGAGAAGCTGCTGTAAGTTCCCCGAGGACTCCCAGGGAAACTCAGCTGACTGTTAACAATAAGATAGAAACAAAAGTCAGTTTGACTTGCTTCATCTTAAACACTTAGCAAAGACAGTCAAAGCCAAAGCACAGCTGTTCCTGGGCAATCTAAATGATAATAATAGATAAATGTAACTTCCATAAATAAGTAAACTGGAGGCTACAAAAGAAATTCTCAGACAGGAATGCCTGATAACTATTAAAAGGAACTGCCAGAGTAGTTTTTCGTTTAAGGCCCACAGATATTCCTAACCTACACAGGCAGACTTGGTGTTTGCTAGTATGGTTATCCAGCCCTAAGTAACAGAATTAAAGGTTTCTCTATTAGACACAGGTCATACTAGTAAAAGGATTTTGCAAGATCAGATGACATTGAATTATTAAACTGTATCTTAAGGGAAAGGACATCTGTAAACCTAAATGTTAATTGTTGTGTTTACATCCCTGAAATTTCTGGCAAGGTGACAAATATCCTTAAAGATTTACATGCTCAGATAGAAGCCATATACTCAGCAACTTTGTTATGGAAACAATATCTTAGCTCCTGGTTCTTGGTAGTTCCTGGTGGAAAACATTGTTAGTCTTTGTCTTTGCCATCATACTCATTGGCATATTCCTGTGCTATGGGATTTATTGCTGCATCAATCTGGTTCCAAAACTAACGAATTCTTGTTTCTCTTATAGACCACCCATCACTCAAATGGCCCTCCAGCCTATTACTTCTCAATCGGACTTTTATCATGGACCACTCAAAAGACCCGATTTTTAAAGGGGGACTCCAAACTGCTTGCCCCACATTGTCCCTTTTCAGCCTGAAGAAGCCAGAAAGATCTTCTTCACCCCCCTTCCTTACAGCAGTAAGGAGTTCCCAAATTAGAGGGGGGAATGAAGCCAGATTTAAAGTTAGGTTGTCAGTGTAGTTAGATAAATCGGGTCTAATACCGAGTGAAATCTAAAATGGAGGCCATGCTGAGAATGATTCCAGGAAATGCAGGACAACTCATGGAATGTTAATGAAGTCCTGAAAAGGCCCTAGGCCAATTTAGATAGCATTATTCTGAGTTAAAAAAAAAAAACAAAAAAAAACTGAGAAAAATTTCTTCTACAACCAGGAACAAAATAGGGATGACCATTATGCTACTCCTATTTAACACAGTCTTTGAAACTGTAGCCAGAGCAATTAGGCAAGAGAAGAAAATTAAAGGAATATTTATAAAAAAAAGAAGAGCTCAACGTATCTCTGTTTGCTGATGACATGATTCTATATTTTGAAGACACTAAAATTTCACCACAAGACATTTAAAACTCATAAATAAATTCAGCAAATTATCAGGATGCATAATCAACACCCACAAGTCAATCCATTACTATACTCCAATGGTGAATCTGCTGAAGAAGAAATTAAGAAATTCTCCAAAAAACTAGCCTCAAGAAACAAAACAAACTTAGTAATCTAAGAGATCAAGGACTTCTACATAAAAACTGTAGAACATTAAAGAAAGAAATTGAGTAAGACCTTAGAAGATAAAAATACCATCTTCTAGGATAGGCAAAATTAATATTGTCAAAATGGCCATTCTACCAGAAGCTCTATACAGACTTAAAGAAATTCCCATCAAAATTCTAATGATGGTCTTCATATAAATAGAAAAAGCAGTCATAAAATTAATTTGGAAAAATAAGAGGCCCAAAATATTCTTAGCAAAAAAAAAAAAAAAAAAAAAAAAAAAAAAAAAAAA
>NW_026000060.1:218335-300905 GCF_001458135.2 Marmota marmota marmota | reverse complement strand
AAAAAAAAAAAAAAAAAAAAAAAAAAAAAAAAAAAAAAAATAGCAGGATACATCACTATACCTGAACTAATTATACTACAAAGTAATAGTAACATAAAAAAACATGGTACTGGCACCAAAACAGGCAAAAAGACCAATCAAACAAAATAAAACACACAGAGACAAACCCACATAAATCATTTATCTGATGCTTGGCAAAGATGCCAAAAATACACATTGAAGAAAATATAACCTTTTTAATTGATGGTGCAGAGAAAACTGGAAATCCATATTCAATAGAATAAAATTTAACTCATATCTTACCCTGCAAAAAACAACACAAAGTGGATCTGAGGCCTAGAAATTTGACCAGAAACTCCAACTGCTAGAGGAACTGTAGGCCAAACACCCCAATATGTGCACTCAAGATCTGAGATTCCAAACAAGAGTCCTAGAGTGTTAGAAAGAAAATCAAGAATCAAACATGGGACAATATCAAACAAAAAACCTTATTCACAGAAAACGAAACAATCAAGAACATGAAAAGAGAGCCTACACAATGGAATAATTTTTACTACAGAAATCTGTCTCTTAATTTCAGGATTGAATGAGTTCCAGGACACCTCAGGACATTGAAACCCAGGAGTGCTTAAATCCTTTATAGAAAATGGCACAGTATATGCAAATAACCCTTCCACATACTATCTCTAGGTTGCATATACTTCTCAGTACAACATAAACACTCTTTAACAGGTTAAAAAATAATGGCAAGAAAAACTACATAGTTTTTAGTACAGAAGATGGTTTTTGTTGTTGGTTTTTTGTGTTTGTTTGTTGTTTTTGTGGCGGTTTCCTAATATTTTGCATCTGAGATTGGTTGAATGTGAGCATGCAGAACCTACAGATATGGAAGACTAGCTGCACACTAAACCCTGGGAGACATCAATACCTAGACTTTCAAACTCAGACAAAGCAGGAAGGGTCACCCAAGGAAAGAAAATCTGTGATGACTTCCTTCATATCCCATGGTCCTAACACCTGAGAAATCTGGATGATTTAGCTGAAGCCGAGATGTGTGATGCGTTCAAGTACACACACCCAATGTTTACCTACAGTGGTGGTCTTTTGCACACCCATGGACATTTATGCAACTTGACAAGATTGGTAGTAAGTTATGGGTAGATTATATTCTGCCAGGACCTCCTCAGGTTCTTACTCCCTGAAGCAAAAGATCCTGGGCTGTTGTTTAGAATTCCTAATGGAAGCAGGTGGTCTTGAATGGTTTTGTGTGGCTCCAGGTCTTCTAGGGACACCTCCTCCTTTGGCTCTCCCACCCACAGTTCCATTGTGAAATTAACCTTCATTTACAATCTATTTTAGTATTTAGAGGCCTGAGGGCTTAGCTGGGAGAATGATCTTGTAACTAACAGTGTCCAAGCCAATCACAGCAGCAAGAAGTCTAAACTGACTAAATGAGACAAACACCAGTGAACCTCAAAAACCATTGAGCAGTTTGTATACCTTGCATATGTTTTCCTGTTTCTAGGTGCTTCCCCATTCTGTGTGCCTAGTCTGATGCTCCCAGATGGTTAATCACTATTTGTAAACTTGTTAAAATAAACTGTTTTGTTAAACTTACATATTTATTTTAATGGTGACTTTGGGATTGAAAGTCAAAACTTATTAATTTTTCATAATTATGGGTTAGTGATATATCTTTGATTTTATAATTTTTTTCTTTGAAAAAATAATCAGTAATTAGTTTGAACAAAAATACAACAATCTAATCTCATCCAAATTTCATGACAATAAAAATCCAAATAATAAGAAGATAAAAATCTCACCATTAGTGTTTAAAAATTCTGAAGGAAAAAATAAAGTTTAAATAGTAAATTACAGAAAATAATGTTGATTCTTATTCCAGATTTCAAGCCCCTTTTACTGACTTTGGCTATTTTGACAGCAAATGCCATGAAAATAGCATTGGCTTTGCACAATTTATCATGTTTCCATTTTGGAGATTTGATGCAGGGTTGCATGCATACTATGTAAACACTCTACCAATGAGCTATACCCTAGCTCCTAATTTAAATTTTTTAAAAAGATTCTGTTTATTTCAGACAATATTGTTTTATAGACCATTGGTAATTTCCAATTTGATGTGTTTTTTCAGACTTCAACTTACAGCTGTTCAAAAATGTTTTTATTTTTCTGTGGTTGTAGCTCAGTGGTAGAATGCTCACCTAGCACATGCGAGGCCCTTGGTTTGATCCTCAGCACCACATAAATAAATAAATAAATAGGCAAATAAGTAGATAAATAAATAAATAAATAAATAAATATATAAAATAAAGCTATTGTGTCCAACTAGGACTAAAAGAAATATTTTAAACAGTTTTTATTAAGTATCTGCACCAACAGTGAAATTGAAATAACTTACAACATCATTAGCCTCAAAGGGAAGAAATGGAGACTACAAGGGCAGCTTTAAAACAAAATTTACTCTTAAATCAGCTTTAGTACTAATCAGTATATTAAGATCATCTGCTTAGTGCTCTGTTTTTTAAATCTTGGACAAAGTGTTTTGAGAAATCAAAATTAAAAATTTTTACAAAAGAGACTTTGCTTATTTCGGTTTCTGGAGCTTGTTGTTTTAGTATTACTTAGAATCACTTTTCAATTAGCTACACTTTATTCCGAACACTGTTTTACTAGGTTGAATCTTCACAGCTACAAAGAAATTATAGGAAATCATCTTCTAAGGTGTGTTACATAAGAAAATGATTTTGTTAGTTATGTAATTTCATTTAGAGAATTAGAATTAATTCTTCAATGTAAAGTTATTTTCAATGTTGTAGCTAATAGTAGACTGTTTAAAATATGAATAATGTGCAAATATTTTTGGAAATTCTGTATTAATATAACATCTAGAAAAAAATATGCTTGTCTTCAAATTAGGAAAAATATACTTCAATCTCCTAAGGTGAAAAATAGTGATCAAGCAATAATACATAATACGTTTCCTAAACATTGGACCAAGTCCATGAAAAACAAACCTCTACCAAAATTACTATACTGTATCCCTGAGGTGGGGCTCTGATCCACCCAGTGCTAATGATGTCTGTGAGGCAAAGGTTTGTAAAGAACAGGTCAACAAGGCAGGTCATACTGGCAGCATTTGGTGAACTTATATAGAAGACCTCCCTGTAGAATATGGAATCCTTCTTTTGGAAATGTTGCATGGCCCTGTGATCCCACCTGTTGGGAGCATGTCATAGATGGGAAAATAGCATTTTATGTCTCCAAGCATCCTGCAGAGGACCTTCTTACTTCTGTGCAGGTTTCTCACCCACCATCCAGGATCAGAACTGTTGCCTATTGATGACAGGTCAGCACCATCAGCAAGTTCTGTTACACACGTTGTTCTCACTAGTGACATTAGTGTGTGCTATAATCCCCAAATAACTTTAGCTCACAACATGTAAACATACAGCACATCACACCTATAAGACCAAGGACAGCAAAAGAGGTCCCCTGAAAGCTGCCCATCACGGAAGCTGAGAGCACCCTTATGTCAGCAGCAAGAACTTTCCTTTTGAAGACTCAGTGGTGAATCAACAGCATGGGAAAACCTCTTTTTTTAATACTACATTTTTATGAAAATTGCCTGAAATAAGAACAATAAAATCACTGAGGGACTGATAAAAAGAAAAAGTTGGCAGACTTTACATTATTAGAATAAAAATGCTTCAAAAGGAACAATTCATATTGTGACTTTATTAGAGCATTTAATCCTTTACTCTCACAGAAGAAAGACGATGGAAAGACCTCTGCCTGTGTGCTGCAAAAGCCTGGAACAGCCTGGCAGGGTGTTTTTCTCCTTCATTATTTTCTAAGCGACAAATAAGTTTAATCAGATGGTGAAAGTCAAGAGAGCTAAATGGCCAGGTCTGCATGCCTGGGAGGGCCAGGTAGGCCAGTCCTCAGGTGTATGAAACAGCCCCACCTCCCTGCCTGCCACAGCTGCGGGTAGTGAAGCACACCAAGGTGTGTTCATGTGGAAAACAAGGCAGACAGGGCAGAACTTTCCTGGAGAAGAAACTGACCGTCATCCAGATTTTGCAGGTGTCCTGGTGGCTGGGAGCCCTCAGAACTCACAGACACCTGAAGGTAAGAAAGGACCCCACCTGCACTGAAGAGCCATCAGCAATAAGGGGCAGGCAGCAGGGTCCTGGGTGGGGATCCACCCTGGGTGTGGAGAGCCCAAGGTGTCTCAGCCCGTCGCTTGCTTTCCCTCCCTGGACGTTACCTCCACAGTCTGCAGAGCCTTTGACGGTAGCTAGGAATTTAGGTCTTCACCCCAGTGCAAAAGAATCACAAGCAGGTTGTGGCTTCGTGTAGGTATAGGATAAAGAGTTAGGGTTGCAGGGTGGTTTTAGGACTAGAGAATTAGCTTCAGATAGTTAAGTTTTTGTTTACTATGGTGCTGGGGCTGGTGCCACTCATGGTGTGAATAAAAGCAGAGTTAGCATCAGGGGTAGGGTCTAGGGATGGGGCTAATGATGCTATGCACCACTGTGCCACTGAGTCATAGCCCTACTGCTCAGGTTCTTAGAGAGGAACATAATGTATCTTTGGCCCTTTTCTTATGCTGCTGTTGCTCAGGAGGTCAGCCTGTTGAAATGGCAAGAGGAATGGAAGAAAAATCTCTCTAAATACCTGTGGGTGGATGAGCAAGCTAGTGTTTTCCCTGACTGTCGTAGTTAATGTTTTCATAGGGATTATTGTTAAGGCTGTGCTGCTCATCATCACAGTATGCTGAAGACCTTTTCTTTTTTATTGGGTGTGTTTCCAGGAACAAATTCAGCACAGAGAAAGAACCTCTGAGACAAACCTCCTGTATGAGGATGGTACAGAGAATGGCTCAGGGTTTGGGGAACTTGGACCACACTGGGTCCCAAGTAGAAGGGCTAATGCTACCTTATCACTTGCTTTTATTTGGGTTTTAATGGCTTAATTTCTTTCAGTGTTAAAGTATTGGACAATATGAAGAACTTGGAGTACTAGGAGTCTTACCATGATTCAAATGTAAAAATGGCATTTTTTTCTGGTACAAGAGAAAACTTGTGTGGGTAAAGCTCAGTGGTAGAGTGGTGTCCAGCAGGTAAGAACCTAGGTGTGATTCCAGGAACAGCAAGAAGAAATGAGCAAACAAGTCAAAAACAGACTACAAAATTTTACAGTACGAATAAACTGGTTTTGAAAAAAAATGTAGGCAACAAAGAAAGGGAGGAGGAATTAACCTCTACTCACCAAATGTAATGGGTGCTACCAGTTGGAGCATGACTTAAGATGATTGGAGAAGTCTGCGTGTTGCTTGGACACTAGATATTCAGGGATTATTCTGGCCTATTTTAAATGTGATAGTAACATTGTGGCCACTTTCAAAAGTTTTTTCAATTATGTGATTATGTGACTAAAATTTTTAAGAAAGAAGCCAGCTGCTATAGGGGCTTGATTGTGACGCTTCACACAGTGGTGTGGGCCATCTGGCAAGTCTCAGGGTCCACTGTGGTGATAGGTGCATGAGCAGTTGGTGGCTCTGCAATACAGAGTCTGCAGGAGTGCCTGGTTGACATGTGGTGTGCAGCTCCCAAGAGCTTCTGAGAGAGGACGGCACAGGAAAGATAGGTTGAAGTACCCCAAATCCCCAGGGTTCTGTAACTCAGAGGCCATCATGTGAGAGTTACTCAGGTAAGACAGACTGAATTTCCTGAAATCTCCTAGAGTGATGATGTGGTTAAGCTTCTACAGCTCCCAGAGGTTGCTAGGTGATTTGCTTCTATGCTGCAGGATCATCTCACCTTGACTGAATACCATGACATTCAGCTTCTCTTCTTCAAACCTATGGTGTTGAAACTAGGCCAGACTCTGGTTGTCATTGTATCTTAAAGATTATATTTCCCAGAGGCTTCTGGGTGCCATTTATTTCAGGCCTTTGAACCTAGGGTACATGGGTCACCTGTTGAGATGCTTTGTTCAGTTGCACATGGCCACGCAGGACATGGCATTTTATGTCTCTGATGTTTTTTGTCCCTGGGCTAGAGCAGTGCTTGGCCTGGTCAAGTGCTAGAATCTTAATGAGAACCCAAACTCACTCTTTTTTTCTCTCCTGAATTTCCACTTTCAGTGATGTAAATGATAAACAGCAAGACATCAGTCAAAGGGGTGAGAAGAGAATTAATTCAGTAACTAATGATGGTGGAGGAAAGAGCTGAGCTCTGTTTCCACTTGTGCAGAGATTATTTGAGCTTTTAAATGGGAGAATAAAGGAGTGGGAGTGTGTAAATTTGGGAGTCATTCATATGCATGACAAAGCTATGGTTGGTGCAGATGTGACCAGGCCAGTTGTGCTAGTGGTTGTGTCTAGGTCTTTGGCTGCAGAGACTTCAGGTGCCTTGTATTTCTGGATGGTTATATTTGAAAGGAGTTGCTCTTAGGTCTAAGTCCTTCCAGAGCCACAGGTGTTAAACTCTAAGCCTTATACTAAGTGCTTCAAGGAGAGAGGTCATGCCTGTGATCAGGGTTTGATTAGGGCATGGAAGGTTCTCTGCCAGCTCTGAGCTTTCCTCAAGCAAACATTGAAAGGAGGTGTGGAGGTGGGGGTACTTCCAGGGTCACCTCAAGGACACATCTTCAAAGCTGAACTAGATTAGCTAGGTGGAATGAAATGTCATGTCCTGAGTTCTGTGTTTCTCAGTTGGTCTCTCTCTGCTGGGGTATGATAGAGTGCATGTGCTCATGAGTGTGTATGACTGAATTTGCATATGATTGTGTGGAAATGTTCATGAGAATGTACTCATCAATGTGTATGGTTGTTCATGTGCATGATTGTGTGTGTATGTGTTCATGAGTGTGTGTAAACATGTTTGTATGACTTTGTGCATGTTTTCATATGCATGTGGTCATGAGTATATGTGAATGTTCATGTAAATGACTCTGTGTGCATTGGTTCAAATGCATGTGCCCATGAGTGTGTGTGTATGTATGTGTGTGTGTTCACATCTCTTGGCACCATGCATGCTCAGAGGGGATGGAATAAGATATGATGCTAAAATAGGACAAATTGAGATAGAATCTTCCAAAAGGGTGATACCAGTTGTGATGCTGACTCATTTGCTCCTGCTGGGCCAGTTACAGAATTGTTTACCCCAGATAGCAACTGTTTGATGGTGTGCCATGTCTGAAATATGTTAAATAAATACCAGATGGAAACTTCACCACATCTTTAATTTCTGTACATTCCTATCCTGGATTTATCAAAGGACAGCTGATTGAAACTGAGGTCACCAGGACCAACATATAAGTGATCTTGATATTCTCCATCAGCTTTATTGAGGTATAATTGGCAGATGGTAACTGTGCATGCTTAAGGTGCATGGGTGATGATTTGGTGCATTTTCACAATGCATTCATCACTGCAGTAAAATTGTACATGCTCAAGGAACATGGGTGATTTTTTGGGGGGAACACATTTGCATTTGGCAGTTTATCAACTGCAGTTGAGATGTGCATTCTCAAGGTGTGGGGATGTTGAAGTGGAAAACATTTGCATAAGTGATTGATGTGCAGTGTTACCAGATGCTGAAGGTGAGCAGGGATGGGTGGTGCTAAGAGGTGTGCAGGTGAGGAGGGTCCCAGTGAGCAGGGTAGGGTAGTTTTAGAATGTCTGCAAGTGACAGGGGACCAGTGAGCAAGAGAAGGCAGTGTTAGGAGGGGTGCATGTTAAGAGGGTCCCAGTGAGAAGGGGAAGGAAATAATAGAAGGTGTGAAGGATATGGGACGGTTCCACTGAGTAGGATAGTGTGAACTAAGAGAGGAGCTGGTAAGAGAGGCCCAGTGAGCAGGGATTGGTGGTGTTAAGAGAGGTGCAGATCAGGGGACACCAAGTGAGCAGGGGTGGGAGGTTCTAGGAGGAGTGAAGGTAAGGGGAACCCAGCAAGCAAGAAGGGCTCTGCCGTTCTTCCTTTCTCCCATTTTTCTCTCTCCTTTTGTCCCTATTTCTCTCTGACTGCTTCTGTCTATCTCATCTCTGTTTCCCTGTCTCCTCACATCCATGTTTCTCTGTCTTTTCCTCTGTCTGCCATGTTCCCATTGAAGTAATGAAATGAATTATCCATATTTTCAGTTTGAGAATTCAAAATTCCAACTTATTTTTGAGAGAAGCCTTAATTACTATTGCAGATTGCTCTGTAGTAGAATGTTTCATTATTAAATCTAAAAAAAAAAAATTATAAGGGTGAAATTTCGTGAGCTGCCTTTGTCCATAAATAACCTTGGTCTTTTGTCAAATCCTCTGGTGGCGCAAGTAAAATTTGGTTACTCTATTCACGTTTTTTAGAGCAAATCAAATTCATCTGAAGATGTCTGATTGACTTTAGAAACTGTGGTCACCATACAGGTGCTGTCATTCAGAATCAGCTGAAAGCTGTCCCCTGGCAATATTCACCAACATGTCACTTAATGCTTGCCTAGGGGCTCTCCTCCAGATTATGCTGGCCTCTGTCTCTTGAGAACATTTACCTGCACTGCTACCTCCTATCTGCTCAGGTGGTATCTTGCAAACTCTACAGGAAGTTTTTCCTTTGAAATTTTTACCAATTTATCACCTCCAGCCTGCCCAGGGCCTCTACTATTGACTCTGTTGAATGCTGTCTCTGAGGAACATTGGCCCTCCTTGAAGTACTTGGTATGGAAAATGGCTTTATTCATGCCAGGTCAGTGATCAACTATGGAGCCACATAGCAGCTTTTAACTTTAAAATAACATGAAGAATAAGACCCTGTCTTATTTAGAAAGATTTTTGCTGTTTTAGTAATTGATGATTCTAGCGATTGTAAAGAGTGGTATAGACTGGAATCATGACAATGAAAATGCTATTTCTATCAAATGTTCCTGTATTTGTTTCCAGAATCCCCATGAAAATGAACCAACCTTTCAATTATATTGCATAAGTAATGCCTTCTATCCCAAGCTGGAATTGGAATCTCAGCCAACACAGATCTGCTTTGCCTTCACATTGAGCTGCCCACGTGGGCCCAAGCCCAGACTTACTGACTTCCCCATCACCCACTTGGCTCTAACACACATCTTCATGCTCTTCATCATGGGACTTTTAATATAATATCTTAACATATTTGAAGAACAAAGGATATTCCAGGTAACTTTAGAGGCAAAATTTTTAACTTCTTGAAAAATATCATGAGGGGACTTGCCATCTGTACCATCTGTGCCCTGAATGTGTTTCCAGCCATAACCATCAGCTCCAGTGGCTTCTGGTTAGACAACTTCAAATTTAAATCCATAAATTCCATCCCATGGAAATTTCTCTTCTCATAGGTTTTCATCATGTCCATTTCTAGCAACCTCCTTCTGTACACTGTGGCTTCACCCAAAACGACCAAGCCCGATCTGTTTCCCACTGACCACTGTTTATTTCTGCTCATAAGTTATATATATAGAAGCCTCTTTTTTCCCTGATGGCTTTCAGAGATGTCTCATTTGTGAGCCTTATAGTTTTTTCAAGTGCATACACGATAATTCTCTTGCATGGACAAAAACAGCAATCTGTGTCTCTTTATAGCTCCAGGTTTTCTCCAAGAATCTTCCTAGAACAAACGGTCATTAGCACAATTTTGCTGCTTATCAGCTGCTTTGAGATTCTGTATTGTGTGTAAATGATGTAGTCCATCATTTCACTATTCACAGGTATGATGTGGACAACTGATGCCATCCTTTTGTGTGACCACATGATTGTGGTCAAAGGCTATGGCACAATCAGTTATGTAGAGCTGATAAGTGCTGACACTCAAATAATAAAAGTTATGCAAACCAAATTTTAAAAAAGGTCAGCTTCTGATGAAACTGCTCTAAAGCAACTTTGTCACTCATTTTAAAACAATTGTTTTATATTTCGTAAAATATTTTTTCATATGTAAGATAGGACTAATATTTTATGTTAAAGCAAATACCTTGTGGATATTTTGTTCCTTTATCTGCATTTTTTATTATTTACATAAATTTTAACTAATTTAACCTCAACAAAACCAATAATAAATATATCCTCGAAAACACTAAATTCTATGCAATTATAGCTGAAGGTGACAGAATGGAATTATGGAACAGACATAACATTTTCTATCCTTATATTTGAATACATGATCAGGAAAACTCTACATAATTTACAACACAATAATTGGATCTTATTGCAACAAAGCTCTGCTCAGAATAAATCAAGATAATCCATGTAAAGAGGTGTGCTGATATATATTAAAAGAAAAATAAATTGTGGCTGATATTACTATAAAAATAGACTTGTTTATCAGAGGAATACTAGTACTGAGGGATCCATATTTTTTTCTCAATTTTTCTAATACCGTGACCCTTCCCCTTGTAGGTGGTGAATTTCTGCAAGTTGGAAATGTATGTTTTCTACAAAAAACAGACTCTGTGAATTAATTCTGACCAGCTCAAGTTACACAATGTCTTTACAATAGTGTTTAGTAAAGGTGAACATGCCCATTGCCATTCATGAGCTTCCCTGATATTTCTCAGCCAAAGTTAGCTGAAAAGAGATTAAGTCAGTCCTGGGTGACTCACATCCAAAGTTCCACACTACCTTCTTGTGTTTAAACTGAACTCTACCATATCTGAGAAATTATCTCCAAGCACAATTGTGGTTCATAATGACAATATATCTGCTGGACATATAATGTGGGTGAAAGAATAGGGTAAGGGACTATAATTAGGGACTAATTAATGACTCATAGATAATTGTACAAGTAGAACTTACAACCATGAAGAGAAAATGGCTCACTCAGAAAGAAGGTGTGTTACCCTGCCTTCATGCCCAACAGAGGCAAATCCATTAGTAATAAATTCTCCCTTTTTCTTCCTTCCTTCCTTCCTTCCTTCCTTCCTTCCTTCCTTCCTTCCTTCTTCTCACCCTCCCTCCCTCCCTACATTTTATTTGTTATTTCTTTCTTATCTACTGCCCTAACACCCTTGTTTTATTTTTTTTCCTAAGATAAAACATTCCAGTTGACTTTCTATATTTTTTTTCTCACAAAAAATTCAAAAATTAAATTTGTCTGGGAGGGATATTCATTAATATTGAGTGAGTGTTTTTACTCTGAGTGTTTTAAGTAGACATACCTGAAACATATATATTAAGATTATATTTCTTGGAATCAAGCATTACTTTTGAACATTTTATTAGATGATGCTATTAGCTTACAAATTGCTAAAAGAGTATTTTAAATGTTTTAAATTAAAAAAAATGGAAAGCTTGAAAACTCTAAATTTTAATTATTATTACTTGTGAATATTTATGCTGGAAAAGCATTCATTTAAGATAATATTTTTGAGGTTACAAATTATTACAATAATATGAAATAAAAGTAATACTATAACATTTTTACTAAGTAATAATTCTATAAAAATTCAAAGAAGGTCTATACTATATTGGGAAAAAACACCTGTGTCCTGGATATGTTTTAAGAGTTGGCCTCTAAAATGCTTTCCTAAAGCACCTATCTAGGAATTTCCTTTGCCTCCTTCCTTTTCAACTCAGATTTGGAGCTGAGGTTTTCAAGATGAGGTTATATGAGATGAGCTTTAGATCATCTCTCAGGAGACTGTAACCTTAGTGTTGCATCTGAAGTCTGACAGCAGCTTTCTTTCATTAGATAGTGAGGGTATCTCCAAAAGAAAACTAATTCCTCCATTATCAAACAGTGGTTAACAAGCAACCTCTGGATGAAAACCTTTTGTGTGGGCTTCATTTTCCAAAGTCAAGTGACCTCGAGTAATTCGTTGGGTATCCATCATAACATACCAATGGTGCCCCCCAACTGTTCATCATATTATTTACATTTTGCTTTTCTGTAGTAGATTTTGTTACCAGGAAAGATCCAATATAATGATTCTAAGATGAATATTATTAATTGATCTACTTGTGTTTTTCTTAAAGTATTGATTTTAAAAAAATAGTGTTGAATACCCAGGATTATGCTATCTTATCTTACAAATGGTTTCAAATCCCTAAAATGTTCTGTTCTTCAACTCTCTACTGATATAGTCTAACTTTGAATAGTAACTTCAAATAAAATGTGTAGTGTGTATTTACATAAAAGTTACAGGTACTGCATTCTTAAAATTATTTCAAAATCTTCTGAGTGACATTCTCTTCCTCTTAAGTATAACATAGATATTATCTTAATGTGAAAAACCTCTCTTTTTAAATACATTCAAAGATGTGAAGAAGCATAAAAATAGCAGAAAACAAATTTGTAATACAATAAAATATTTTTAATGAATTTCCTCAGTAATATAACCATACACAACCTCAGGCCCATTAATTTGGTGACAATGTACAGATTCTTTCAGAGAACAATGCATCTTGATTCCTGACAATTTTTGAAATTTCAATCTTCTTCCAGCTGATCTACTAGCTTAGAGTTCTTCTTTACTAAGGCACACCCATTGAGAAATTTACTAGAATTTAACATCAGAATTTTTCTTAATCATTTCTTTACTATACATTCACTGAATTTTGTGATTTAAAAAATATTCAAGTAATGCCAAGAAAGATAAACATTGTAAAATAAATCTAAAATTTTAATCAAATAAAAATACATTTTTTTATGGCTTGGCAGAGTAATATTGGAAACAACCACTGGCACACTTATGTGACTATAGCTCATGTCCTATTATGATAGAAATCTTTGTTCATTAATACATGATAATTTCTAGAACTGTAAATTTTTTCCAACTGATCTATTAATTCTGGAGCTATTATTTATTAATTTAAAATTATTGGGAATGAACATAGAGTTTAAAACAAGAAATATTCAGAAGTAGTGATTCTTAAAAAGTAAAGATGTACTTTTCTTAAATTAAATATATGAATGCCTCTGGAACTAAAACAACAAATTTCTTTGTTGTAACTTAAATGAATTTTCTGTAGTGAAGAAAAGTAGTTTACAACAATGTAGAGAAAATCTACTTTTTTTCCTTTCATGAGAAATATTTTCATCTCTGAAATACTTCTGGCCACTCCTTTCACCCAAACTTTGACTGATGTTTTTCAGAATTGAACTTTCTCACCAATAAATATTTTCCACACATAATTTCAATCCAGTCACTGAAGATCATAGATTTTAAATTTGTATGCTCCTTATGTGAAAAAACAAACAAACAAAACAAAAAACAAACAAAAAACAAGAAACAAAGAAAAACAATAACAACAACAACAAAAACAGGAACTCATGTGATTTTTATGAGAAAGAACTGGTAAATAGGCCATAATAGTGGAGATGTTTCGTATCCTGTTCCCCAATTGTCTGAATCCAGACATTGGAAGCAGGATGACAAAATCTTGGGAAACATGGGCATATTTCCTGAAGGAGTCTCATGGGATTGGGGTCCACTTCTCAACATTCAGATGTATTTCGTGATCTGAATGAATATGCTGGTAGAGTTTTTGTAGTTAAGGAATGTTCCATAATCTTCAAAAAAGTATCAATCTAATTAAAAGACTTGTTGTAATTTAACTTGTTCACAGGAGACAGTCCTTTTCTTTCTTTTGTGATGGATAAGCCAACTACAATGGGACAGGTTAAATTGAACCGGTCTTGCTATAAATGGCAGGATTTTAGGTTTAAAATGCTTATTTTTTCTTGATTTCCAATGAAGGTTTTATTGTACTTATTTAGAGTGTGTGTGTGTGTAACCTTTTCCATTTTGCTATCTGCCGAGAAGAAGAAAAACTGACAGGCTGATCAATTAAAGCCCCAGTTTTCCAGGAATACCCAGTCCATGATTCTAGAAAGTCAGAAGGGTGAGAGGGCAGTATCTGATAGTTAAAGCCATCCTCAGCAAATTAGTAAGGTTTTCCAGCAACTTAGTGTAATCCTGTCACAAAATTTTTGAGAGGTATATTAGTCAAGGTTTTTCTAGAGGAACAGAATAAATAAAAAGTATAATGATACAACTGGGGATTATTAGATTGGCTCACATGACCAGAGATGGATAGTCCACAATAGTCATCTGTAGCCTCTAGAGCAGATGAACCAGTAGTTACCCAGTCCAAGAGGCTGAACCCCCCCCCCCAAAAAAAAAAGGTATCACAGTGCTTGTGACCATTACAAGTCTACCCCTGTCAACTTGATATCTAAATATGACTCTTGGAATCATACTCAAACTCCAAGTAAACACAATAAAAAAGGTCATAATTATGCCTAACATAAGTATTTTTTTTTTACAACTGAGTGCATTAGTTATTTCCCCAGAATAAAAAAAAAGAAAGAAAACATTAATGATGTTAATTCAGGCAATATTACATTACATGATGAATAAAGGAGAGAAATATAATTTCCTCTTAATGTATGTGTAATTATGCCCAAACACATTCTTAATGGAATAGGAAAAAAATGTCAATGGCAATTATAATACTTGTTTCTGTAATGCCTCATGAAGATGAAGTTGGCATTTGTGACTACCTTCTTATATTACTCATTCTGTATTCCTTCTGCCTTCTGCAAGCACCTCAGCAGTTCTTGGCTGTTTACCTAAAGGTTTGATCCAAATCTTCAAATCCTTAAGTCCTCTGGATATTTGGCAATACAGAATGCTAAAGAGTTTTTCTTACATGTCAATTATTTGTCAGACTAGATATCCTAAATATATGAAAAAATAGAAAATGTGTTTCAAGAGAGTTCAATTCAACAAATAAATTCACCTTTGATTCTGCTTTTTTTAAACACAAAAATCCTAAATTAAAAAAATATTTCAATTGCCAAGAGTTTTTGTTAATTATTGAAATAGAAACTTACTTCCATGCATAAATAAAACTAGAGAAGCTACAGGCAATGAATTAGCCCACTCTAGGCTATACAATGTGAATAGATGAAAACCCACTACAGCTCCTGGGGTAGAAAGAAAAACTTGAAATTCATGGTGATGAGGGTGTTTCTTGAAAGAAGAATATTTTACCTTTATCCCATGCAGAAATTTTGTTGAAAAAATATCCCAGTAGATTTCAGTTACCTGAAAGTGCCTAAGATTCCCCAATTCCATAAGTTTTTTGCCTAAAGTCCAATAGTATATATTGGACATGAAAAGAATTCTTCATGTAATAATAAGTTTTCTGTATTTGAGAATGCCAGAGCATGGGAGGGAGCAGATTCTACAATAACACAAAGTTTTTGAAATTTAGTGCTTGGAGATCTCCAAGGCATCTCTGAAAAGGTAGGTATTCTGGAGAACTTGTTACCAGGACTGAAAGAAGATGGATTATGCATCGTGCAAAAAACAACAGAGATACTTGCAGGGTAGCACAAGCTGTACAGCTCCACACTTTCTAGGGTCACTTATAACCGAACATGTGTTAAAAGGAATTTGTCTCTCCTGTTCTGACAAAGAAGAATGATTGGACTTATCTGAAAAATGGAGACAAAGGTTGTGACTCGCCCTAATGGAACAGTAATGTGACCCTGAGAAATCATGAGGAGAATGTATCACTAAGTAGAGTGAGTACTGTTAGGGAGTAGATATTAATGAGCAATAAAATGTATAACAAGGTTACAGTGTTACTCTTAAAGTTATTCAAATTACTGCCAAGACACTTTAAAGAAGAATATATATATATATATATATATATATATATATATATAATCATCTCTAGCAGTTAGAGAATGCAAATTAAATCTACACTAAGAATCCAATTCACTTCAGTCAGAAGCGTAATTATCAATAATACAAATAAAAATTAAAAAAAACATAAATTCTGGTGAGGATATGGAGGAAAATTAAAATAATACTATGCTGGTGGGACTGCAAATTGTTGAAAGCCCTGTGGAAAGCCATATGGAGATTCTTTAAATAATTTGAAAAGGAAGCCTAATTTGACCCGATTATCTCACTCTTCACCATAAATCCAGTGGACTTAAAATCAGCATATTGTTGGTGGTACAGCCACATCAATATTTATAGTAGCTCTATTCAAAATATGTAAGCTAGAGCACCAACCTAGGTCACCTCATCAGATAAATAAATGAAGAAAATATGGTATTTAATAGATAATGGAATATTACTAAGCCATAAAAAGAATGACTTTGCCAGTAAATGAATGGATCTGGAGAGTATAATGATAAGGGAAATAAGACAATTCCCAAAAGCAATGTTTGAATATTCTCTCTGATATGCCAATTCTAACAGACAAGAAGGAGGAAGGGGAAGAATAGAAGTTTATTGGATAAGACCAAGGGAAATGAAAGAAATAGAGGGTAATAGGACTATGACAGACAGTAAAATGAATTGGACATACTATTTCTATGTTCATATGTGAACACACCACAGTGAATAACCATATAATATACAACCAGAAAAATGCAATGTTAATTAATATAAGTTATGCTGAATGTATACATAATATGCCAGAATACCTGTAATATGTCATGTATATCTAAAAAATTTTAAAAGCTCTTAAAAAATGAGAATAGAAATAAACTAAGTATATAATGGTAGAGTAATTGTCAAAAAAGTTTATCACTGCCAAGGCAGATTTGTAAATAACTTGCAGCAGACATCTGTAGAGAAGCATCAGTACCAGTGCACATGGTGGAGCACATCTATAATCCTAGAGGCTTAGGAAAATGAAGAAAGAGAATTGCATATTTGAGGCCAGAATCAGCAATATTGCTAGGCTTTACACAACAGTGGGACTCTGTATAAAAATAATAAATGAATAAATATTTAAAAATTAAAAAATTAAATACATTTTTTAAAAATTAGAAGCTTTGGGGATGTGGCTTAGTGGTTAAGTGCCCCAGGGTACAATCTCTACTACACACACACACACACACACACACGACACATAAACCTTGAGATAAAAAAAAATATAACATGATCTAACCTTCTAGAGCTATTAAATGAATTCAGCAAAGTGACTCAAAATGGGATAGGGAGGAAGAGCATGAGAAAAACATTACCACTAAATAGGGAAGAGAGGTGGGAGGGAAAGGGAGGGAGAAGGGGAGTTGCACGGAAGATGGAAGGAGACCCTCATCATGATACAGAGTACATGTATGAGGATGTGAGGAGAGAAAAAAAAGGAGTGTGTCACATTAGATTGGGTAGAGAGAAGTGATAGGAGGGGAGGGGAGGGGAAGGGGGGATAGGAAGGGCAGCAGAATAAAATAACATTATCTATATATCTATATATCTCTATATATCTATATCTGTATGACCAATGTGATTCTGCAACCTGTACAATCAGGAAAATGAGAAATGATACCAAATCTGATTCAAATGTATGAATTGTCAAGATCATTGTACTGTCATGTGTAGCTAATAAAAAAATTAATTGAATATAAAAAGTGTAATTTCTTAAGAACATAGGCCATGTATCTGTATGTGCAACATCTAATACTGTTATATCATGTAGTCACTTATATGGTAGAGTTGGACAGTTCAAATTTTAAGGAGTAACTAAATATATTTCTTGAACAAGGTAAATAAATTACCAGACTTCAAAGTTATTCTGAATTAAACAGTTTCTTTCACATTTAGGAAAGTCAAAAGGAAGATTATTCCTCTGAGTAATTTTTATATACTCATCACGTAAAGTGAAATGTAAATTAAAGTTAAAATGATTTTTCAAGCCTGTGTCAGGGGCCTGAAGTTTTTTTAATCAGTAGGAGATTTTTAAATCTAATTTTAGACGGTTCCTTTAGTTCTGTTTTTACAGCTCTCTCTGTAGCCCTGTTTATCTCTGCCTATTCACATATGACCGTTGGTTACTATTTGTTATTCACAGTGAATATGTTTAGGTACATTTAACTTTGGGTATTTGGCATTTTTTACACAATATGTTCCCATAAGGAATTTTCACTGGTATAGTCTTTTTTTGCAGGGTCCCCTTGAAAGTGGAGCAAGCAAACAATGCAAAGACTGTCTATAGCCATCTTTTTGATCATGTGGTAAAGAGAGTTAATCAGTGTTTTTCTTTTGAAACTTCATTCTATTTTATTGGAGTTCTAGATATTGCTGGTTTTGGTAAGTACAATTCTTTTGTGAGTTTATTTTTGTTTGATATTTCTTTGAACATATAAGAATATATATATATATATATATATATATATATATATATATATATTTTTTTTTTTTTTTTTTTAAAAAAAACCTTTCTCTCCTGCAATACTTTTCATTTGATATATTTTCAGTTGTATGTTCAAACTTGCGTTTTATAATATGATTTGTACAGAAAGTTGATAGTTTACAAAAAGGGGAAGATTCTTTAAGTCTTAATGACAAAATTAAAACATGTTGATTAAATCCACCAAAGTTTAGGGGCTGGGGTTGTGGCTCAGTGGTAGAACTTTCACCTAGTATGTGTGAAGCACTGGGTTTGATCTTCAGCACCATATAAAAATAAATAAATAAAATAAAGGTATTGTGTCCAACTACAAGTGAAAACAAAATATTTTAAAAAAACCACCATAGTTTAAATGTCTCTGCTGAAATGAATACAACTCAAAGGTGAAAACTCTTCAGTGCTACTAATTCAGATAATGTGACTAATGTAGATAATAAAGTCACTAAAACCATGGTTGAACATGTAGAGCTGAGTAAATGTTGACCTAAGATATAGATTAACCTCATGACTGTAAAAATTCCTTGCTAGTGTTAATTGTCAACAAATAATTATTTCCAGATTATTTTCCATCAAATGAATAAGATAACAAAATAACTTATTGTGAATCACTGTGGAATAGTTCAACCAGAAATTAAATGGGTTACTGAATATGATCTGAACACTGCTGTGTTTTGAATGACTGTGTTATTAAAATCTTGAAGTAAATCTGATGGGTTTTGTACTGGGCTTTATTGATATCAGATGTTTCTTCTGGCTTGAGGGATTGGTTTGTTTCTCTTTGTGATTTGTATGCCTTTGCCTACAGAAGATAAATATTTACATTTTGAGAGGCTCAGAATCTTTCTTTTGTTTTTATGTGATATAATAAGTATTTTAAAATTTATAATGAAACACTACCTTTTGTTCAAAGATAGATAACCCCCATCACTGACTTAAGATTTCACAATCTTTATACATTTTTTTGCACACTAGTCTATACCAGTTTTAGAATAATACACACATACACAGAATCATAAAATTTTATAACCCTATAGATCTTAGATATTATGTAATATAATTTCAGAAGTGAATCAATATTTATAGTATTTTTGATAACTGTAATTTTATAGATAAAAAAGTCTTAGAAATCACCTTATTTTATATCATTTTTGGGCACTGAATTTCTTAAATACCCATTTTTAAAAATTATGTTACAAATGGCTTACATTTTGTTATTTTACTATATAATTTATTCGACCTGCCAAACAATTTTTTGTCCAATTAGAGCAACGTATTTTAATTGACAATTATAGTGTCTAATACAATTTGTCTTAAAATAAGAAGACTTTGGGAGTATAAAACAATTGAATATATTTTAAAGCCCAATTTTCAATTGATCTGTTGATACAATAATGTTTAATTTATGGGATAAATTTATATGAACTTGAATTGATGATGATTCTTTGGGCTGGCTCTTAATTTTCAGAGTACTTTTAACATAACAATTTTGAATCAAAAATTGTAATGAACAACTTCAACAATTTTTTAATAAAAGGATTCTGAAGGAGGTAATCATTTTTATAATTTAAGATCCAAATTAAGCTATTTTAAATTTCAAGGAAGAGAGACATGCTGTAGTTTCCCAGTTGCTGGAGTATAATGAAAAGGGGTCCAGGAATCAGGGAAGCCCAACAGATGTTATGGTTCACCCAAAGTTTAGGGACTGGTAAAAAATGAATAGGTATTTCCTCAGAAGTTCTGCTTGTTTTATTTTGCGTTTTTCCCCTCTCTTTTCTGATTATTTATGTCTTTAATTCTTTCACTGCTATACAACCTTTTTCTCTCATCTCTGAGCATGACCTTTTTTGGCCTTTCCCCCAAGCTTCTGCTTGCTCTATTGCCCCCTCTGTAGGGAGTGGCAAAGGTGCTGGGTCAGTAGATTCCATATATCCATTTGCCTCTGGACAATACTTTTCATTCCATGTTAATTTGTGGCCTGCCTGTTGCCTGTGAATAGCCTGCCTTTGGTTGGCCACCATCTCTGGTCCAGTAAGAAACTTCTTTCCATTGCTTATAGCAAATAACAGTGGGCATAGGAGACACTCAGAATACCACCCATAGCTAGGAAAGTTTCTTTATAATTCTTTAGTGTGTAGTAAAAATAAAAGCAGCTTTGGAATAGTTGAGTTGTGATTAGGTTCATTATTTTTTTCCTTTAAATCTGAATTCTATAATATTTTCTACCAAAACCCTTGGCAATCCTTCCTTTGTACTATTAGAGATATGTTTTTCTGAAAAAAAGATAAAGGGACCGACAGGTCATATAGTCCAGTTTTTTATTTTACAGATGAAGAAACCAATTCCCAGAGCATGTTTGCAACTTCTGCAGACCTGAGCCTCCTTTCCTGGCTGCTGGCCCACAACCCTTTAGTTTCTTTATATTAACACTTATATTTTCTAAGTTCTGTCCTCTACTGTATTTGGGCTGAAGTATGCAGTATTTTATTTCCTATTCCCATCCCATCTGTCCTTTCCCACAATTTTATTGTCTTTTTTGTCTCTGTGGGATTTCATTCCACACATTCCAGCTTTTGTATGAGTTAGTTATATGTTGTAGTTAAACCAATTTTGACCATAAACACACAGATGAATCAGGTAAGATAGTTCTGAAAACGTTTTACCAAACTGCATTAGTTTTTCCATTACCACATGAAATTTTATGTGCTTGACTCTCATTTAATATACACTAATCCTTCCTTCCACACCACCCAGCAAGAAGCTTTATGTAGAAATAGGAACTGTATAATGAGGAGACACTGTATTGATTTATGTTTACTTTTATAATAATCCTCTAAATATAAATGTGAATTTCAAATTCAGATTGGGTTCAAGTGAAGAGTGCCCTCCAGCATTTCTTGGACAATTCAGGAATGAAAATATTTAAACATTGATGAGAAAATGTTAGAACATACAAACTTAAACTTATTGAATAACATACCCATCTAATAAAATCCTTTAATTTTTTTTCAAAAAGTTACTAAATTTATATCTAGGAACTCAATTTTTATTTGTATATTATTTTTCCTAATTTTGTTTCTTTTCCACCTTGTATATATTGTATTCCTGTATAGGTAATTATAATTCATTTCCAGTTAATTGTTATTACCTTTAATGTCTGTCTGCAAATATTCAAAATTTATTTTGTCTTAGCAGGGTGTTATGGTGCATGCCTATGATCACAGTTGCTCAGGAGACTGGGGCAAGAGAATCATAGGTTCAAAGCCAGTCTCTGAAGCTTAGAGAAACCCTGCCTCAAAATAAATTAAAAGGGTTTGGAATATAGCTCAGTAGTAGAGTACATCCCTCCCTTCCAGAAAATTGTTCTGTCTTTGGAAAACCATTTAAGGTTATAATAGTTGGTTTAAACTTTTGCATTTTAATTAGTAAAGGTTATGATTAGAAATGACACAGAAATTAACTACAGTTCATATTGCACTCTGTTTATGTATTTATGATTATTTCATTTCTAGGAGCAAGAACTCTATCAAAAAGAAGGTTTAGGTGTTAATGACGTACATTATGTGGATAATCAGGACTGTATGGGTATGTATTTTTTATTCTATTTTTGGGAAATGTGTGACAGTATAGCAAGTGCATTTGCTAGTCACTTTTCTGCATTCTGTGATTTACATTAGTAGCCATGGGACTTGAAACTAGTATCTGAGGGATGTTTTCTTTTAAAAAAATATCTATTTTTTTACTTGTCAGTGGACCTTTTTAAAATTTTATTTATTTATTTTTTTGTAATTGTAGGTGGATAGCACGATTTTATTTTATTTCTTTATATTTATGTGGTATTAAGGATCAAACCCAGCACCTCACATATACTAGGCAAGTGCTCTATCACTGAACTATAGCCCCAGCCTCTTGATGGACCTTTATTTTAGTTGTTTCTATGAGGTGCTGAGAATTGGACCCAGTGACTCACACATACTAGGCAAGTGATCTACCACTGAACTAGAACCCTATCCTGGAAGTTTACTTTCTTAATACTGCTTGCAATTTATTTTTTCCTATCAAGACATCAGATTCAGCTTTGTTGAAACTTTTTCTAAAATCTCTTGTATTTATTGTGATTTTACTTAAAAAAGCCTAAAAGTGTGAACCAGTTTGCAGGAGACTCAGTTGCTCAGGCACAAAGGGATGTATTGTCTCACACGACAAAGTCCATAATCAGGCTAGGCTCCAGGTGAAGATTGTCAGAGGTTGCAAGTTGGCTTTAGAAATTCCGTGTCTCACATCCCGAGAATACTCTGTAGCAGAAGGGTTTCTGTTTTTCTTGTCTTTTTTTTTTTTTTATCAATAAAGAAAGCTTCCCATCTAACCTCCCAGCCAGCTTTCAGTTGTCCTTTTTTTCTACACCATCTTTAAAATCAGCTGTTGTGCAAGCCTTGTTCTGAAAACCCCTTTTGACAATCTGGTCAATAACTCATGTCTAGGCTTGGTCAACAGAGAATAATAATGATGAGGGTACTCTTTATATTTATAATAAATTATATTAAATAATCATATATATTAGGAGCTTGCACATGTTCCCTGGTCTACTCAGAATATCCTTAACATGCTCTCCTTCTTACCTCTGTGCCTTTGACTGGGTGGAATTCATCCCCTTCTGAATCTTCTAGCCCACCTCTGCCTCCTTCTACATATATCAGAACACTCTCATTAAAACATGTCCCTCCTTTACCACTGCTAATTACCCAAGAATATTATGTTCTGATCAAGGCAGTTAGAATCTTAATTTATCGTCTGTGTCTTGGAGCTCTGTCCCATTCAACAGTCTTTATATACTCAAGCTGATTGCATTTTATAGCTGTTCTGGACAGACAGAAAATTCAAACAGCATGAAGGAAAGGAGCATAAAAATGTGCCATTCCTGAAAAGTTTTGCTTGAAAACATTAAAATCAGTTTCTAAAACTAGTATTGAAAGCTCTTCATGCAAAAGCTTCTGTACTTTTACTTAATTTTGAATGTAGATGTCATCTAGAAAAGGGAGAATTTCTTGTTTCTTCCCCTCTTATCCTTGTTTCCACTGTTATTACATTTTTCATTTTCTTTATTGAGTTATTTTCTAAAACACATATTAAAAGTACGATGTGACCTTCTAACAAATGGCCAGATTTGAAATAAAGATGCATTTGCTCTCAATAGTCTTTGATAGAATGCTTTCAGAATCATCTGTTCCATTGTTTCCAACCAGTCCTTGAAATTTGAAAATTTTCATGTTATCTTTAAAGTGTTGTTGTTTTTACCCTGACTGTTTTCATTTTTTGAAATAGATTTAATTGAAGCAAAATTAGTTGGACTACTGGGTATTTTAGATGAAGAGAATCGCCTTCCCCAGCCAAGTGACCAGCACTTTACACCTGCAGTTCACCAGAGGCACAAGGACCATTTCTGACTCACTGTGAGTTTGCCATCCTTAAGTTGAGACACTGGAGGGAAGAGAAATCTTTGAAAAGGCGCACCAGATATCAGATATTAATAGATCATTAGAATCGTAAATTATGTAAGGTTTGAAGTAACTCTCTCATATCTAGCATAGCATGTTCTATAGATGGACATTTAATTTATATATATATATATATATATATATATATATATATCTTGATGATATTGCTTTATATGGGTCAAGAATCTCTTCTCTGGCTAGAAAGTTTATACCTCAAACTTGTGATCCTCCTGCCTCAGCCTCTTGAGTTGCTAGGATTACAGGAGTGCACCACCGTGCCCTTTGAGTGTTTTTGTTTGAATTATCTCATTTTGTCCGATTAGTCTATTTGTGCTACAACAAGCAGACAAACAGGGAGAAGTTAAGTGATATGCTTGCATACATGTGAGGAAGTGGTAAGTTTGAGGCAGATGAGGCAGTTGGCAACAGAGCCTTCTCCCTGACTTCTGGTCTGTTGCTTTGTATGGAGAAAAGCCTGTGTTCTGTGAGCTCTCAGACCTTGATGAAGCCTATAAAGTTCCCATTCTTATTCTTATTTATTTGTTTATTTATTTTGTTGTTGTTGTTGGACACAATCCCTTTATTTCTTTATTTACTTTTAATGTGGTGCTGAGGATTGAACCCAGGGCCCCACATATACTAGGCAAGCGCTCTACTGCTGAGCCACAACCCCAGCCTTTATTTTTTATTTTTAAATGAGATTTTTTTCCCCTTTACTTTAGGTTATTTTATGGGTCAGATATGATTGTGTGTGTGAAAGTGTTTTGGAAACTTGAAATGATTCAAATATGAAATACCATATTCAGATGGTACAATCTTAAAATGATTTAATTTTTTGGAAATAAGTTCATGTAAACATGTTAGGATGTATGGTGGGAGAGTCCCTGTACTGATCTCAGGTATTTATTACCCGGTTGTTTCTGGAAATCATCTGATTAAATGCTATGGGCTTTGGTGGATTTTAAAAGTTCTTTGGGTGACTCTAACAAGTACCAAAGTCAAAAACCGCTGCTTTTGAAATATATAAATAGGCAGTTAAATTTATAAAATGCCAGCTATGTCTTGCATGTACTTCTAATGATTGGGTTTTGTTTTGTCTCTGTTTTTTTTCTAAATTTGTTTGTATTTTTGTCTTACACCTATTTTTCCCACTAGAGATTATCACCAAAAATTTGCTAGAATTCACTAATACTCTACGGTATATCCAGATGCTTAGAAAGCACCATAATTATGAAAAAAATTCCTTTATAATTTTAAGTATTTTACACCTCAGACATTGTGTAAAGGATACCTAAGTGATGTATTTTTCATAACTTAATAACTTATGTATATTTTCAGATCCCTAAGCTGGAAGTACATAGAGATCTGAGAGACAACGAAGGCTTCCTTATCAGGCACTTTGCAGGGGCAGTGTGCTGTGAGACAGTGAGTATAACACTCTATGTACAATGCGATAGCTTCTAGCTGGCTATTTAAGTTTAAATAAAATTAAAAATTCAGTTCCTTAGTACATGAGTCACACTTCAGGTGCTAAATATCCATATTGACTAGTGACTCTTTTGGACAGTACAGATATAGAACATTTTTGTTATCAAAGAGAGGGTTCTTTTAGAGAGTGATGAATTAAGTAAGGGACATTTATCATAAGATGGACTAAAACATTCGATTTGATTTGTTTCTTAGACCCAGTTTTTAGAGAAAAATAATGATGTTTTGCATATGTCTCTTGAATCTTTAACATGTGAATCCAGGGATGAGTTTATATGGGAATTATTTGAATCATCCACAAATAACAACAAAGATACAAAACAAAAAGCAGGAAAAGTTAGCTTAATCAGTGTGGGAAACAAATTTAAGGTATTTGTGTTAAATAACTTGAAAGTTTTTGCTGTATTTAAAATATATTATTTTATATTCTAAAGTGGATAATATAGATCACTGTCATAAATCCCACAAGTGCATTTTAAGAGAACACTCTGCTTTGTTGATACTTATATGCAAAATATCAAAACATAGCCCCTTGTCATTAAATATACAGAAATGCTCATGATTTTCTAAATGTGTTCTCTCTTGGTGCATAACATATCTGATTGCTGCTCCTAATGTCCTTGCTTCTGCATACTTTCTAGTTGATCTTCAATTCTCTTTCCCACGTGTTTTCTGTTTCCTTCCTCATTCAGCAGTTTTGTTTAGCTGAAGTAGTTCAGCTTAGGATGGCTAGAGAGGACTAGTTAAGTTGAGAGAGGAAAAGCAGGCACAGTCAGGGGCTTCAGGTAAGTGATCACCTTCATGGACTCCTATTTATAGAGTGGCTGCCATGTTAAAAAGAGCTGGTCTCAAGTTAATGATGCAGTTTATAATTCATTTCTACATGTTTTCTCTCACAGTGGCATTGTGGGCATGCATCTTGTACTAAAATTTAAATAAAGCTTTTGATAACTTCTGCAAAAGATAATTGCTCTGGTGCGGCAAACTCTTTAAGTTGCTTATTTAACATTAAAAAAAATTTCATTTATTAATTTTGAATCAAATTTATTCTTTGAAATCTGACAAGGAATTGTCACAAGGTTTGTCTTATAAATGAAATACTACTAATTAGTTATAAAATTAGTAGTATAAAAATAATTTTAAAATGTTTATAGTATAAGTTTAATGATCAAGAACCTATCATGTGTAGAACAAAAAATAGAATTAATTTCTCTTTTACACATCTTCACACAGTAAAGTTATTATATTTGAAACAAAATACTATATTTGCCTTTTGAAATATGTACTTTAAATACTAATATGATGTAATTAGTACCATGGTATTAACTTTAGTATAAACCTCGAATCCTTCTTGGATTGAGATGGGCTCTAAATAATGATTTGAGAAAATCATATGTGTAAAACCTAGGTTTTTAAAAAATAGCTTAAACATAAATATAGGAAAAATTTAATGTTAATCTTTTCCTCATGCTCTTCCTCCCTGTTCTGTTCTTAGTTGCTCTCTTTATATCAAAGAAGACATTTGGCATTTGTTTTTTAAGGATTGGCTAGCTTCGCTTAGCATAATCTGCTCTAATGCCATCCATTTCCCTGGAAATTCTATGATTTTTGTCATTTTTTAGTGCTGTGTAATACTCCATTGTGTATAGATGCCACATTTTTTAATCCATTCATCTATTGAAGGGCGAGTGGGGGGAGAGAAAGGGAGAGAGAAGGGAAAGCATATGGAAATGGTAGGAGACCGTCAATGTTACACAAAATTACATATAAGAGGTTGTGAGGGGAAAGGGGGGGAAACAAGGGAGAGAATTGAACAGCAGCAGACGAGGTAGAGAGGGAAGATGGGAGGGGAGGGGAGGGGGGATAGTAGAGGATGGGAAAGGTAGCAGAACACAACAGTTACTAATAGGGCATTATGTAAAAATGTGAGTGTGTAACCAATGTGATTCTGCAATTTGTATTTGGGATAAAATTGAGAGTTCATAACCCAATTGAGTCTAATGTATGAAAGATGATATGTCAAGAGCTTTGTAATGTTCTGAACAACCAATAAAAAATATATAGGAAAAATTAATAATACATTTTTATATAGCCAAATAAAAATATTTGAATTTTGTTATGTTATATTCATTAAGTATAAGTTTATGTTTTACTCAGTAGGCAATATGTTTTTTTTTCTTATTTGAATATTCTTTTATTCCTGATGGGACATTTGACAACAGATTGGTTTAAAAATAGTATGTTAGTGGAATATACCCATAGTTGTAGCTAGTCAGAAGACTAAGGCAAGAGTATTGCTTAAGCCTAGAAACATTTTATGTTGCCTTGGGCAACATAACAACCCCCATCTCAACAAAATTTTTTAAAAAGAGGACATTTGCTTCGATAAAGTAGATATCATTCATTAAGTTTTTTCCTACTGTGGTACTGTAGTAGTTTTGCTAGTAAGAACATACTTGAAATTTTAGATAACATAATTATAACCAAAAACATTCTTAAAACCCTTCTTTGCTTTTAATAATTTTTTATGTTGAGCCTTTGAAGTGACTTAAAATTGTTTATTTAAGCCAGGTATGATGACACATGACTGTAATCCCAGTGACTTGGGAGGCTAAGGCAGGAGTCAAATTCAAAGCCAACCTCAGCAACTTAGTTGTTAAGTAGCCCTAGAATCAATCCCTGGTACCAAAAAAAGCATATGTACGTATATGTATATATATATATATATATATATGGTGTTTTTATGTTCACTGCTGAAATCTATAACTGAGTGATAACTATAACAAAAGATTTCACATTTTCCTGAGATACTTTGACATGAAATTTTAATAATGTTTCTTAATTTTAAATATAGTTGGGTAGCTCATTAATTTGAGGCATGTAAGGCAATAAATACAGAACAGGCTACCAAATTTAATGTAGTATTTCAGTTATCCAACATTACAGGAAACAAAAGTTTTTCATGATATTTTCAAATGATTGAAACATAACCCTTTTACTGTATTTTATAAAAAATCATTTCCTTATGATGGAATCATTCTTCTATTATAAATATGAATATTTGTTCTAAATAAAATATGTTCTAAATAAAATAAAATATGTTCTAAATAAAATAAAAAATAAACTACGAATTACCTAAGACTATTTACCCATATGCTTTATGATCCTTGACTGTTGTTCTTTCATAATTGACTTTCTTTTCTCTTTTTTCAGCTGCTGTTAGTTTATTTTCTTGTTTCTACTCTTCTGACTGCCTCCTTTATGGGGGAGAACACCATATTTAGTTTGTGGATTACGAAGTGTGGACTTTGTGAGGGTTGTTTTCATTCCAAAATAGTGACTCTCATACTTGCTTTTCAGTCATATGAGGGTCCTGATTGATTAAGGTTGTCACAATTCTGTCAACCAGATAAGTGGTGTATATCTTTAATCTAATGACAAATTTACTTCATTTTTAATAACATAAGCTTATGGTATGTGTGGTATACTATAGCATCACACACAGGAGAATAAAATTTGGTGTCAGGCTTGTATTAGAATCATGCCTTTGTCATTACTCTTTCCACGATCTTGGGCAAGTTATTTGTCTTCCTAACCTCAATGCTGTACCTGCAAATTAAGGCTAATAATACATCCTTAATTAGGATTGTTGTGTTTTACTCTTAATTGACTTAAATATGGCAATGCTCATGAAAAGCTTTGAGCAGTTGAACACTTCCTTACTCATAGGAAGCATTCAGTAAAGTGTACCTGTTATTTTTAATTATAGCTATGATCAATATAGTTTATTAAGAATTAACATTATAATTTAACTTTTTAAAGTAGTATAATAAGCATCTCAGTATAAAAATCCAGATAAAGAATTTTATGTATTTAATGTACTTTGCAGAGTAATAAAGCAAATAAATGATTTTAAGGTACTCAGCCAGAGTAAAATATAATATCATAAAAACATGAAAACATAGTAATTTGTATTCATTGTCAATTTTTTTTGAGAAAGTTGTCCAAGTTTTAAAAAATATTTGAAATGTGAACTGTTTTAAAACAGTAAAGAGAGTTTCTATAGCTAGATAAGACAATTTTATTTATGCTAAGTGTTTCATGAAATATTTCTAATACATACCAATAATGAATATACTTTTTAAAAAATATTTTTAGTTGTAGTTGACAATCTAGCTTTATCTGTCTATCTATCTATCTATCTATCTATCTATCTATCTATCTATATGTGGTGCTGAGGATTGAACCCAGGACTTCGCACGTGCTAGGTGAGCCCTCTACTGCTGAGCCACAACACCAACTCCAATAATGGATATTTAAACATCTTCGTTCTTAAGAGCCTATGACACAAACGACACCTAGTTTGCCACATGTTAAAACACCGAATTATTGATCTCACGTCGAATGGATCCTCATATTTTCATTATCTTCCTTCATTGCCTGTATACTTTTTCCTCATATCATCCTGAAAATTTGTGTATTTTTATAAATGTTACTAATTTTCAGTCTTTTAATCATATGAATCCTGTGTAAGTAACGTTATTGTTCTTGACATTTCATTATCCATTTTGCATGATACTGTTAAAGAGTTTATATGCAAGCAGGTTGTTAAATTGCAATGTGTTATATGTGGATGTTATTGCATGTTATTTTATTCTAATATAGGAGAATTAATATTAACTCATGTCACTGTGTTCTTTGGTTTTTGAAATAAACTTATTTCCTTTATTTTAGAGACACAGTTAAATATGCTTCTGGATAGACTTCGAAGTACTGTGAGAACATTTAAAAAGAAAGCAGGTTTCTTTGAATAGTCCTCTAAAACTATTATATAGTAATTATCCAAGTAAAGAATAGTAACCCTGGAATAATTAAAAATATATTTCAGGGCTGGGGTTGTGGCTCAGTGGTAGAGTGCTTCTCTCGCATATTTGGGACACCGGGTTCTATCCTCAGTAGCACATAAATAAATAAAATAAAGAAATTGTGTCCACCTACAACTAAAAAAAGTTATTTTAAAAATATATTTTACACCAAATTCCCTATGTTAAAAAAATCAGTTTTTAAGATGATGATTATTCTGGTTAGGTTTTTTTCCTGAAGAGAAGTTAAATATGTATGCAAAGATGAATTATTTTATAAATATGTAGAAGTCTTTGAGTATTATTAAATTAAGTTTATCTTATAGTTTCAAGAAGGTGAAAAATATTTTGTAATTATTGAGGATAATGATGAAATGATGTTTTTTTGAAAGAACAAACAAGGCTCACCATTGGAGAAAATGTACGTTTATTGAGGAACAGCTCTGCATATTTATAGAGCTGAGGATGGTTTGAGAGTTATGACAGTTTAATGGTTGAACGGTTTGACAGTTGGCATGGGGTGCTTTCTGATTGGTGGGTAAGGATCATGTGATCCAGCAGGGCTACTCTGATTGGTGGGTAAGGATCATGTGAGCCAGCAGGGCTACTCTGATTGGTGGGTAAGGATCATGTGAGCCAGCAGGGCTCACCATTGCACAGCTCTTCTTGGGGGATGAGGAAGTTAGTCTTTGGAGCCGAGGCAACTCCCAACATTTTTATTTTTAGGATTGAAAATAAGGCATTATAATTTACCCTAATTTTATGTAGTAACATTCTACAGACATGGCAATGTGATGTGGAAAAATATGTACATGATATTTTTATGTCCGTTTATAAAGGTAAATCTACAAGGAGTCTTTTTTTTTTTTTTTTGCTGGAGATTAAACACAGGTCTTTGTGCATGGTAGGCAAGTGTTCTACCACTGAGCTACATCCCCGAGCTTTTTTATTTTTTATTTTGACACAGGGTCTCACTAATTTGCTTAGGCTGGCCTCCAGCTTGCAGTCCTCCTGCTTCAGCCTCCAAGTAGCTGCAATTACATGTGTGCACCAACATGCCTGGCAGGAGCCTGATTTTAACTATACATTTTAGGGATTTACCTTGATTTTTTAAATGAAAAATAAAAACTTGACATAGAAAGATATTTAATATGTGGATTATATAAATGAAGCATGAGTCCAAACAAATCTACATAACTTGACTGACTATTCTTCCTTTTCAAATACTAATGATTTTGAAAAGCTAGGCATTTATTTTGTCAGTGCTACTGTTGCTTAGCTTACTGTTAGACTTGCTTTTGGAACCATTCAGAAAATCTTTTCAATATTCTCATTGGCTGAAAGTGTATCTCTTAAAGATCAAGAATGTTTATAAACCAAGTCTGATGAAGAGGGTATATAGAGTGCTACTCTAAAATATTACTTCTGTTATAGAAACATGTTCTAAATTATTTGCAGTGAGCATTACCTTTCATGTAATTCTTGTTTTGCAAGGTGACTATTTTGAAGAGAAGCTGCTATTTGAATGTGTAGCATATTAGCTTTAGTACATGAAAATTTCTTTGTATACCTAATCAGTATTCTTTCTCCCTCATTCAGAATAATCTGATAACCAAATGAATGACCTTAAGCTTTTTATTTCAAGCTTTAAATGTTAATACTATGATAATACAGTTTTTAGTTCCTTAGTGATTATTTTAATGTTTCATGTGTTAATATGCTTTGAAAGTTTCTGGTATTCATAAAAATAGAAAAACAAGAAGGCTATATGTATTATCTCAAAAGGTGCCTTTGTTCTCCTAGGGAGCAAGCTTTATTGGTTGCATCAAACCTAATTTAAAGATGACAAGTCACCACTTTGAAGGTGCTCAAATTCTATCTCAACTTCAATGTTCAGGTATTTCCATATGTTCATAATCTGTGTCACTGTGTGTCAGTAGTCATAGCTTAAGTGCAAAATAATAGGACCGCTGATTTCAAGTAATTCACCATTACTTTGGTTATTTTTAAGTGTAATAAGATTTTTATCTTATTTTCTTTGATTTAAGAAAAGCATGGATGGCAAATTATCTGAACAATATTGGATTATGGTTTATTGTGAAATAAAGGCATTTTACAAAGTTGTAGTAAAATTTTATAAAATCACTTTAGTAGCAAACCTGAATCTCCCTTTTGTAGACTGCTTTCTTATTATCTTCTCAGTCCAGAAGCACTTCATTTCTCATACCCTACACAGTTAGAGTAGGAGGTTTGTTCTGTTGTCCTTGCTTCCTCTCTACCATTTGTGAAAAAATAAAAAACAGAATGAAGCCCTTGGCTTCTGTTGCCCTTTTATGCATTTGATTAATTCTATCACTTCCCAACCCTATCCCTGCACATCTGACCTTGATACATCAGAGAAACCTCAGGCCCTGGGTTCATTTTTTCTTTACCCCATGCCTACACTCCTTCTAATACTGGCCTTTTCCCTGAGGCATCAGCCTTCTTACGTTTTGATCCAGCTTAGTCTCCTGAAATTTTCTCAAACTCTCTTGCTTCTGTATTTTACTCTTTGTGGAGGTAGATTTAACCGTGAAATATGGTCACTTATGTTTCAGGGTCCTTCAATGAAATGAACCCTTTTCAAAGCCTGCCGCAGTCCGGCTGCAGCAAAATAACCAGGGGGTGACAAGCAACTTGTGTAGATTGATACAGCAGGAGTGGGAGCCGTTTATTGTAGGACAGGAGGGGTATATATACATTCCACACAGCTTATCTTAATTAACATAAACTAGATACAGCGGTCAACCAATAAGGAATCTGCACACTTAATGTCTCCCTGTCGTTACTTCACAAACCACTCCCTCTGGCATTTTGCCAGGTGCCATCTTGACTTGTTTACAGACCCTAACAAAAGCCTGGTACTGAATTTTGTATTCTTTAATAATTTGTAATTTTGTATTTTGTTCCTGAAAGAACCTTCCCCAAATCACATAAACTCCAGGCTTCCCCAATCTGGATCTACCTCTCACTGCCTCTTACAAAACCTTAGCTGTCTAAGTTTGTTCTGCCC
Source organism: Marmota marmota marmota (assembly GCF_001458135.2). NCBI lineage: Eukaryota > Metazoa > Chordata > Mammalia > Rodentia > Sciuridae > Marmota > Marmota marmota. The sequence goes on along the minus strand of NW_026000060.1, from coordinate 267,815 downwards.
TTTCTCCTTGTCTGCTGGAATTGGGAGACAAGTCAGGTTGACACCACTTAAAATTCATGGTCAGTGACCTTTTAGGGCTCTCAAACGTGTCCTGTCAATTTTCCTTGGTTAGCTTGTTCTTAAATCTCTGAGCCTCTGCCAGAAGATGGCTTTATCTCTTTGCCAAAAAACTTTAAAGTTTCAACTGTCTGCTACCAAGAACTTGTATCTATCTGAATATCCTTCCTTCCTATTAAGAAAGCAGAAATTGCCTCTCTTCCTAGTTGAGGTTTACAGTGCTTTGAAATCCATCCCCACTTATTGCAAGTAGTCACCTTGCAATACATATAATCAGCACTGAATACATATGCATATATATTATATGTATTTTTGTACCATTCCCTTTGGATGTGGGTCTCTCTCATTTCACTTAAGTGTGCTTAAATGTGCTAAAAATCTTATCTATGATTTACCTTCCCTTCTAACTACTTCCCATCTTTTTTTCTTACTGTGTATAGTTGTTCCCTTTCCTCTCCCACAAGTAGTCTATTCTCATTTTATGCCCTCTACTCATTCTTTAACCTCAAGAGAGTTCAGCTTTTATCTTGATAAGGTCACCAGTGGTTGCCTTCTTAAATTGGATATTCATTTTGCAATCCTTAGTGGACTTCACAGAATTCAAATCTGACCAGTCTCTCCCACATTTCTTTTCCTTAGCTTCTGAAACAGTGTATGCTCTTATTTTTCCTTGAAATCCTCTGGCCTTTCCCAACTCCTCTGCAGGCTCATTTTCTTAATAGTTTTTTCAGGATTTGTGTCTATCCTATTTTTTTCCTACTCACTTTATATCAACTCTATCTAGTAGAATTTTCCAGATGAGAAAAATATTCTGTATCTGTGTTATTTAATATGGTAGCCACTAGCCACTGGCTATTCAGCATCAGAAATGTGGCCAGCAGGACTTATTTAAAGTTTAAATAAATTTAATTTTAATATTTTAGAATTTGAATCATCACATGTCTAATGTACCTATAAGAGCTTGTGGCTAGTGATTGCCATGTTGGAAAGCACAGGTTATATATGTTCTAAGTCTCCCTTAATACCATTGACACTACTTCCTAAATAATGAGCCCTATTATTCTCTAGTCCAAGTTGTCATCATCTTGTTCCTGCCTTTTGCTTTAGCTTTGTAAGTATTCTCTTTTTTTCTATTCAGTCTCTTCTTCATATGCATTCTGAATTATTACTTCACAACTCAGCTCTGATCATTGTTTTTACTGCCTAAAATACTCTAATAGCAGCTGGTTGTGGTGGTGCACCCCTGTAACCCCAGCTCCTCTGGATACTAAGGCAGAAGAATTACAAGTTTGAGGCCAGTCTAGACCCTATTAGACCCTGTTTCAAAATAAAAGTAAAAAGGATTGGGATCATAGCTTGGTGGAAGAGTGCTAGCCTGGGTGAGGCCCTAGGTTCAATTCCTTGTACTGCCATTAAAACAACAACAACAACAACAAAATAAAACTTGTAATGGCTCCTTTCAGCATTAGAGTGAAGAGCAAAATTCCTGGTAGCTTGTGAGGCCTCATACTATCTAGCCTGTGTGTCTTTAGCTCCCTAGTTTCACTATACTGACTTTCCTTTCAGTCCCTTCCGTACTCTCTTGCAGGATCTGCATATGCTCTTTCAGTGTTTGCAACAGTCTTGTTACATGCTGCATCTTTTCATCTTTCATGTCTCAGCTTGACTGCTACTTTTCTTTGAAAGCCTTTCTTGATATGACTATCCTGGAAGGGAGCCTTAATTCATGGTGCTGAAGCTGGTGCCTTTATTTTAGAGTCATAGTTACAAATTTTACGTATACTTGTATAATTATTTTTCCTTCCTCCAATCGATAAGCCCATGTTGACAGAAACTGTTTTGGCTGATTACCAAATCCCTGTTTCCATGGAATATATTCTTTGTTGAATGAAATGCACATTCTAGGAAAATTCTAAGAAATACTGGAAAATTAAATAACTCATTCCTACTGAATTCCTGCATATAATACAGATGTATTTTTGTCTTTTGTCTTTTAGGGTGTTGTGATTTAGAATTTAATTTTTTTCCCATTTAAATTCCTTTATTGCCTAAGTGAGCATCTAGTGTCCTGAAAAGTCAAGCATATTTAGATTTAGCTGTGTGTGCTATTAGATTAGCAGAATATGGATTTACTGATGTGTCAGCAAGGATTCTCCTTTCAGTAAGCAGGATATTTCATATGTTAAGTTGCATTAGCAATTTAACAGATGAAACCCATTCATGATACTTTATTTTTTAAAGTACTAATAATAGTATAATGATATAGTTTTGTAATAAGAAAAAGCTAAAAGTAACAATGAGTGGTAGGAATAAGAAATATTTATGAAGCTTTCTAAAATAAAGATATTTAAGATTTGTATTCTATTTTACCTTTCCATTTTTACTGGGTTTTATTTTTTGTTTGTTTTGAAAATAATTAAGACACCTACTAAAATTACCAACTTCTTATCATCCAATAGCAGGACAAAATACAAAAAGGTGAGAGAAAGTAGGTTGTCTTCCTCTGTGAAACTGAAGCTGTGCTGTCCAAAGTAGAAAGGGGAGTTCTGAGTATACCAGCCAGCAGTGTATGAAACAGCTGTTTATCAGACTCCCAGATTAAGAGCCAGGTCTTGGGAGTTTCTAGAAGAGTACTTGACTTCTAGTAATTGATTTCTATTTTTTCAGCTCAAAAATTAACTTTAAGTATTAAGAAGTTCATTGTAGGCTTAGTAGTTTGTTAAGCTCCATGAAATTCTTAATGAACTTCTATGAACCAGTTCATAATTTGCAGTTATAAAGAAAAGCCTAGAAATGTAAGAGGTGGTACTTAAAATCTGTGGCAATACCAACCAAATCTTGTTTTTATTTCTCCAGGCAGAGCCTAGAACTAAATCTAGTTCTGGAAATTTTTTTCTTTTAAGAATGATGGTTTTTATGTTTCATTAATCACTATATACTTTATGCTTTTTTATTTAGTTATATTTCTTATACTGATCAGATTAAATTTTGTTCTATTCTTTTTAAATTAATGTATTGTATTCCAGCATATAGTTGTAGCATAATTTAATCAGGAAATGCTATAAACAGTGATCTTGTGGATATCTGAATATTCTCCACAAATATCTTCACTTACAAGTATGAAGAGTTGTAGGGTAGGCTCAGAGAAGTATAAATTACTGAAAAGGATGGGTGTCTTCTAATTGCCATCCAAGATTGTTGTCCTGGTTTACTCTAAGAATGTATGCCTGTGTTATTCCACATTGACATCAACTCTGAATACTCTTGATGTTTTGTACCTTTGACAGTCAATAGTCTAAAATTCAATCTGGTTGCCCGGAAATACTATCTTTCTTATAAGATTGTTTTAAAGTAACAGTTCACTTAAAAATTTTTAGTTTCATTTTTTTTAACTAAAATTTTTGACCAGCAGAAATTTATTTTGGTTTAAATAAGAAAGTAAGGGTCTAATGTTATTTTCATTTTCCAAATAGCAAGCCATTTATCATAACACTATTTATTAAATAATCTTTTTTTCCATTGATTTTAGTAGTCCCATAGGCTAAAATTCAGGTCTCATTGTGAACAAAATTCTTGGCATTCTCTCTGGTCATTGAACTTTTCCCAATGTATTTTACATTTTTCCTAACCCCTGAAAGCTCATATTGCCTCAAGGCTCAGATTAACCACTTATTAGAATTACACTGGTAACAAATATTGATCGTATAGATTTATCATTCCAATAGATTAGTTTCTCTAAGAGCGTCTTTATATTGAGTAGTGAGCTTTCCATTCCTTTTCTTTTGCTTTGTTTAAGTACCAGAGAGAAATGGTCATATATTTGACTACTTTTTGGAGACTCTGTTAGAAATTTTGTTCTAAATTTAACCTCAGATCTTTGAAAGTGTACTTGTACTGGGCTTTGCTTGGTATACTGAGATGTAATGAAGATATGCCTAGCATGAAAAAATATAAAAATAGGCTGGAGCTTTGTAGAGAACATTAGTTTGCCTCTAGTGATATTGGTTTTAGATGGAATTTTACTATAGTAATTTTGAGTGGTAGATAAGTTGAGACATAATGATTAGAAGTGTATTTGCTATGCAATCTTTTATTGTTGATGATTTCTGTAAATTGTCCTTTCTTAAACATTAATTTTAAAAATTGGTCATTCATGAGTTATTTTGGACTTCTGCACAGTGACTGGCTGTGATTCGTGTTTATGAATCTAGGTATGGTGTCTGTTTTGGACATTATGCAGGGCTGTTTCCCATCATGAGATTCATTTAGTGAACTCTACAACATGTATAAAAAATTTATGCCAGAGAAACTTGCAAGATTGGATTCAAGGCTATTTTGTAAGGTACAAATGCTACTTAAATTGAAAGTTTCTTAGCAGTAAACACTTTTTTATTAAATCTTAGTTGGAATTTAACTTTTTAACTTTTATTTTGTAGGCTCTTTTTAAAGCTTTGGGCTGAAATGAAATTGAATACAAGTTTGGATTAACAAAAGCATTTTTTATACCTGGCAAGGTAAGTATATTTTTCTTTAAAATTTTAGAATCATTAATGCAGATAGTTAGAGTTAGTAAACATTTTTAAGTATTAGTGATTTGTATTATTATTGAATTATATGGTTGTAGCGCCCCCTTGCCCGCAAGGAAGACGCAACACTCAGGAATCTTCTTTCAGCAGTTTATTCAGGCCCCTGACAGTTCTTCTCCTCAGTTCTCTTTCTCTTCAGTTCTCTCCCTCCGGATGCCCCTCCCAGCCTTAATAAAGCATCTCAAGCCCCAATGCAAAGCAGCCACGTGGAGCTTTCTCATAGAGTGATGAAAAGTCATGTGCCAACTCTCCCAAACAAGGAGTTGTTTGTCACAGACCACAGCGGAGCCAGCGCCATCATGTAATGGCGACCATAATTTACATAAACGGCAGAAACGGCTCACCACAGTTCCCCCTTTTTGTTTTCTTAAAACAATACAGGCGAGAGTAGAGGTCCTACCCCACTGTGCAGAAGTGGCTGCAATGTATGGTTCAGTCCCAAGGAGGCGCCTTCCCCAGACCCGAGACCATATCAGCCGACGCCTTTTTTCGTGGGGCGGGGAGTGAACGCGTCTAACCCGCATGCAATAGGACATGCTCTCCTTGAGGTCCATGTCAAGGATCACTCAAGTGCAGTGCTTTGCCTCGCATCCTGTATCGTGGCGATGGTGGACGAAGGGGGATAACTGAGGTTGAACTGTGGCTGTTTATAACGACAAACAAGTTGACAGCACCTTGAAAGAAAGGCACGGATTTTAAGACGATAGAAAAGCACTAGTGTGGAAACCCATCTGCGTGCAATGGCAGTAAAACCGGCAGAGTGCAAGGGCTTTCCAACACTAAGAGAATAGCAAGGAAGGTCATGTCGATCCCAGTGCAATGTTATAATAACTTGGGGTACAACGACCATGACAAAGGTTTACTGTTTAAGATGCGCAAGCCAGACTTGAGGCGAGTTGCCATTTTCTAAAGCTGCAAGAGCTTGTATGATCATAGCCTTATCATGAGCACTGCGGGCCTTAAGGCGACAGAGAAACCACAAACAGAGGAACATAGCGAAGCAACACATTGCACCAAAGATGCCTACCCCCACCCACTCTTTGAAGAAGGAAAAAGCAGAAGATATCCAATCGGTGAATTGACCCAAAGTCACTGGATCGACACGGGTACTGTTCAAGACAGCTATCTGGGTCAGTTGAGACTGGATCATGTCCTCCGCTGCCATGGACCAATTTCCAGCCAAATATTCGCCAATGATGCGGGAGGCATTCCTGGAATCATTAAATCTGACAGAGGTTATGCATAAATGCGCACGTTGGTCAACACAACCCAAAAGCACCAAGTCAGCCAATTCTTCTACCTGAGCTTGGAGTAAATCTATTCTTTGGTTGGCAGCTAAAATCCCTGACAAAATATGTTGATTAATTGTATTTTGGGATTCAAGTATGGTGGAAGTTTGTTGAACAACTTGATTAATGGTGGCAGCAGTTTGTACTTGACTGGCCATAGCCACTCCGGCCGTAACCGCTGCAGCAGCAGACACTGTCACAGCTGTCACTATAGCTGCTGTAATTCCAAAATCCCTGCGGACTCTAAGTAGTTCAACAATGGGGAATTTATCTGGGTCCGCAGTGACTGGGATTGGGACAAAAGTTGGAATTTTCATAACCACTGCCGTGGTCCAGGAGCCATTCCAACACTCAGACAAATAGCAGGTAATATTAGAACAGTCAAGCATCCCCGACGAGGTGTCATTAGCCAAAAGGAACAAGAACGGGGATTGAACGCAGACCATTGCAGGGGGTAATGTGGCATTATATAGCAAAGAGTTGAATGAAACAGATGTAAGTCTATTACCTCGTTCATTCTCCTTAACAGTGCCAGAAACATTAGCCAGCCAGCTTTTGACTCCCAGCAATTGAGCCAATGCAGAAATATCAGCTGAAGCCCCCTTCTCATTAGAAATCAGCCATTGAAACCAGGACCAACCTACTCCTGTAGAGGAGTTGGCACTGTTATTAAAGTTATAAACATACCTCTTAAGAGAGGGGGAAGAGGAGAAACCTTTAGCAACTTGATGTTTCTCCCAAGAATGATCCTGACAAGGCGTAAATGTTGGAGGGAAACCAAGATTAGGAGTACAGTAAGGAGAGGCCTTGAAATGAGTGGCATTGTAAGTACTATTAGAAGAAGGAGGCACTGGGATTAGTACCTTGGAGATAATAGCCAAGGTAGTTATGTTTAAAGCAGAGCTATTTGCGGGGGTCCCTGAACCTGATTGCTCCCCTGAAACTACTTGGCTCAGTACAGCACTGATAGTGTTCCCTGAGACCTGACTGGACCGCAATGGGTCCTCCCAGTTAGTCAAATTTTTGGTCTTAAGGTTAATGCAATTAGCGTTTCCAAGGCTGAAACAAAACACTCCTGTGAGATTAACTTGAGATTGATTAAAAATGCTCTCCATGTCCCCTCTAGGAGAGGCACAGGGAGCAGACATCTCGCATGAGGTAGAGAAAAGAGTGGGGAGGACACTAGAATTACTATGAACCGGCATCGGCATTGGCCAAGCCCGTGCCACTGCCCACCACTGCATTGGTGTCGTCTGTGCCATCGGCACCAGCACCAGAACCAGAGCACGTAGCAGAGTGAAGATCCTCATCACGGGATTGCTGTGGTATCTCTTGTTGCTGGTCGGGTGATGTCAAGACTCTTCTTGTCAGGCGTTCAGGGACCCACAACGGTTCCGTGCGATCCTGGGGAAAAACACATACAGATCCTCGTGCCCATGTCAGCACGGGGTCGGGGCCGTTCCATTGGCCCGTAAGAACATCCTTCCACTTAACATAGCCAATTACAGAAGGCTGAGGAGACACATGTCTATCGGCCGCAGAGCGACCATGAATATCCAAATTCAAAAAATTAATGGTAAAGAGAGCCAAGGATAGGCGTTCTTTAGGAGTGTGTTCAGCTCCTATTCCCCCTTTTTGTTTTTGTAAAGTTTCCTTTAAGGTGCGATGAGCACGCTCAACAATGCCTTGTCCTTGAGGATTGTAAGGCAGACCATGAGTAAGTTGCACTCCCATGGTAGAACAAAAGGATGTAAATTGTCTTCCAGTATAAGCAGGTCCATTATCAGTCTTAAGGGATGCAGGAGCACCCCATGCTGCCCATGCTTCTAGGCAATGAGTGATAACATTACGTGCCTTTTCTCCCGATAAAGCAGAAGCATGAATAACTCCAGAGCACGTATCAACAGAAACATGTACATACTTGAGGTTACCAAAGTCAGGTATGTGTGTCACATCCATTTGCCAGACAACCAATGGCTTCAATCCCCGTGGATTCACTCCATAAGTAGGGGGATGAAGAAATGTGACACAATGGGGACATTGTAATACTATCTGACGAGCATCCGCTCTTGAAATGGAAAAACGCCTGCGCAGCGTTAAAGCATTAACATGGAAATTCTGGTGAAATAATTTAGCCCCCTCTAAGGAGGAAGCCAAGCATATCAACTGACCTCTAGTGGCTGAGTCCGCACAGGCATTACCCTGTGATAACGGACCAGGAAGAGAGGTATGAGCCCGGATGTGCATTGGATAAAAAGGAGCAGTGCGGCTACAGATAAGCTGTTGAAGCTGATTAAAGTAAGCAGATACATTATGGACATTACTAATAGCTCCCACGGCCTCCAGGACTTTTAGTGCTTGTACCACATAGATGGAGTCCGAAATAAGATTAAAAGGAAAAGAACACTGTTTAAAAACCTCAATAACAATTTGCAGTTCCACCCATTGTGGATTTCCAGGAGCAAATTGATGCTGAACAGGGGGAGAATCATTAATTACATAAGCTCCCATTCCAGACTTGGAACCATCAGTAAAAATATTAACAGCCCCCGGAATTGGATTGGGTGAAGTTACCTTAGGGAAAATGATGGGATGTTCTTTAACAAAATGGAGTAATGGATGGGAAGGGTAATGATTATCAATATCCCCTTGAAACGAGCAACATAGAATAGCCCAGTTGTCTAGAGTAGCACACAAAACATTAAGTTGAGCTTTAGTATAGGGTATAATAAGAGAAGAAGGTGATTGTCCGAAAAATTGAATGCTTTGTTGAATCCCTTTAAGTGCTAACGCTGCAACAGCATCAGGATAGTATTCTAAGGATTTTCCTGGGGATATATGTGGGTGGATCCATAGTAAAGGCCCATCTTGCCACAGTACTCCAGTAGGCTGCCGCATAGTGGCAAGCACACATAACTGGAAAGGTTTATTACTCTGGAGCCTGTATAAAGTAGCATGTTGTATAGCATCTTCTACTGTTATAAGGGCCGCTCTAGCCTCTTTGGTGAGGCTACGAGGAGAAGCAAGATCTGGATCACCCTTAAGGGTAGCATACAAAGGCTGGAGCACACTATTAGGAATGTGTAAATATCCCCTTATCCAATTAATATCTCCCAGCAGTTTTTGAAAATCATTTAGAGTTTGGAGATCTTGAGTCCTTATGGTGATTTTTTGTGGTTTTAATTTGTCATACCCAATTATCGCTCCCAAATACTCAATAGAATTTCCCGTTTGAACCTTTTCAGGTGCGATATGTAGCCCATATTGAGCTAACAGCTTTACTAATTCTTTATAGGCCTCATTAACTGTCTGCTCTAACTTAGCTGCCAATAACACATCATCCATATAATGAATGATCTTGATGGAGGAATACTTATGTCTGAGAGGTGCGAGTGCCTTCCCCACATACATCTGGCACATCGTGGGACTATTAGCCATTCCCTGCGGCAACACTACCCACTCAAACCTTAGATCTGGTTCCTCGTGGTTACACGAGGGAAGGGTGAAGGCAAAACGCTGTGAGTCTTTAGGATGCAAAGGAATAGAAAAGAAACAGTCTTTAATGTCAATAGCAATAATATGCCAGCCCTGAGGAACAGAGGATAGCAAAGGCAGCCCTCTTTGAATGGGCCCCATAAGTTGCATTTGAGCATTAACTGCTCGTAAATCATGCAGTAGGCGCCACTTTCCTGATTTTTTCTTAATAACAAATATGGGAGTATTCCATGGAGAAGTAGAAGGTTGGATGTGACCCAAGTCAAGTTGTTCTTTGACTAGATCATGGGCTGCTGCCAATTTAACCGAGGGAAGAGGCCACTGAGGCACCCAAACAGGCTCCTCGGTGAGCCATGTTATGGGTATTTGAGCCACAGTGGCCCCTAGGAAAAACCCAGACCAAATCTGTTAAGCTTTTGATGACCTTGCACAGGATGTCTACGCCCCTGTAGGTGTTTACCTAGTCCTAGACCTGGCCTATACCCCATATTTTGCATAATCTGTTGAGACACTGGGGAATAGTCATTACTAAGAGTGAACCCCATGTCTGTCATCAGATCACGGCCCCATAAAGAGATAGGTAAATCAAGTACATAAGGCTGAAAGGTGCCATTGTGTCCTTCTGGGTCCTTCCAAGATAGATGTCTACAGCTGATTTGAGGGGCTTGGGCATATCCAAGTCCTCTCAGGGATTGATCAGAAGTCTGCATTGGCCATCCCTTAGACCAGTCCTTAAGGGCTATGATACTACGGTCTGCTCCTGTATCCAGCAATCCCACAATAGATTTACCTTCTATGCTTAATTCCAAAGTGGGGCGATTGCTCATATCTAGTGACAAATAGGCACAATCCCCTCCAGTGGTACCAGCAGGGAAGTGATTATGTAAGCTAGGCAAAATTAGTAATTGAGCAATCCGATCCCCTGGGGAGATAGACACAATGCCCTTTGGAGCCTCCACCATAACCTTTACTGCCCCTACAGTATCAGGGCTAATGACTCCGGGAAAGACATGAAGACCTTGTAAGATAGAGGATGCACGTCCAATTAGCAAACCTACAGTGCCAGGTGGTAAAGGCCCTTTGAACTCAGTTTCCACCAATTGGACTCCCATCTTAGGTGTTAATACGAGTCTGGAGGTGGAACAGAGGTCCAATCCCGCGGCACCTGTAGTGGCTCTCCGCGTCTCATGGGATGGCGCAGAGATGGCCATGTCTCGGGTTCGGGTGTGACATTCTCCACTGCCCCATATATTTGTGGGCCCTGGGGTCGGGGGCCCCTTCGGCCGTTTTTTGGCCCAGCTGAAATAGGCTGTCCATGGATGTCCTTCACTGATCTACACTCTCTTGCCCAATGCTTCCCCTTTTTACATTTAGGACACAGCCCCGGTTGACGAAGGCCATTGGAAGGGCCACCGTGAGGGGGTCCAGTAAAATTGTCTTTTTTGGGACATTCACGTCTGAAATGACCGGGTTGACCACAATGGAAGCATATTCCGGCACCAGGACTGCCCCCTTTTGCAATCCGAAGGACAGCAGCTGCAAGACCTGCGTTAGTTAAAGGTCCTCCAATCTCTCTACACACTTTCATCCATGCTTCTATGCCCTTATTTTTATAAGGAGTGATTGCCGCTTTACATTCCTTGGTGCATTGCTCAAAGACCAATTGCTTGATAAGGGGCATGGCTCTATCAGGATCCCCAAAAATCTTTCCAGCGGCATCCACCATTCTTGCTACAAAATCTGAAAAGGGTTCTGTAGGGCCTTGTAGAATCTTGGTCAAATTACCAGACACCTCTCCTCTATTTGGAAGCGACTTCCATGCCCGAATGCAAATGTTGTTAATTTGATCATATACCTCAAGAGGAAATCCTGTCTGTTGATTTGCAAATCTACCCTGCCCCAAAAGCATATCCTTGTCCCAATGGGGGTGTCCCGCCGCATGGTTTTGGGCGGCCTGCTCTATTGCGCCCTCTAGCATAAATGCTCTCCAGTCCAAATATTTACCCGGGGAAACACAAGCCCGAACAAGGCTAGCCCAATCAGAGGGAGTCATGCAGTATCTAGACAGACTCTCCACCTGAGTTAGTGTGAAGGCGGCATCCACCCCATAAGTGCGCACAGACTCCGCCAGGGTCTTCACAATTTTAAAATCTAAGGGTTCATGGAATCTTCCCCTATTGTCATCCTGAAAAACTGGATAAGCAAGACCCATCTCAGCGTTAACAGCCCTCCATGTTTGGGCATGGAAAGCTCTCCCCGAAACACCTCCACCATACGGCGGTGGATCCGGGGGATCGCTTTTCTTGAGCCCCTGTTTATTTCTGTTCCCTTCTCCTATAGCTAAACTCTCTAGCTGACGAGACAGCCTCCCGAGCTCTTCCTCCTCATCCTCCTCTTCCTCTGACCCACTTTCACATGGGGGTGTGCGCAGCATACTGAGATCTGGATACAATCGTCTCCTCCCCTGTTTCACGCTCCGCACACTCCCATCCTTCTGAGATACCTCACTTCCTGCCGTCTCCGATTTCTCCTCATGTAATTGCTCTAGAACTTCTTGTCCTTTTGTAAGTGCCTCCTGACATCTGCCATCTGTAAGGCAACTACGGACCATTTTCCAAAGGGGTATCACCCCACCCTCTAATATGCCCTGCTCAGAAGCAAAGTCAAGATCTTTGCCTAATTTATCCCAACTAGGTACAGTAAGGCTGCCCGAAAATGCAAACCACGGTGCAGCGATATCTACCTTCTGTAAAAATCTCTGTAAAGTACTATGTTTCACTTCCAGACCCTTAGAACGTAACAGGCCATCTAGGGCCAGAAGAAGCGGACTGGAAGGTGCGGCACCCATGACACAACAACAAAAGAAGCACAAAAAACAAAAGCAAAATGACACAACAAGAGAAACACAGAAAACAAAAGCGAAAGTAAAAACGAAAGTACACAATGCAGCTGCTGCCCCGCTTTGGTCGCGGATCCCACTTACTTGGGACTATTTCCCGCTTTGATCGCGGATCCCACTTACCTGGGACTACGGTGCACCCCCCTGACTGCTGAAAGTTCTGGTTCCCGGGTTTCGGCACCACTTGTCGCGACTTCTTGCCCGCAAGGAAGACGCAACACTCAGGAATCTTCTTTCAGTAGTTTATTTCAGGCCCTTGATAGTTCTTCTTCTCTCTCCCGGATGCCCCTCCCAGCCTTAATAAAGCATCTCAAGCCCCAATGCAAAGCAGCCACGTGGAGCTTTCTCATAGAGTGATGAAAAGTCATGTGCCAACTCTCCCAAACAAGGAGTTGTTTGTCACAGACCACAGCGGAGCCAGCGCCATCATGTAATGGCGACCATAATTTACATAAACGGCAGAAACGGCTCACCACATATGGTTACTAATGGCATGAAAAATATATAATGTGTGTATGTGTACACACACATTTTTCCTATTTGTGAGAAATTTATAATTTAGAGATTATTGTACTCTATATAAATTTTATAATTTTATTCATATTGGAATCAGAACATTGTTTAATTGCCTTTTTTTTTTTTTTACTGAAAATAGAGTTAACCAGAAAATACTAACACTTTACACAAATTTAAAACTTTTCTAAAGCATATTAGTTTTCATTGATTTTGAGATTTTTTAGCACTTTGGAGTCTTCATTGTGGGAACAAATTTTATTAGAATATGGTAGATATATAAATTATAGGAAGTTGCTCTGGAGTTTGTATATATCTCTGTCAAACTCTAGAATGAATGTATAAATATTTTTATATATAACATAATTTTGGGGACTAACATAATCCTATAGTTTTAATATTCATCAGTTGTAGAATGCCTTATAACTAAATGTATTTTATACAGAAATATCTCAATGTTGTTAAAAATCTGTTACTAATATGATTTTCATTATTCCTATCTTCTTTAATGTTGATTTACTAAATTGTATCTACATAATTTTAAATACCATTGTTGTTGTATTTTAAATAGCCAATAATACTAATTTAGTTTATCAGAGTCATTAATAAATAAATTTATTTCAAATATCTTGAGGGTAAATTCATCATAGTAAATCTGATTTTATATTTTTTGAGTATGAGATGAAGTATATGTATATGGTACAATTATATGTACTTCCTTGTGAATATTTTTATTTCAGGGAACCCATACCCTTTCCTATGAAAGAAAAAAAAATTAATAGAAAAAGAATCTATAAATGTTTATGGTTGGCTTAGCTTTAATCATACATATTTCTCATAAATTCAACACTTCCATTGTTTCAGAGCTATAGTAATTATTTAAGAATTAATAACTTTATAAAGAAACTTGTTGGTCTTATTTACCTCTTGAAAAATGAGGATTTGTTGATAGCTTATGGCGAAGATTCAAATAGAGCTTCAATTTCCTATGTTACCTTTAATTTTTATTATAGCAAATGATTATATTGATGGTTGATGATATTGTGACATCTTAATATTGTAGTGGGACATTTGATAAAGGGGAAAAAACATTTTGGAATTTGGTGATAATTAGTGGAAATAATATATTTTATTTCTTAATAACAAAATAAATGTTTTATCTATGTTATCTCTGTTAGTAGCAATATCTTATCTTTGTTAAAAATGGGCCTGGGGATTGGGAATGACAGACTAGTTTTGCTGGAACCTGATAAACATAGCTGAATTTTACTTATCAAGCACTGTATGTGGATATCCAAAAATGTGGGTGATTCAGTGGGTGAGATATGTTAGTCCTGTTTCATATTTTTTCCCTAAATAAAACATTTTTGCTGGGTTGGGGCTGTAGCTTAGTGGCAGTGCACTTGCCTAGCACATGTGAGGCTCTGGATTCAATCCTCTGCACCATTTATAATTATAAAATATATTATTATAAAAATAAATAGAATAAAGTTATTGTAAAAAAAGTTCTAAAAAAAGAAACCAAAAACCTTTTGGGTAACCCTCTATAGTTATTTGAGATCATTATTTTCTTTTATTATCGAATCTGCTATTCCTTCCCCTCCCTGCACTACCCCCCAAAAAATGATTCTGAAGGAATGAAGAAAGGAAGAAAAAAGACAGCATAGAAGGGCCAAGTGTGTTTGGGTTTGCTATCTATTCTAAGAGATGTCTGTGTAATTGGCATGCAGCCATTTTCAGAAAGTTAGATTTTGGCTTTGAATTGTATTTGTTTCTTCTGTGTATTTAAACACATTTATCTTTTAATACTGCTGTTATGTTATTTTTACCTTCTAATTTGCAGAATTTGGTCAGATTCTGAAGTCTGATCCTAACTACTTAGCAGAGTTGGTTAAAAAAGTCAGTCATTGGCTAGTCTGCAGTCGCTGGAAGAAAGTTCAGTGGTGTTTGCTGTTGGTCATCAAACGTGAGTGTTTTCTTTCATTTCAGGATGTTTTGTTACTTTGGAAGTAAGATGGTTTGTGCATGTTATAAGACTGTATCAGAGGTGGATGCTAGGCAAGAGGTTCATGATGTTTGTTCACACTGTGTCCAATTCCTCTGGCAGCATCTTGTATCTAGTGTGTGTTAGCATTTGTAGACTTTCTGTATTTTATTTTTTTGAATGCATGATTCTTATTTTTCCTATCTGAATTTGTTAAGTAATATTAATTTCATTATGTTTTAAACAGAACAGAACTTACTATCTTGATTCATTTTTCTCTTTTTCCCCTCAACCCATAATACCATTCTTCAATCTCTCAGATTTAAACCAGAACTTTTTCTGCCTGTGTGGCACCTCTAATACACACTCCAAAAATTTCAGGATCACAATTGTTTCTCTTTTCTTATTCCTGAAATCTTATCAATCATCAGCTCATACTGATTTATTCTCCAAATACTGTAATTATTTACTTTGTATTCCAGCACCTTAGTGGAGCCTCTTTATCCCACTTGTCTAATAACTTGAGCAGCCCCCAAGCTGGTATTCTTGGCTTCCCAAATTCCTTGCTCTATTTCCAAAGCCTCCATGGCCCTTCTTCAGTAGAGGGCAAAGTCTGAATTTGTAGAAGATCTTTCAGGACCCCATAAAACAGGGTATTTCCTCATCCTTGCATCCTGTCCTACCATTCCTCTGGTCTTTGATGCATTGGACTAAGTTGTTTTTGTCTATGTGCTTCTGCTAGGCCATACGTATCTCTGACCCAAAGCGACGGTGAGGGCAGAATATTTTTTACTTAATTGAGGGTCAGAGGCAAAAATTTTTAATTTTGGTGCATTGAGAATCTATAATTTGATTAAATTTATAATACCCCCAACCAGAGTACTTGAAATACTGCTGGGTACATGAAGAAGATTTATTATATCATTCCTTATCAACAGAAAAATGAAATTCTTTTGACATAATGGAGAGGGACAATTTAAACAAAGATTATTATTGAAATCTTTTGTTATAAAATTTTGAATATGGATAAAAAGACAACTATAATAAAGAAAAATATAATAGAACCTCTTTTCCTCATCATTTTCAAGTAAAATACAAGCATATTTGTTATGGTAGTTCAGTGCTTTTATCTTTATATGTTGCATTATATTGGAGAGTACATTATATTACAATGATCTGTGCTATTCTATGTATTTGTGGATTTAGTTGTGCAGATTTACTGAGGTCAGTAAACAGATAAGGGTCTTTGTAGAATTTGAACAGGGATGCTCTGAAAAAAATTGCTTCAAGGTGATATCATGTTAGGAAATTGTGGGTACCCAAAGTTAAAAAGACTTCTTTACTATAGGCTTCTCAGAGGCCTCATCCAATATGTTGATTATGAATTTCCAAATTACCCTCCAGTAACTTCCACACATTATTCTTCCGGTATCTGCCCTTTAGTACAGCAAAGACTAAGTTATAGGTACTTCCATAAACAGTTGATTATATATTCCGACCATTGTTCACCACCATAGGTTAAACATCCTCCATCTTTCTTTGGTTTCTTCTGTCACATTGATTTAGTCAGCTTTTTTTTTTTTTTTTGATATTGTGATTAAAGACCCTACTCTAACACCTATAGAGGAGGAAAAGTTTACTTGAGGGTTCACGGTTTCAGATGTTACGATTTATAGACAGTAGACTCTGTTCCTAGGGGGCTCAAGGTGAGGCAGAACAACTTGGTGGAAGTGAATGATGGAGGGAAACAACTCACATGAAAATCAGAAAGCAGAGAGACTCTGTTCACCAGATACAAAATATATACCTTAAAGGAAGCCCCCTTGAACCACTTCCTCCAGCCCCATCTCACCTGCCTCCAGTTACCACTCAGTTAATCTCATCAGGGATTGATTAACTGATTAGGTTAATGCTATAACCTTAATCATTTCTCCTCCAAACCTTCTTGCGTTGTCTCGCACGAGACCTTTTGGGGGACACCTCATATTCAAACCATAGCACACATTAATGTTGGGTATTCAGCTGATCTTATCCTCTATTACATAAAGCCAACCATGGGGGCATTCCTTGCATTGGCACTATAGCTTGGGCTAAGATCAGAATCTTTCATCAGTGCTCCTACCCCATATCATCACTAAAGAAGAGACAGCCAAGATCTTTGAGATCATGGACTTAGGTTTACCTATGTCCAAGTCTGTTTGTAAGACAGGCACACTGACAAAGTCTACTTAAAACTTTTTCAAGGATTTCAAATAAAATTTAAAAAGTTTACTTCATTTGAAAGAAAAAATAAAGAGGAAAAAATAAAGAAGGAAAAGAAGGAATTGAAACATGGTAACAAGTGTTCATATTTATAAGAGCTAATAAAACACTTGTGTAAGGCAATTAAATCAGATTAGATGCTATTCTTCAGGGCTACATAAGTGATAATGATATTAAACTGAACTTTTAAAGATTTGTTGGGTGCATTTCAATGAGTTTGGTATTTTTAGCTTGAGAAAGTATTTGGAAAAAGTAGGTAAAATTTAGTAAGCTTGAATTGATAGTTGAAAGACATGCTATAAAAAGGGAATATCTTTAATAGAAGCCTGAAAAATATTTTGAGGCAGAATATTTCTTCTATTTCTCTGAGATGATGAAAAAATTGAGTCTAACATGAATGATGAATTGGCTGCTATCTACAACTCTGGTTGAAGTTTGAAGTTACAAAGAGAAGAGAAGGGCAAAGTAACTCAAGGAAAAAACAAACACACAAACTGTTTCCTAGAGTAAAAGAATATGAGAAAAAATTACATATTTTATGTATTTGGAATAATAATCAATTGTACTATTTGAAATAGTAGATTTTACACCACAAAATCACACTTAAAACTATGGTTTTGGGAAATAGTCATATTATTGAATGAAGATGTTGAAGACAAAATGAAATTAATCAGAATGTTCAGAACTTCTAAACAAAGATGTGGAAAAGCTATAATATTCATGGTGCTTAGTTTCTAAATTAACCTTCATCATTTGTGAAAGCAGTAGTAGCAACACAAATCATATAATGTCACTAAATCATTTAAATTATTTTTATAGTACCAGTGATATACAGGGTGTTTACTCTATCTATATAACTTGGATGTTCCCATACCTATAAAATGGGGAATAATCATAACCTCCAGGAGTTTCTGTGACATTAAAGGAATTACAACATTGGTAGCCCTTGGACCAGCATTGGGCACAAGTTCAGTAAGAACTCTTCTCTGACCATCCATGTACTCCACTTGCAGTGGTTGCTCATCTGGCATGACCTTTCATGAAGGCTCCTCAGTCCTCAGACTTCCCTTTGTTGGTGTCCTGAAGTCTTCTCTGTTCCCAATGGCAGTGCTCATTTTTGTCTAGGCTTTCATACCAGAGAGTCCTTCTCTTTCATTTGTTGGGCTCCTACTTTTTCTCTAAGGACCAGCTGAACTATTTTCTCTTTTAAGCTTGCTCAAATCTCCTGTGCAGAATTTATCCATGTGTTTCCTCATGTTCCTCTAGTGTGGCTCAGATTGCTATAGCATTTTCTGATTCACCAACTTTCTCAAATCCTTACTATGTTTCAGGCCCACTGTGGTACACTGTGGTAAGTTAGATGAACCCATATTATGCAACTGATGTTGTAGTGCTTATTTTCTCCTGCTTCGTGTAATTTGTTGTAAATATGAGTTTTCCCCTTTTAGACTGAAAATGCCTTGAGGTTCTGTGTTGTCATCTCAGTCCTCTCTCCTCTATTCACCTCAGTAAAAAAGCTAAATATTAATATGTATCCTTTTCAGGAGGTCAGTTTAAGAAAGCAAGATAAAGCCAAAGAAATACAGAATAAACAAAGTACAAAGAAAAAATGAAGTAGAGAGTGAAAAAAATGTAAAAGATAATATCACATATATAATAATAAGAAAAAGAACTTATAGTTCTTTTACGAAGTCCAACAATTTTTTGTTTGAAAATAGTAACAATAAAAATGAAAAAAATCTTAACATGTGAGATTGATGAAGTAAAGAACACAAAATTAACCAGTATCAGGATTAAGAATGGAAAACATTGAAGTTTTTACAAACTTGAATAAATATCAAAAAGATACAAAGAAAATAGAAATAATGTTTTGTCAATAAATTAAAAAAAATAATGAGAACTAACTGAAGAAGAGACAATATAACTGCATGTTGTGATCACCTTTAAGAAACTAAGTAAAGTCTTCATACACAGTGAAGTCTCGTGGTTTAACAGAGACTTCTACAAAATGTTTAAGGAAAAGATAATTCCATTATTATGAAAACTCTTACCATACTTGACAAAAGAAGAATGAGAAAAATATTCATTATACAAGCTTTGTTATGAAAGTAACAATTATAAATATATCATTAATCCATGAAATCTGGAGATGTATAAGCAGTGTAAGACCAACTTGGATTTATTTCAGTATTGTTGGATCATTTTAATAACTGAAAACCAATTACAGCAATCTATCATATTAATGAATTAAAAAACAAAATCATTTGGTAGTCTTAATAGATATAGAAGAACCACAATAAACTTCTATATCTATTCATTATTAAAAGTTATTGGCAAATTAAGATTGGAAAAGAGCTTTTTTACTTGGTAAAGAACATTTACATGAAAAAAATCATAAAAACTGAAATAAATACACTTAATGGTGAAATATGAAAAATAATTCCTTTAATTGGTAATTAGATAAGAATGCCTGTTTTAGTGATAACTATAGATTCTACTAGATGGCCTATGAAAAGTGTAAGAAAATATAAGGAAAAACAGTTTGAAGAGCTGGAAAGAAACCCACATACTCTTTACAAATTACATAACTTTTAAAGTTAGAAAACCTCAAAATTGCTAGTGAATTTTCAGAATTAATAAGATTGTTCAGCAAAGTTATTGAATACAAAACCAATATGAAAAAAACAACCACATTTATACATAGAAAATGTAATAATACCATTTCTACGATCACAGGTTGTATAAAGTATCCAGAGAGTGATAAGTCTAAGATATGGATTCAATTTATTAAAATAATTGTGCAACTTTATTGAAAGATTTTGTTAAAAGGAGAGATATTCCATTTTCTGGAATAGGGAAATTAAAAACAAACAAACAAACAAACAAAAAAAAATGAGTATTGATTCTACCCGAAGTGACCTGTAGATTCAAAACAAGTCCAATCAAATTCTAAGCAGCAGCTTTGGTCATTCTACAAAGCACGTGCACTTTGGAACATTATGTTGCCCACATTAAAATACACAGTTTTATCTGTTAATTTAAAAAATAAAATAAATTTTGACAAAATGTTTTGTGTAAATTTGCAAGCTAATTTTAGAGTGTAATTTAGGAGAGTTTAGGTCAGATACAGCCTAAATGGTGTCACAGGAGGGTAACAAAGCAGGGAAACATGCTGTACAAGATGTTAATATTATTATAAATTTGTAATGATTAAAGCAGTCTGGTTTTGGCTTAGGGTAACAAAATGGAATGGATGGGCTGACATGTTTATGACAGAAGGGGCATGGTAGAGAAGAACTATCCAGTGAATGATACTCAATTGACTGTGCATACTAAAAGTTATTTCTTTACAGCAGACACATAGACACACACACAAGATTAATTCCAAGGACTAAATGTAAAGGGCAAACATATACAACTTTTATAAAATAATTTTAGGGAGTATTTTTTGTGAATTTTTTGAAAATCAAGGATTTCTTAAGACAAAACAAAACAAACAAACCAAACCCTGAAGTAAAAAGGCTGATTTATTATTAATAATCCCTGTCCATGAAAGAATACTAGTAAAAGAATAAGAAGATAAGCTACATCTGGAAAGCAGTATGGATGTTCCTTAGAAAACTTGGAATGAAATCACCATTTGACCCACCTATCCCACTCTTTGGTCTATATCCAAAGGACATAAAATCAGCATACTATAGTAAACCAGCCACATCAATGTTTATAGCATCTCAATTCACAATAAGCTAAACCGTGGAAGCAATTTATATGCCCTTCAATAGATGAATGGATAAAGAAACTGTGGTATATATACACAATGGAATATTACTCAGCATTAAAAGAGAATAAAATTATGGCATTTACAGGTAAATGGATGGAATTGGAGAATATCATGCTAGAATATCATGCTAATAGCATGCTAGAATATCATGCTAGCACGCAAGAAGGGAGGAGACCCTCATTGTTATACAAAATTGCATATAGGATGGTGTGAGGGGGAAGAAAAAAAGAGAGAGAACTGTGTTACAGTAGATGGGGTAGAGAGAGGTGATGGGAGAGGGGAGAGAAGGGGGGATAGGAAGGACAGCTGAATACAACAGACACTAGTATGGCAGTATGTATAAATGTGGCTGTATATCCAATGTGATCCTGCAATGTGTACACGTGGAAAAATAAGATTATGTACCCCGTTTGAATCAAATGTATGAAATGTCAAAATCATTGTAATGTTTTGAGCAACTAATAAAAAAAAGAAAAGAAGCGTACCTACAAAAGAAACTGAGGAAACATTGAGGTGCCCATGTAGGTTATATTTGGATGAAAATACTGTGGGTGATTTAGAAAATCTCTCTTTGATTTTTCAAATTTGTAATGTTTTTTTTTTTAAAGAAACAGTTGAGTTTATCTAAACACCCAATTATAATGCTTAGCACCTAGTTGTATTGAATTGCACCCTCATTTTTCTCCCCCAAACTATTTTCTATGTAAATATAATCATGACGTTTAATTAGTCACAAATAAGAAATCAGTGTGCCTGAAGTATTTAAACTCTGATTAAAGTAGACCTCACTAATTGAAATTAACAGATATTCACCGATCTTAGATGCTTGTAGAATAAAAAGTCCAAAATTAATAACATGTTAGCACTTTTTATTATGCAGTTAGAGCACATTTTTGATAGGAGTTGGCTTAAAAAATTGTAATTTTTTGATGAGTTTTTAAAATTTAAATTGTTATATGTGAAATTATGCTACTTGTAATTATGTATAATAGCCAATATATATGAAAATAGAAAAAAAAACTAAATTAGTTAATATAATTAAACGAACACATAAAAATTGCAAATCTTATTTGCCTGGTCAAGTTTATCAAACAGACAAATTTGTTTGCTTAATTAATTTAATCTTAGGATACTGAAATATAATAATTTGTTTCTAATCAAAATGTTATTATAAATATCATAGAGGGGCTAGGGTTATAGTTCAGTGGCATAGTGCTTGCCTAGCACATGTGAGGCACTAGGTTCAATCCTCAGCACCACATATAAATAAATAAAAGAATAAATAAGTTATTGTGTCCATCTACAACTAAAAAAGTATTAAAACAAAAATAACAACAACAACAAAAACCCATTAAATATAATTGATAATTGAAAGGATGGGTAAATAAACTGTTGCTTCATCCCCTATCATTTATATGTAACAGATCAAGAAGAAAACTTAATATGATCTTTTCCAGAAAAAACTTTCTTCCTCCAAATGCAGATTAAGAGTAATTAAGTATAAAATAAGTATAAAATAACTGATAGAATCACAGTTTTTTTTACTCAATTTGCAATACATATTTTAAAATTTTTTTCCTGGACATTTCAAAACCAATACTATAATCAAAATGTTCATTGAGTGTTTTAATGTTATCCTTAAAGAGGAACCTAACATTATTGATTTCAAGCAGCTTAAAAAGATTATGTTGTAATGATAAGGGTTATCTTTTAAAATATCAAGACTTTGACACATTTTTTTAAAATAAAACATTATTTTTCTTATATAAGCCTGTTTTGTGCTTGGTTTTATTTCAAATTCAGTTAAAGCTTTGCCACAAAAACCTATGTTGTCTAGTTCTCTTCATATAACCTGAAAAACAACCGAATTTCTAGGATTGCCATTATGAACATTAAAGATGAAACAGGATTAGCTATTTTCTAAAGGGAAACTCCTCATGATTTAATTGAGAGAAGTTAGGAAATGCATTTTGGCTGATCATAAACGTCTTATAATTAATTTCAATTTTAGATTTTGTATGTTTAGTGGTAAGTGGATAAATGGGATTGATTTCTTGGACCTACTAATGTTATTGATATTAATGATATGAATTTGCATTTTTTTATAATGGCAAAAAGGATGCATTAATCTCTCCTATTTTGTTAACACAAATCACATTTAAGAGTATATAGTAAACATTAAATCATCATTAACTATATTTTCTAATAATCAATCACACAACTAACCAAATAGTTAAGCAATTATTATTCAGAACTTGCCTTTTATTCACCCTCTAAAATTTAGTAGTAACCTTGTTGCTTCTGAGTATTCACTTCTATAAATAGATTTTATAGATAAAGAATTTTAAAACAAAGAAATGTTTAAATAACTTACCTTTGTTTCCTTGAACTTGGAGAAAAATCCCAACAACAAAAATAGCCCTTTTAGTTTCCAAATACATTTCGGCTTTTGTGTATTGGTAATTCTGAAAATTACAGAACACTCCTAAATTTCATTAAAAAAATAAAATGACAGAAGTATGAAAAAATAATTAAATGTTGGTGCCAGCTGAGTGAAAATAACCTTTTTGATTTATCTTTATGAGGGTGCTAATTTATGAAGAGCATGTAGCAGTGTCTGTTTCTGGAATAATCCTCTGATCTTCCACTCAGGTGTAATCTCTGCTTATGAGCCAGCTGGAGGAACCTTTATCTCATTAACCTTCTGGAGGAGCATCTGTCGGCCCAGCTCTAGTACCCTGAGCTGGTCCACAGGCAGACTCTTTTTTCCTAGTTATTCACCTGTTACAGTGACACAGAGAACAGGAAAGTCCCTCCAAATACAGAAGAAGGCTGGAAGTTGGGGTCAGATGTTTTCCAAAATGACATGTCCAAGAACCATTCATAGAAGGAGCTTAATTGCTATCCCTGGAAGTATATGTTTATTCAAGGTGTTATTATCTACAGATAGCGAAGCTGCTACCATTCTATGTACTGCTTTGTAAATCTCTTTCTATCTGATATTACATACAGATTTTTTTGGTTAAATTCTGGTTTCATTTTTAAAATCTGTTCCTGCACAGAGTTCAAGGAATCCAATGTTTTTTTTTTTTTTTTTAAATCATGAAAAATGTGCCTGCCTTCTCTTCATTTCTCCATTCAAAGGAATTATTTTTAATTCTTTAAGCTAATTCTTCTAATCTTCTGATTTGTACTTCTAAACAGTACACTACTATTACTATTTTGGGGATGTTCACTTTTAGGTATTATTAGATAAGGGAATTGAGAATATTTTCCTTCTACACACCCTTTTTACTCAGCATAAGGACTCAATTGTCACGTCATCCTTTCATCTTTCTCCCTCAGTATCACTATTTTCACTTTATTGAATATCCAGTTTTGCATTATTGTGACTGCATGCACGTTAGATATACCTGAACCATAAAGCACACTGCAATCAATAATATGTATTGAGCTCTTGTGTTGTGGACAGACACTGTTTTTAGAGATTTCTATAGGTTATCCATATATGTATCAATACAACATACAAGATAATTGCTACTATTATCTCTGTTTTACGTTTGAGGAAAAGTAGGTGTATGTGGCAGAGTCAGGGGTTGAACTCAAAGAGTTTGGTTCAAGAGCCTACACTTAAAAAATTTTTAGTTGACACATAGTAATTGTATATTTTCTGGGGTAAAGTGTTGGTATTTCCACACAAGTGTATGATGTATAAAGATCAGATCAGAATTGTTGGCATATTAATCACCTCAAACATTACAAATTCTTTATGTGGGAACATTCAGAATCCTCTCTACTAGTAATTTTGAAATACACAATCAATTATTATCAACCATGGTCAACCTACCATGCTATAGGATATTAGAAGTTATTCCTCCTGTCCATTTGCACTTCTGACTGTATTAATCATCCTTTCCCAACACGTTTTTCTACCCCTCCTCTTCCCAGCCTCTGGTAGCCACTATTCTACTCTGTGTTTCTAAAAGATCTATTTTTTACGCTTCTACATCCAAGTGATAACAGGTAGTAATTGTCTTTCTGTGCCTTGTTTCACTTAATATAATGTATTCCAGACTCATCCATATTGTTGTAAATGACAAGATTTCATACTTTTATAAAGAATTTCTACTTTTTTAAAGAATGCATTCTTTATTTTAATTAGGTACATATGACAGCAGAATGCATTTTGATTCAGTGTACACAATCACAGCACAGCTTTTCATTTCTCTGTACATGATGTAGAGTTGCACCATATGTGCAGTCATACATGTACCTAGGGTAATAATGTCCATCTCATTCCCCATCTTTCCTGCACCCATGCTGCCTCCCCTGAATTCATACTCTTAACAACTAATCTGCCCCTGATGCCTTTTGCAATTTTTTCATATTAATTTTTTTCTTCATTTTTCTAAATGAAAAACATTAAATTGTCCCCACATATTAACTTACATGTGTAAATTTTCTCTTCATGTAGTTAAACACTTCAGATTGTCTTTCCTGGGGCTTTTTAACCCCCTCCTCTATGTATTGTTTAATTTCTTGTCATGGTTCTCAGCAGTCATCTGAGGAATTGTACTTCACAATTATCGGGGGCTTTTCCCACCTCTCGTGTTGTTGAGTCCTGTGTGTTCTATACTCTGTTTTGTCTTCTTTTTTAATCTCTTGTTTTAGCAGAGCACATGCTCTGGTAGATTATTGAAAATTCATGGTAGATAAATTTGAGCTTTCTTGTTTGTAAATGGTTTCCATCTACATTTATACTCGATTGATAGTTTGGCTAGATAGAGAATTCTACATTGGAAAGAGCATTCACTTTGAATACTGAAGATATTTATTATAGGAATTCCAGAATTTCCTTACTATTGTTTCCTTTCTCATTGTTTGTTGTGGCTTCACATTTTAAAACCTTTCCTTTAACATTATTTTCTGGAGGTATCCATAAGTAGCAGAGTGTAATGGATGTTTGGCTCTCATCTTTAAATTCAGATTATTTTGGTAATGTTTAAAGAAAATTATTATCCAATTGGAGTAGAATCAACAGTGGGTCTGAAAATGAGCAATGCATTACATGGAAGATAAATCTGTATTTAGATAACCACATCTAGGAAAATGATAATTAGAGTGCAATAAAACATATGCATGCTTATATGTAAACATTTCTAAAATGTATTTAAATGGCTGGAAAGGCAGCAGGAGCTAGTGAAATGCTTCTCTTTTGGTTTGCTCTATAGCCTTGTGTTATGCTTATGTTTCTAACCCCATTGTGAAATGTCAAGGTTTTATCTCTAGAAAAGAAACAATTTCAAGTTTATGAAAACAATTTCCACTTCATAGTTGTCTTAGTGAAACATGTTACTTCAAGAAACTGTGGTGTAGACTAACTTGTCTTTAAAAAAAATTAAAAAATAAAAAATAACCTATATGGTAGATATGGATATATAAGGTATTTAATTTATTTCAAAGTTATAAGTATTTAAAAGTTCTTGACAGCAACATTATATGCATTTTTCCCATTGTTGATTAAAAACTTTGGTAAATAAAATGTTGATAACTGATACTTAGGAAGCAAACAAGATTGATAAACACTCATTATTCTTTAAATAATGCTTTCTGGGAACATCAGGTGTTTCTCTAAGTACTGTTGTTTAATTATGGATCACTGTGGTTAATCCAGAAATGCTTCTTCAAGCTGGTTGACTGTCAAAAATAGTTACATGTTCTTAATAAAGGAGTACATTTCCTTTAATTTTGGAAGAATTTCAGGGATGCATTTAAAATGTACAAGTTAAGGTGAAAGGTTAGTATGCCTTTGTAGACACATTCCTTCATTTGAGATTAGAAGACATATAAATGAGATATGATTAACAAAATGTATCAGTTAATATCATAAAGGAACAATTTCATTTCTTAGTTAAAATGGGTAAGATTTTTGAGTTCCCCTTGAATACTCAAATCTCAATTATGTACTATATATGCATAGCATCTTACCAGCACACTGATGAGTTAGGTCCCAATTTTATTTCCACTTCACAGAAAAGGAAACTGAGGTTCAGAGATGGTAAATATATTATCCAGCTTTGTAACTTGTAGAACTGAAGCAAGGTTTCCAACTAAGGCATTTTTAATTCCAAAGCCTGTGTTGTCTCTGCATTCCCTTTATAAGGAAAACAGGTGCCAAGAAAGTAACAGATACTGACAGGACAAATTTGCAATGGTAAAGGAGAGGAGCTGTTGAAAACATAGGTCACATTCCAAGTTTACTGTTTTGCAGAATAAATTGAGTTAGTTTCTCAGTAAAAGTAATTAAAAGGTAAACACTAGAAAAGTAGATAAGCAGTTAACCTTTTTATCTTAAAGGTGTCAAATGGCATACATTTTGGAATACAGCTTTTTCAAAAATAAGTAGCCATATTTGCTAAGAGAATCAACCAGATATATTTGGTGTTGGCAAGTTACATACACTGCCTTTTGTGTGTGTGTGTTCAGAGGCCATGATAAATATTGTACATTCTAAAAGCACAGAGACTTTCACCAGTTACTTGAATTTTATAGACATTAAAATTCAGTTTAGGGGCTGGGGATGTATAGTTTAGTGTTAGAGTGCTTGCCTAGCATGCAAGAGGCCCTGGGTTCAACTCCCAGTATCAAAACCCAACAAACTAAGCAAACAAAAACCAAAAAAAGGCAAGGGCTGAGGAAACACTGTTGGATCTGTTATAGGAAGGAATTCACAACCTTTCAGAGACAAGTTCAGTTGCATAGTGTGGAAGGAAGTCAGTTTATGGTGCATTACACAGTAATTGGATTGTGAAAAATGGACAGCAAGTGAGACTTTTTAAAAAAACTATAGTCTACAAGTGAAAGATCAAAATTAGTTTGATAATTGTGCCAAAGCACTTTAAAAATTGTTTAGAGTCAAGTCAGGAGGCATGAGAGAGGTGTGAGTTTGTATCACAGTTGGATCCTATGGTAGGTGGGAAGAGAGAGAGAGAGAGAGAGAGAGAGAGAGAGAGAGAGAGAGAGAGGAAATCACTACCATATGCTTAATAAGCTTTTACCTTAAAAGGAAATTTCCAAATTGCTTCATTTTTGTAGGACTGAAAGAAGTGCTATAGCATGAAGCCTAGAGGTATTACCCTGGGAGGGCTTACCATATAAAAGTGATATGAAGCACTATGCCCAGAGAGATAAGGAAATGGAGTTATCAATTCAGGGTCTTTCAAAGCAATGTCAGCCCAAAGATGATAGGTAAAACACTTTAACCACAATAACAAACATTTTGAGTATCCACTAAAGTGTTGGGAACTGATCTAAGCACTTTAGATGGTTGTCTTTCATATGCATATTAACCACATATTATCATGTTTCATATGAGGAAACTTGAGCTTAGACAGGCTTGGAAAGTTCTAACTGCCTCAGGCTAATGAGTGGTTTAAGCTTGATCTTTGATCATAAGCTAGAATTCCATGACCAGTAACTGTCAAAAAAGATGACGTTGAGCCTCAAATGGGAGTTCAACAGTGACTGTTTTATTTTATGTAAGGTAATATCTGTATCTTACTTTAAAATGCTTTGGTGCATGAACAGATGTTTGTATGAATGTTTGCCTGTGTGAATTTGAACTACAATGTAGGTTTTCTTAACACTTTTGTCATCAATACAAAGTCTAAAGGAAGAAAGGCCGTGGTTAGCATGTAATCAAAAAGGCTACATTTTGGAAATGGCACTTTGGTCTTCCACAATTTTTAATTCCAATTTACACTAGATTTTAAAACATCAGCATAATGAAAATTAAGGATAAAGGCTATTCATTGGTGAAATCATCAGCTTGTTACTTAGATAATGGATGATGGAAATGGACATTCATTAGAGAGATTAGTGACAATTAAAATTTGTGAATTGGTTACAATATTTTAGAAGCACTCCCTGTTCTGGCATGAGTCTAGTATGTCAGTGTTCACCCGTAGAATGAAGTTGGAAGCGTGGTGTTGAACAATTTTCTTTCCAGTTATCTCTTTGGAGAGTTTGACAGACTAAATGATGGACATACGGCTAACTGCATCCTGTCTCCAGGATGTTCTCATGTTTGTCTCAGAAACAGCCTTTCACTCAAGGTATGGTGGAGAGATTTCCTTGTAGATTGATTCTCCATGATCTGTTCTCCATTAGGAATTTTCAAGTCCTACTAAGAAAGAAGACTCATCAGGGTGCCTCTCTGGTTCATGATTGTCCTGAGGTTTATTTATTTTTAACCTTTCCTCCTGTTGTTTGATGAATCCTGGGAGAGAGTGCTAATAGCTTTACTACTAAAGTCATTAATAGTAAACTTAAAGCATTTCATTAAGGCCTGTAGTCCTGAGTCTACACTAAACCTCCTTCTGCTCTAACCTAGGGCACAGAGAGCTTTAAGAGAATGGTTTCTACTTTGCTGCCACCCAAAAGGATGTGGGAGGCTGCTATAAATTGAGCATTGACCATGTGGTGGACACTGTTTGGTGTGTTTTCTCTGTCATTCAGTCTAGTGGTATCCCATGGGGATGTTTTCACTCTCTGGGGGCATTGTGGACATTTGCAAAGATGCTTTTGTTGTCACAATGATTTGGGAGTTTCAACACCAAGACTTCCTGCAAGGTAAGGGACAGTCCTAGTGAAGAATTGGTTCATATATGCATCTCCAAAGCCCTGTGGCTGTTTCTATGGGTAAAATTCTGTTTTTATAAGTTAAGCCTATAATCTTCTTTTATTTTGCATGTAAACAGAAATTAATTGTTGAATGGTTTTGAGATAGTAGTATTTCCAAGAGTGCATCTATCATATAGATTGAGGGAAGAGTAAATTCATTTTATTTGGGACCTTATCAACAACTTTTCTGTGTCCCTGCCTGTACCTCATGATTTGAGATGGCTATAACTGCTGCATTAATGTTAACTTATATGTGTGTCTGGATCCAGCAATTTATTGAATCTTCTAGAATAATCATGTCTTTTTATTGCCCATGAATAAACATATTATTTTATTATCAACTGACTTTCTTTTATTCCTTTTTTCCAGAACCGGGGATTGAACCCAGGGCCTTACATGTATTAGACAAGTACTCTACTCTGAGCTACACGTCCAGCTCAAAGTAAAGGTATGTTTTATTTGTTTATGGTTTTGAGGGTTGAACACTGAAGTGATTTACCACTGAACTATATTCCTAGCTCTTTTTATTTTCTGCTTTGACACATGTTCTTTTTAAGTTGCCCAGGATGGCTGGAATTACAGGCATTGTGCCCTTCTTGTATTTCTTCCTTATAATACAGTTAAGATATTATATGAATTTTTTAAAAGTATCTTGGTAGACAGCATTATCTCTCAATTTCATTTCAGGATATTTAAGAGGAAGCAAATGAATATTTGTAATAGAGTGTTGGATTAAGAACTACTTATGGGGACTGGGGATGTGACTAAAGCAGTAGTGTGTTTGCCTGGCATGTGTGGGGCACTGGGTTCGATCCTCAGCACCACATAAAAATAAAATAAAGATGTTGTATCCACAGAATCTAAAAAATAAATATTAAAAAACTCTATCTCTCTCTGTCTCTCTCTCTTTTAAAAAAAGAACTACTTATGGGCCTGAGGCTGTGGCTCAGCAGTAGCACATTTGCCTGGAATGTGTGAGGCACTGGGTTCGATCCTCAGCACCACATATAAATAAGTAAATAAATAAAGGTCCATTGACAACTACAAAAATATTAAAAAAAATAACTACTTATGTAGTTCTTCATGACAGCCCCATTATCTGGATGACTACAGGTTTTTTTCCATTTTCAGATCAAGACACAAGCAACAACTTGCCCCACCCACATGCTGCTAAGCCAGAGAGTTAGGGTTTGGACCTGACATTTTGGATATACGAGCTATAGTCTTAACTACTGTTTTCTATTTCCAATTATAGGAGGCCAATAGAAACATCATTAAATGAGAAGAATTCTGGGACTTAGGGAATAGACAAGTATGAAATTGTAGATCCATATAGAGATGCCAAGTAGAATGGCTTGTACCAGGAAAAGCAAGTGTGACTGAGAGTCCTGCTGGCTTCTGCATATGTTATAGATGAAAGTAAGAGGGTCTCCTGATGCACATTCTCAATAAGTAACCAGAATCAAGCTGAATGAACTGCCATGGATAGTTTCCTCAAGGATTTTATGATCTTTTCATTACCTCTTGGAAAAGAATAACGGACAACCTACAGAGTATTGAACTTAAGCATGTTTCTACAACACCCCTGGTGTAGTCTACACTGTTATTCAGCTCCTCAGCCTTTCTTTTAAAAATTTAATGTGGACTCCCCATCAATCACTAAATATTCTGGAGATAATTTACAAACAACAGCAAAATACTATTCTCTTTTCTTTCTTTAATTTCACTACTTGTTGGAGTTGCTATAGGTGATTACCCTTATAGTTGGCTGTCTTGCAGATTTTCCCACCCCAGAACAAAAAGGCAAGCATTTGTCAAGCAAGCCATCAGAGAAAACATAGTTGATACTTTATTCTCCTGTTCAAGAATCTACCTTAGTTTTCTCTCACAACTTGAACTCCTGGTTTAATTTCTCCTTGAACCTGCCTCTTTCCTCCAATCTCTATCCTGCTACATGCCCTCTGCTGTACCATACTCTCCCTGCATGACTTGGCATGTGCCATGTGGCTCTGAATCTCTTGTATGAAAAAATTTCCTTATTCTCCATCTTAACACCATATTCGTGTAGGTAACAAAGAAGACATTATGTCCTAACTCTTCCATGATGTTCCCCAGATTACTCTAGCCCTCCCCGCCTTTTCAGTGGAAACTCCGATGGCTTCTGTATTTCAGAGAATAAAAACATAAAGTAATGGATTAAAGGTCTTATACTGGTACAAAAATTTTGCTCTGGTTTTGAAATACGCTACATGGTTTATTTTCCTCCTTATTTTGAGTCTTTTAGAATAGTTCAATAGTTGATGTTGGTTGACTCATCTTCTCTGTTATTATTTGTGTTCTATTTGGAAGCTTCCAGTCAATTCTGCTGAATTATATGTAGTTTATATGATCTTGTTCCACTTGGGCAGGACTAGCTTTTAATTTCCAAGACCCAGAGTAGAAATGGAAATGCGCGGCTGCTTGTTTGAAAATTATTTATCAATTTGAAATATCAGGCTAGGGTTGTGGCTCAGTGGTACAGTACATGCCTAGCATGTGTGAGGCAGTGGTTTTGATCCTCAGCACTACATAAAAATAAATAAATAAAATAAAGTTATTGTGTCCTTCTACAACTAAAAAAAATTTCAAAAAATTTGAATATCAATAGAAGAGCATTAAATAAAATGCAAAGCTCTTCCAGATATAGGCCCAGGTGAGGCTACACAGGTTGTACACCCTTGAGATTGGCTTTCCCCTAGGCATGAGGATATTTGAATAGTTTTTCCTTTGTTGGTAGTGTTAATTTTTCCTCATGGTTAAAGCTCCAAAGAAATGCATACCTGAAGTATAATTATTTTATTGTGTTTCTACAACAATAACTTTCAGCTGTTGAACAACCTCATGATATGAATGCTTAGTTGCTTAATTATCATTTGTTTTTTCCACTTAGAAAATGATCCCCCCCACTGCCCCTGTCTTTCTCCCTCTCTCCTAGTGTTATGTTTGTCTGGGTAGTGCTGACTAATACAGAAGGAAAGGAAGCCTATAAGTGCATTAAAGAGCAGATTGCCATTGTGGGTGAATAAAGCTCAATGACAATGAGGATTTCTTAAGTGTGATGTAAACATACCTGAGTTATCCCACCAAGGGAAAAACAAGCCTGGGTTATATACTCACTAACTTCTTTCTGCCTATCAATAAGGATCTGCTTCTGAATGTATTAACTTCCGGGGACTGTTAGTCTGTCCAATGGAACATGCTTCTCCAGTTCAAGACATTTCTCAGGAGAGTTACAGGTGCTTGCAGTAAGAAGCTCTTGGCCTGTGTGAGGGTAGCAAAAGCTAAGGAATGTAGTTGGGGCAAAGTATGTCTGGTACAGAGGGAACCTTCTGGGAGAGGAGAATCTGAAACAGAAAATAAGAAAGAAAATAAACAGGGGACTTTCTTCATAATTGGCCAAAGGATATCTTAGTCCCACATAAATGAGGGATCAAAATGTTGACATTTCAGGTAGTAAAGAAATGATGAAGAAAAAATGACTATTTGAAATCACGGATTTGGTGCTTTCATGTTAGGACTAGTCCCTGAACAACAAAATATAATGAATTGATATAAAAATCAAGTTTTGTGAATTTGATTATATTGTTAGTTCTTAGTAGTATGATGAGTTTGATTTGAGGAATATATTAATTTCAAATGAGTTATGAAAATTTAAATGTGAAAGATGTGTAGAAATTGGAATAGATTATATCTCAAAGATAGCATATTAGCACTTTATTCCTGAACATTTATAGAATTTTGGTTGTTTAACACATAAATAAGTCAAGTTAACTTTATAAGGAACAAAGAAACCAATAACAAGTGATTTTAAAAAGTCAAAATAATTTTTTCAGAATAATTTATTTGGTCAGAGTCTTAGGATTTTTTAATCTAGTGTCAGACATGTCTAGTTTTCAACATAAGTATAAAAAGAGAGGTTAGTCTATGCATAGAAAGAAACAAACCAGAATTTTGTAAGTTGAATTTCTGTTTTGCTTATCAAAGTATGGTTTGTCTCACAACCTAATTATTGAACATGTGTGAAAGTAGGTCAAGGATGCATTACTTCTTAATTTTGGAAAAGTTATAATGATGTCTGAACTTAAACAGTAGTATTTTTTGAGAGAATTACCATTTTAATGACAGAATACAATTTTTTATAGTTAGAACAAAGTATTGGCATTTTCTTTTAAACTCCTTAGTCTGAGTAGGGCTTAAGAAAATGGTGAATCTGCAAGATGAAGTTTAATAGTGTCATTAAGATGCTGCACGTCTGCTAAATAGTTTGTTCCTTTGTACTGTTGAGTCTTCCACTAAAAAATCTTTTAAGGAAATCATAAATATAATTAAAGAGTTAGAATATATGACCCTACAGGAAAAAGGTAAAAGAACAGACATTAGTTGACCTCAATACTGAAGTTCATTTTCATAATTGTTTTCAAGTGTTTGCATAGCATGTACTCAAAATATGCTGTTCCATATATACATCATCACTAAGGGAAAC
Source organism: Marmota marmota marmota (assembly GCF_001458135.2). NCBI lineage: Eukaryota > Metazoa > Chordata > Mammalia > Rodentia > Sciuridae > Marmota > Marmota marmota. Next base: position 233,745 of record NW_026000060.1, on the reverse strand, counting down.
CAAAGGGATAATGAGCCTAAATTATAGTACAATTAATTTCATTCAGTAGATTGTAAGGAAGAATTTTGGGAGGGATAGTAAGGAAATAAAAATTGTAATAAGGAACTGAGAAACCATTTGGATCTTCTTTTGAGGAATTTAAAATATAGGTGAAAACTACTTTTAATACTATCTTTGGGAAGAAGAATGAATGGAATTACTTCTTAATGATTCTACCCATATTTTTGACTTTAAAAATATATCTGGATATTTTTAATCTGTATAATAATTTCAGAATGTGTATTGTATGCTACAGGGTACATTTCCCTATGTATTTCTAATGAGTCTTTGTTTTCATTTTTTAAAGATTATTTTAGATTTACAGAAAACTTAGAGTATAGAGAGTGTTTATGTACTCCACATTTAGTCCCCTACTGGGAAATTTAGGTTAGTATGCATGTTATGTTAGTATAGTACATTTTCTCAACTAATGAACCAATATTGATGCGTTGTTATTGACTAAAGTCCACATTTTAAACACATTTTCTTACTTCTTACCTAATGGCCTTTTTCTATTTCAGGATTCACTGTACCATATCATATTTAGATATGATATATTCTGTGATACCTCTTTCTTGCGACAGTTTGTCATACTTTGCCTTTTTTGATGACCTTAAGAATTTTGAGAAGTACTGGTCAAGTATTTTGTAGAGATGATTAATGACCTATAATTTTACCCATGAGGGAAAAGGAAAAAGAATATATATATGAAGTAATTTAGCCCCTCGATGGAATTCTGCTTAATTTTTTAAACACTCCTCTGTTGAGGTATAATTGGCACACAAAATATATATACACAATTTATTAAGTTTGCATATATATATATATATATATATATACAACTTAGTAAGTTTGCATATATATCTATCTATATCTATATCTATCTCTCTCTCTCTCTCTCTCTCTCTCTCTCTCTATATATATATATATATATATATATATATATATATATATATATATATATATATATTCACACAACTAAGTAAGTTTGCAGGTAAGTGTATACCCAGGAAATATCACCACAATCAATGCCATAAATATATCTATCACCTTCAAATATTTCTTCTTATCCCTTTATTGTATTTACTAATTTTTGCCTGATGTTTTTCACATGATTAGATGGTATGTATGAATTTTGGAAGAAGAGCACAGATCTTAAAGTACCATTGTCATGGCATTGTATTAAAAGTGCATAAACATGATCTATCATTGGTGATGTTAATACTGAACAACTGACTGAGGTAGTATTTTTCAGTTTTTTTCCTATATATTTACTCTTTTTCTCTTCTTTCCATTCATTACTCTGTGGAAGGAAGTCACAATGCAGAGACCACACCTATGGAGTAGAGAGTTATGCTTTATCTTCTTGAAGGAATATCTACATAAATGATTTAGATTTCTGCATGGGATATTTGACTCTTTGCTCTCATTTATTTATTTTCTTACTTATCCAATAATTTAGTGATTCAGTATGAATTCATGGAGATTTATTGTAAATCAATACCACTTAATTTTGCTGTTTAAATTGTGCTAGCTTTGGCCACTGGGAACTCTTTCAGTTGGCTACTGTTTCTCTTTGATGTACAGCCTTCACTGAGTAAGTACATGTTTTTAGAAATTCATTTTTTAGCATTTTATTATTTTTTGGCACTTCAAGGTGTTCCAGATTCATTTTTATATATGTTCTTTCCCTCTTTGAGGGTCAGCTATTTCTCAAAGAAGCCCTAATTCCTTCAACTGGAGGATGATGATATCGATGAGTATGACCTGGGTACTGTGCTCTTTGCTACTGAGTTATCATTGTTTCTAGGTCATCTTAGCTGACTGTGTGTGCATGCGTGCACGTGCACATGTGTACTATCATATATATGCACAACTGTTAATAGTTATGTATACTTTTCATTTGTATCTGTATCAAGCTAAACACGAGTTCGTATTGATGTCCTCAACGCTAACTGACTGCCACATGGATAATACTAGCATCCTCCCTTCTCTTTTTTAATAATATTTTATTCCAATAATGAAAAATATGACTCCACCATTTAGTTAGTTAGATACTAATTCCAGTACAAATGTTTCTTACTCACCAATATTAGTCTGGATGTCTTCATAAGGGAGTTTCTACCAAATTTTCATGGCTCAACTGATTTCTATCTCTCTTTATATGTATTTTTTATTTTATTTCTTTATTTTTATGTGGTGCTGAAGATTGAACCCAGGGCCTTGCACGTGCTAGGTGAGTGCTCTACTGCTGAGTCACAACCCCAGCCCAATAATTTCTCTTAATTTTATAAGTTCTTCCAGAAAATGAAAAAGAACAAAAATTGCCCTCTTATTATATGGAGCTAGTATAATCTTCATGATAAAACCAGATACAGGCAGTTGCAAAAAGCTTAAATTTAGAATTGGCTATGCAAATTTAGTAGTTTACAAATTTAATTATGTATAAATATTGAGTGATGATTATCATACAAAGGCAAAGATGTTCCATACAAGAAATCTGTCAGTATAATTTATAATTATTGATCAAAGAAGAAAATCATAGTTTTATTTCAGTGCTACACAAAAAAATATTTTTTAATGGTTGCTCAAAACATTACAATGATCTTGACATATCATATATCATACATTTGATTCAAATGGGGTATGAATTCTTATTTTTTCCACGTGTACAAAAAATCTTTAGATAAGATTCAATACTTAATTATTATTAAAAACTTTATCAAATGAGGTCTATAAATAAATGTACATATTTATTAAAAGATTCAGTATCAAAAAATATGTTTTTTCCTAAGTATTAAAATTAATAGAGACACTTTACATTCATTAAAAAAGTGAGGTATGGACATTGGAAAGGAAGATACAATATTCAGATTTTCTAGTATTTTCCTTAGAAAAACCAACTATAGTAATCCATGTTTTGTTGCTATAATGAAATACCCAAGATTGGTTAACTTCATAAAGAAAAGAAGTCTACTTATTTAAGATGTAGGGTCACATCTGGTGATGGCCTTCTTGCTGACAGATTCTTGAGGCGATGCTGGGTAGCACACAGCAAGGGACTCTCTCTCTCTCTCTCTCTCTCTCTCTCTCTCTGTGATCTAGCCTATTATTTTAATACTGAACTAGTATTCAATTATGAAGTCTTCACCCTGGTGAATTTATCCAATCCTAATCACATCACAAAGTGCCACACATGTAACCAACATAGTTAGATCAAGTTTTCACCCTTTTCATACGTCACAATGGAAATTAAACTCTAGTGCATGAACACCTAGTGGACACACTGAAACATGTCTACGCCATACACCACGTAAATTCACACATCATTTGAGATTATTTTCCGCTAACTTCTAGCAGTTGGAGTTGCTATTTAAATCCATTAAGTTGGGTATTTGGTCTAACCCCCAAACATGGAAACTCATGTTCTTTCATTCTGTTAAAATTTCTGTAACACTCTTTTTTGGTTTTTCTTTTATTTTTGTTCTCTCCTATTTGAATGCATATTATATGAATATACTTCATGTACAAATATTATTTTTCCCTTTTCTCTCTGGTTTTATTTCTTTATCCTATTACTGACTTTATAGGAGATCTCTGCAATTTCATCTTTCAATCCTTTATTGAATTTTTATTTTATTCTTGGTATATAAATTTAATTTGTGGCATCTATTTTTATTGAATTTTCTATAATTTTATAGAATCAGTATCTGCTCTTTAAGAAAATAAATAACTTTTTGATTATAACAAGCTATTTTGAAATGATAGCAACTTAAAATTAATGATAAAGATAGAAAAAGAAACAAAAAAGGAAAAGCACAAACAACTCTAGACTTTTATGTTTCTACACAAATTTTATATTTTTGATGTTCTATTTTATATATTTCTGTATTACCTATCTCTTAATGTATTAATGTATTCATTATATCATTTTGTTTCAGTTTTCATGTTACAAATGAGTGATTTGTGTATGATGTTTATATATTAGAGCATTATGAATTTTCTGTTTCGTTACTTTACCAGTGAATTTTATTTCTTCCAGTGTTTGTATGTTCCAGTGTTTGTATCTTCCAGTTTTTTTTTTCAACTTAAATAATCCCCTTTAACATTTCTTATACATCATGTCAGGTAATAATAAATTCGCTCAGCTTTTGTTTGGGAATATCTTTATCTCTTTTCATTTCTACAGGGTACCTTTGCTGGGTACAGAATTCCTGGCTGGGAATTTTTTTTCTTTTAACACTGTGAAAATCTCACTCTACTCTTTCCTGGCCTGAAGGTTTATACTGAGAAGTAGGCTCTCAGGCAAATTGGAATACTCTTATAGGTTATTTTTTTTCTTGCTGCTGTCTGAATCCTGTTTTTAACATCTGAGAGATTGATTACGATTTGTTTTGGAGTAGATATAGTTAAGTTGAAACAGTTGATATGAATATTTGTATCTCTGGGTTTGAGAAGATTGTAGTGTTATCTTTTAAAATCATCTTTCTACCCTTTGGCATTCTGAAGCCCCTCATTAACCTCTGTAATTTGAATATTTGCTCTTTTAATGTCATCCCAACATTTTCCTCATACTTTCTTCACTCCACTTCATTTCCCCCTTTTTCTCCTCTGACCATGTGTTTTCCAATAGCCTCTTGGAGCTCAGTAATCCTCTGTTTGATCTGTTTTGCTTTGGATGTTTCTATTGCATTTAAAATTTTGCTTGATGTACTTTTCAGTTTAAGGATTTGTTTTATTTTTTAAAAAATTACTTTAATCTCTTAAATTTAATAGAGTATTGAATCATTTCTGGGTTTTCTTGAAGCTCATAAATTTTCTTAAAACAACGGTTTTGAATTCTCCATCCAAGAGTTTGCATGTATTGCTTGCTATATGGTTGATTTCTGGTGCCTTATTATGTGCAATAGGTGAGGTCATGATTCCCTGAAAGTTCTTGATGCTACATGGCATATTGAAGCATTAAGTATTTATTCTACTCTTTAGAATTCTGGCTTATTTTGTGTCTGTCTTTTCAGAAATTCTAAGCAGGCTACTTATTTTCTTTGATCCTGTGGCCACTTCTGTTATTTCAGCACTAGATGGTGCCTTAAATCTAGTTTTTTTTCCTGAGTCTACTGTTAGTGTATTGTTACTATTTCAACACTAGAGGATATGTCAAACCCAGATTTGTCCCAAATCCAGCATTAGTGTGTTGTTCATAATGAACTTGGGGAGGTTAAAAAGAGTATGTTATCCCCCTTTTCTTCTGGGGCTGGGGCAGGTCTGGACACCTCACCTAGAGTCAGTGGCCTGTGGTTAGGCACTGTGGGATTCTGTCTGGCTCTGGGACTCACCATGAAGAGACTGGACCTAGGTTCCTATGCAGTGACTTGGTATTTACCTCCCTCTTGTTCTCCTAAGTAGAAAATAACTCTCTGTATGTTGTGCTTCCTGTGGTTGGGGGAATGATGGGGTGATCAGTCCCTTGGGGGCCCAGAGGTCCCATTGACAGACACTGTTCTTGGGGATAGGGATAATTGGGGAAGTCAGGTTTTGGGTCTCACAATAGGGGCTGGTGCTGAGTTCCATAGCAAAGTCCTGTGCTTTTGTTCTTGTCCTACTTACCAGTGGTGGAGTTTCTGTGTGCTGTGCTGCCTCCAAGTTGGGAAGTGGCAGTGGAGGTAGTCTCTGGGACACCAGGCTAACACAGATCCAGAGGCTCAGTCTCCTTAGCTGGCGCCAGGCTTTCCTCAGTACTGGTTTCACAGTGGAAGGCCCGTGAAATTTCTTTGAGGAAAAAGAAAGTGTCTTTCTGTGCTCTGTTACTTGGAGTTGGGTGAGTGGTGATATGGCAATCTTTTCCTTTCTGCCTTCTTCAATGAGAGTTTTCTAATTATTATGCTAAGACCATTGTACTGTGGTCTCTTGCTTGCTTTCCTTAGCTCTTGCAAAAGTGTTTTGCTGTGTTAATTGTTCTGAAGAGAGTCTACTGCTGGAATTGCTGGAATAGCTTACTCAGCTGCCATCTTGCTCCATCTCTGGATGACACATTTTTGAAATTAGCTCTCTCTTCAATGGCTCAGGTTTTTCTTCTTTATCTTCCATATCCTGTTTCCTTATCTTCCAGGTTAAATATTTTCCTCAGATGTTTGGTAATTCTTTACTTCCTGCTCAAGAATTGGGGAATAAAAACTCACTCAAAGAAACTTTGAATGAATTTTCAGGATTTATCATCTTTGAGCTTCTTTTTAGGATATGGTCTCTCAACTTCTGCACAGTTGACATTTAGGGCTAGGAAATTCTTTGTTAGGGGGGACTTTATTGTGCCTTACAGAAAATATAGCACTATCCTTGGCCTCTATCTATTAGATGCTAGTAGCACCCTATTCAGCTGTGAACCAAAAATGTCTCCAGACATTGCTGAATATTCTGTGGGATAAAAAAATTGAGTACTGTTGCATTAGGATACATCATTTCTTAAGGTAACTCCTACCCAACCTCTTGGGCTGGGCAGATGCCTAGGAAGATAAAAGTCTGGATGTCAGACTTCATAAAGCTCAGTGAAGGAAGACCACTGGTGTTTCTGCATTAATAATTATTAATATTGTAAGTATGGTCTTTATTTTCCCTTGTGTGCGTGGCTTCAGCTGTTTTCAGCATCTCTCAGTTCAAAAAACCTGTGTTTTATCTCTCTTAAGAAAAACTTTCTATCAAGACTAAGGTGTGGTGCAGGATATATGTGAGTGTATTCCTTTGCTTAAAAAATCAAGTTCCTTAATTGCATGGGATAAAATGTATATGTTTGATTGTACTCAGAAGGTTCTGTTCTTGTCTTTTCAAGATTTTAGAAATTTGCAATGAAGTTCAACTTATTAAAGTAAAAGTGACAAGTAAGGTAAATTTTACAAGAGTGAAGATATAAGAAACATTTATTTGTTCAATTTGTAATATGCCTTTTTGTGTTTAACATATTTGAAAGAGTCAGCTATATTGAGTAATTATGATTTGAATTTTCTGAAAGAATTTGATTAATTAATTATGTATGTAAGTGGTGTTAAATGCTTTAAAAGAATTTAATCTGTTAAATTTATCAGTTGCTTTACATGAAAGTGGAGAAATAGGTTTCATGTATGGAAAGAAAAGTCTCTCTGTTATAAGGTATATAAAATATTTTATTAATATTTAATTTATTAAATTTATATATTTTAAAATACAGTTCCACTTAATATCTTAAGATCAATTGAAAGATCTTATTTTCTTTCTGAACTTTTGGCCAAAAATAGAAGCTGCCTCACTTTTACTTACTCTATGAATAATGTAAAGCAATTAATTATTTTATAAAGTTTTCTTATGGTGAACTGAAATATTCTTCCCTGTACCTTCCAACCACAGTTCTTATTTTGCTTTAAGGACCATCCAGAATACAAATATTTCATGACCACTAGTGTGAGTTTTCTGATACACTGTCATAGATTCAATGTCCAGTGCAACAGGTTTCTAAGTTTTGTACAGTACTCAGCTCACTTCTGTCATCATTTCCCCCAAATATGATTCCCTGAATGAACTCCAGTATTCTGGATACCATTTAGTAGTGCAAATTCAGTCCTATTATGTTCCATCTTGTTTGGATGCTAAATTTCTATTAATATAGCCCAAGATTTCTTTTCAAAAATTTAAATGAAATAAGGTGTTAAAAACACTTAGTCTATTGTATGAAATATAAAATGCATTCATTAAATGAAATATAATTTTATATACTTTATACCTATGGCATCTTAAGAAGTCAGAGAATATATCTTTATCATCTTCTTTTTTTTTTTTTTTGTACTGGGCATTGAACTCAGGGGTAGTCAACCACTGAGCTACAACCCAAGCCCTATTTTGTATTTTATGTATAGAGAGCTCACTGAATTGCTTAGCATCTCACTGTTGCTAAGTTGGCTTTGAACTCGCTATCCTCCTGGCTCAGTCTCCAAAGCTGTTGGGATTACAAGCATGTTCCTATTTCAGGCATTGTGCTCCCTGAGGTGGGATGGAGTGAGCAGTATGACCTGTACTGTATTTCAGGAATGTTCACTATGTACTGGATGTTTTACATGTAGTGCTCACAAGAACTTTATGAGGGAGGTACAATTATTGTTTTCATCTCACAGATGGGAAAACAGAGGCTCAGAGAGCCTAAATAATTTATTCAAGGCCATACCATGGAGCTTAGGCTGATTGAGATGGTTGAGATTTCAACAGCTTCTGCTATTACATGTATGTAGAAAGACTCCCAAGCTCTGAGACAGGCAGAGAGGGGATATCACGGAGTGGCTAAGGTCTGAGAAACTTTTAGATTGACAGAAGGTTGATATTGAACCAATTGGAGCAAAGTCTTTAATGCAAAAACAGTGGTGTAGTTCTTTCAGCTTAGGGTATTGAGTAACTCTTCAGGATTTTTGCTCCCTGGAATCTATCTACTGTGTCTATTTTTGTGCAATATTTTCTGATGGGGGTGAGCACAATCTGTTTACAGGAAAAAGTTACCCTGTGTTTTTGTGCATGATTCCTAAAGCTTTTTTATGTGTGACTGAATCCTTCCGAAAATGTAATTCAGTCCTCTCATTTTTGATATGGCTGAGCCTCCAGGGACCACAACTGTAGCAGCCTCTGAGTACCTGGGCGGTTGAATGTGGTGAAACAATTTCCTAGGCTGCCTTGGAAAAGCAGGGTGCCCCACTGATCTCTTCTCAAAGGAATTTTTACTTTTACACCATTGAGCCTGGGATGAGTCTAATCTTGACAATTCTGGAGATGCCCTCAAGACATTTTTTCCTATTCCTTGTGGGTAAAGTCTTTAACATTTCTATAGAGGCCATAATGTCTCCAACAACCACACTTTTCTTAGCCCAGTTTTACTCACAGCTTCCTGGCAAAACTGCAAGTTTTTCACATCTTTCAGCTCTTCTATCTGCTCCTGATTATCACAATAAACTTGGCTAAAAGCTGCCAGCAATATACCTATACCATTGCCTGAATGCTATGCTTCCTAGAAATTTCTTCTACCAGATTAATTAGCCCATCACCTTTAAATTCAGCCTCACAGTGAATCTTGATACATAGGCAAAATATAACAACTTCTTAGCCAGAACATAACATGAATGGCCTTTAGCCCAATTTACAAGAGTCCTCTTCCTCTGAAACCTCATGAGCCATGTCTTTGCTGTCCATAGTCCCATAGGCATTCAGATCTTCTGAGCTCCCACCATAATTGCCCTTTAGGGTTCATTTACAACATGTTAAAGTTTTTCCAGCTGGCATCACTATATTACTCAAAATTCCTCCCAGAAATTCCAAAAAGCTTCAAAAGCTTCTGAACCACGTGGTCAGGTTAGTCATAGCAACAATCCCACTTCTTGGTCTTAACTTCTATTTTAATCATCTTTTTTTCCTGCTGTGACCAAAAGACCTGACAAAAATAGGAGAGAAAGTTTACTTTGCAGCTCACAGTTTCAGAGTTCATCCCATAAACAACCAGCCCCATTCCTTGGGGGCACATAACCTATCATAACATAAAACATATAAATATACATTATTTTAAAAATAAAGTCACTACCACTACTTGGAGATGAAAATTTTTTTATGTAGTAAAATGTTTTTCTAGGTCTAGCTCCTATTTTCAAATTAGGAATCTTAGAAAGTTCTTATATATGGTTGTCTGTATGTAGAAATGTTAAAGAGAAGAATTTTAGTTTGGGGTTATTTCTTACTCCTTTCAATAACTCCAGCACATATGTTTTACAACTCATCTATTTCTTTGGGCCTTAACTCAGGTAGTATGTTCATGAATAACCACAGGATACTTTAATAGTGATATTCCAGGTGAAGCTACTGTATTTGATGTTTATTTCAGATAAGCTCAGGGAATTAACCAGGGGAGACATCAGACTGCCCTAACTCAGCTCAGATACACAAGTACTTACTAAATAGGTCCACTTTGTTCCATAGAATAACACATATTTCCTCTGTCTGTGGAGTAGCTTACTTTGTCTGTAGTCATAAATGATCTCCATAAGAACAAATCTTGGATTCAAACCCCTTACACTGGCCCACCAGGCCCTGCTTCATCTTAGTGGTTTCTCCAGTTCAACAAGTGCAGATTTCCCCATTGCTCACAGCTCTCCAGCCACAAAGACTTCTTTTGATCACCTCAAAGCCTCTGTATATGAAGATACTTCCACCAGAACAATAAAAGGCTGACTCTATCATTTGTTCTCCATTTAATTATCAACTTCTTAGAAAGGAATCTCTTCCCAAGGTTATCTAATGACCACACCTCATCATCAGTGCTTTCTATTTATCTTCCTCACAGCTCTTGTTATCATAAGTAATCATGTTACTCAGTTTTCTAATGGTTTGGTATGTGCTCCCAGCTCTAGAATGTAATGCTGGGGGCCACATCTACCTTGTTTGCTGCTGGTCATTGGTGCTTACAACAGTGAGTGGCACAGTGGGCTCTAATAATTTTAGTGGGCTGAATTGAATGAATTATGATGAGTAAGACAAGGTCAATAAATAGAAGCTACTGCTTCCAGGAAATTTAAATTGCTCATAAGTAACTGCTTTCTTTGAATTGATATTTAAAGATTTATTTTCTTTATACCTTAAGAAGACATAGAAGGGAAAAGGAGACAAGAGCAACAGCACCAGACTTTGCATAGAAGAGACCATGAACTAAATTGTGCTGCTTATACTGACATCTTGATTGTTTAAGGTTTGATTTTATTTCCATGGCATAAGTGTAGCATGAACTGTTCTCAAGGAGCAAATTATTTTGAGAGGGCAAATGGTATAGTAACAATTCCTTAATTATTTTATCTTGTCTTACTGCTAGTGCTCCTGGTGCTTTATAATCTTGCTTGCAAACAACCTCACTTCTCATATTTTCTTAAAAAAGATTCCCTCTCAAAATTAGTAACTTAGATCAAATCCTTTACCCTGAATGTGACAAGTATAAACCTGACATAAATATATAGCCAAGATCAGAAAGATATTTGTATAGTTTCATATAACAATTATATAAAATGCATACAATAAAACACAAAAGTTGAAGAACTACCACTAACTGATATCAAGACTTATTATAAAGCTATAGTAATCAATACCATGTGGATTTGGTCATCAATAAATCAATAAAACAGAATAGTCATAAATAGACCCAATATACACACAACTGATTTTCTACAAAGGTGTGATAGCAATTCAGAAAGAATAGTGTTTTGTGTTCTTATGAAATGGTGCTGGGACAATTGGATAGCCATGTATGGGAGAAAATAAGGGGATTTGACTTGTATCTAAACACTATACAAAAATTTATTAAATCCTAAAAGCATAAAATTTCTGGAACAAAACAGGTGAAATTTTTCTGGCCTTGATTTAGGCAGTTTTTTATAGATACACTAGAAGTATGATCTATAAAACTACAAATTAGAATTCATAGAAAATAAAGACTCTGCCCTTCAGACAGCATTGTTAACAGAACAAACTTCAGTATGGGAGAAAGTGTTTTGAAATCTCATATCTGATAAAGGACTTGTTTAATGTGGGGACAAGTGCATGGAGTACTGCATATGTGGCATCTGTTAAGGGCGCCTGAGTGGCAAACCACTCCCCTTGTGCTAGGCATGTGAGTGACAAACCACTTACCCCATAGGCACAACACGGGACCCTGTGGCCACATGTTTGTGGTCCCAGTGTTTGCTCCACAGTCTGCTCCTTGATTGGTTGCCATAAGGACAGTTGGCCAGAAATTGTATTGGTGGCTGCGTGTAATCTGCTTAGCTACTACCTGGGTACATATACATGGTAATTATGCAGTAAAATCAGACCTGTTTCCAGCTTGGTCTCCAGAGGTCTTGATTCATGACTCCACAACCACACTTTCCTGTACCCTGTTCCATGGACATCCTCACTGGATGAGAGAGAGCCCATGCCATTTAAGACTGTTCGAAACTCAATGATAAGAAAAAAATACTAGGAAATTTTTTGAGAAGATACTTCCTCAAAGAAGATACATGGTTGGAAAATAAGAACACAAAAAAGATACTCAACACATGATTCATTAGTTAGAAAGAAATGCAAATTAAATCTACAATGAGATATGACCTATTTGAATGAATACAATGGAAACAACTATAATGAGTGTCATTGAGACTATGAAGGAACTAAAATTCTTTTTTTATATATATAGAGAGAGATAAAGAGAGAGAGAGAGAGAGAAAGAGAGAGAGAGAATTTTTTAATATTTATTTTTATAGTTTTCAGCGGACACAACATCTTTGTTTGTATGTGGTGTTGAGGATTGAACCCGGGCTGCACGCATGCCAGGCGAGCGCACTACCGCTTGAGCCACGTCCCCAGCCCAGGAACTAAAATTCTTATTTACTGATAGTGGTAAAGTAAAATGGTGCAACTACTTTGAAAAACAGATAAGAAAATCTTAAGAAAATTAAAATATATACACCTCATGTTATCTTTAGATTCCACTCCTAGAAATTTAACTAAGAGATATTAAAACACACATTTATACAGATGTTGCACCAACTTTATTTATAATAGCCCCAAACTGGAAGAAACTCAAATGTTCATCAAGAAGTTAATGAATCAACAAATTGAACTGTATGTCTACAATAATTAATACTACAGAGCAATAAAAAAGAACAGACTTTGTAACACCATGATCCATAGAAAAAACAGAAAATAATCATGTAGAGTTGAAGAAGCCATGAAAGAGAAGACCTATGGTATGATTCTATTTTTATTGTAATTTTAGGAAATAAAAAGTAATTTATAACACAAGAAGCAGATTAATGGTTCCTGGAGATTGATGTGGGGACAGTACAAAAAGGTCATGTTGCAGGGATGAACTACCAATGTGAGGAGGGAATGTTTGGGAATGAAGGATATAGTCATTAATTTCAGTGTGATAGATTCAGAGATATACACATATGGTACAATTCAAATATATTCAGTTTACTGTACTGTAATTATATCTCAATAAGGCTGTTAAGTAAAATAATAAGTTCATTTGTAATAAAATGCACAAGGTGAAAGAGAATCTAAGAGCAGTGTTTTAAAACACTTGAAAACATCAGTATGCAGGAGGAGGTTTATCATATGATAAACTAATTGTTGAGAAGACTTGAGTATATTTCTATGGAAGTTTAAATATTGGAGATTGAGCAAGTTGTTATGTTCATGTACAAATATATTAAAATAAATCCCACAATTATGAATAATTTGTAATGAACAACAACAACAAAAAGACATATTGACTAATGAAACCAACTGTGAGTCCACAAACTAACATTCATGGTCAATTGATTTTAAACTTTAAAAGGCACCAAGGTAATTCAATGAGAAATGATTATTTTTCTCAACAAATGACACTGGAGAAACTGAATACCCACATGAATAAAGATAAATGTAAGCCCTTATTGCATACCATACACAAAAATTAATTCAAAATTGTTCTTAGACCTAAATGTAAAAACTATAATCACAAAATTTCTTGAAGATAAAAGAAAAAATTTTAGAATTTTGGTTAGATGGAACTCTTACATGTAGCACTCAAAGAATAATGCATAAATTTTAAAATTAACAAATTGAACTGCATCAAAATTTAAAACTTTTCCCCTGATTTCAAGACTGTCTGGCTACAGAAATCAAGTCAATGCTGTTTGTTCAAGACAAATAAACAATGGATAGATCTGATCAATCCATTTTTAATGATAATAAATATTTAAATATGAAAAAACACTAAATGTAATGGTAAAAATGACACATGCCCAGTTGTGGTGGCCCTGGCTAGAGAATCTGAAGAGTTAACCTAACATAGAAGAATTAAGTTGGTTGTGAAAATCAAATTGTTTGACAGGCAATGCCTTGGCACTATTTACTGCTTATAGTGGGTGCTCATAAAATTATTTGTTAAATCCCATCCAAATAGTTTAATATTTGTTTAAGTCTTCTTTCAAGAAGCTGAATGACAAGATGAACATGCTTTGTATTTAAAAGGAGGCCTGTACCTCTTCATACTGAAAGCAATGGAATGTGGAATGAGGGAAAGATTCATTGAGACCCATGTCTGAGATCTTAGGCCATAATTAAAATCCATTTATTCTTAAATAAAATGAATTAAGAAAGTTAATATCTGGTTACATATTAAAAAAAAAATAAAAACCCCTCCTAAGCAATCTTGTTCCATTATTTTTTAACTCTTACTATAATTCAGATTCATCTTTATGAGTGAAAGAAGGGTCCAATGGCCAGTGAAAAAGCCAAAGGGAAGATTTGTTTTGGAGGAGTTATATAATTTTAGTTGCTCTATGATTCACACATCATAAACATTAGCATCTGGAGGACACATTAAGTTATTTGCATGTGCTGTTTGGAATGGCAGATCCAAAAGGGTAACAGAGAGCTTCCTTTAGCATAGTCTGTGACTTTGAATAAGCTAATATATAGTACTGGGAAACTTAATTTCCATAGGTGAAAAAATAGGATTAGTTAACATTTATACTGCATTTACAAGTTGAAAGAAGGAATCAACTATACTTCTTAAAGTGCTTTGGCTTACCTGCCACCTTCCTGAATTTTTTTGGCTCACATGCATAATTTATAGAACAATGCTGTCTAAAACTGAAAGACTTTGGTTAATGTTAAAAGTAAAGTAGAATAAGAATAAAGTAAATCTTTTTTAGGCAATTTAAAAATATTGAGTCTAATTATGTTTTATGAATAATTTAAATGTGGGTTTAAAATAAAAAACCTAATGCCTTTGACCAGAAGCCTAAGTGTCCCATGACATAAGTGGGTTTTGTATGATAGATTAATACTCAGAATTAAAAACAAACATGCACCAGAATGCAGAACACTTTCCCGTGACTTCCATTTTTCTTTCTTAAATTGCTGAGATAGAATCTTAGTGTAATTTTTAAAAATCACAATTATAGGATTGAGTTTTTATTGTGTAAATTCTTTTTTTTTTATTGGTTGTTCAAAACATTACACAGCTCATGACATATCATCTTCCATACATTTGATTCAAGTGGGTTATGAACTCCCATTTTTTACCCCAAATACAAGTTGCAGAATCACATCGGTTACACATCCACATTTTTACATAATACCATATTAGTGACTGTTGTATTCTGCTACCTTTCCTATCCCCTACTATCCCCCCTCCCCTTCCCTCTCATCTTCCCTCTCTACCCCAAAAACTTCTGAAATGGAAATGAGGAAAACCACCCCATTCACAATATCCTCAAAAAAAAAATAAAATACTTGGGAATCAACCTAACAAAAGAGGTGAAAGATTTATACAATGAAAACTACAGAACCCTAAA